>NC_080671.1:388478584-388849834 GCF_030247195.1 Topomyia yanbarensis | reverse complement strand
TCAGTGGGCCATAAGCGCGACTTCCAGAGGGCTAATGAGATATATAACATTACTTTATTGCAAAAAAAAAAATGATTTATTCGAGTAATTTCGTCACAAGATGGCGGCTATGCAGCATATTCCCGTCGGGGAGTTTTTTTTGGAAGGGGTCCACGGCCGGAACTCTATGTCCCGTAATTTTTGATCCAGAGCCAAAAACCAAAGCTTTTTAAACTTCTTAGAACGACAGCAAGCAGCATACGTAAGATTTTTTCTATGTCTTGATTTTTCGCGAAATGGCACATTTTTTAGTCGAAAAACGCTGAAAATGTGTTAAAAATCGACACAAAATTTGCTTATTAAAAAATTATGCAATGAAAAAATTAAATCCCACGTACATCGCTGGAGAAAGTAATCTTGAACATGCTGTAAACATTTTAAGCTGATCAAAAATCATTTGTTCGAGTTACTTTTCCGGCCAGATCAAAAAAAAATTATTTCGAGAAAAACACGGTTAACGTTTTCAGTATACTCGAGGTATACATAAGAGGCGTTGCGAAAAAAAATTGAATATTTATTTATTGTTTTCGCGATTCATTTTTTTGGAATATCATTTTCAGCATCCTAAAGCACCAGTAAACAAAATTCAACCAATAAATAAAAATTAAATGTTTTAAAAAATCTACAGTGCTGTAACCCCTTGAAAGCACTGTACCGGTCAAATAGAAGCGCTTCTAAATTGGCAGGTCATTATTTTTAATAACGCGCTACAGAAAAAAACAAGTAACAATGTGAATTCTCGTGAACGTTATCTTGTTTTATGTGGACTTTATCTCGGAAAAGTTGGACATCGGATAAGCCTCTTCTCGCGTGAGTGAGAGAGAATTACAATGCCTGCGTATGATAATAATCGAAAACGTGTGTAATACCAGGACATTACTTGTAATGGATCACTTTACTTTTTGGCGTCGCCAATTTCGCAATCAAAATAAGTTAACTTACCCATTGAGTTATTCAGTCGAACAAAAAATAGGCCGTTCCTAATGTGGATGTACAAATCCAGTCTTACGTCTGTTATACGATTAATCTGATACTACAGATCATTATAAAACTTTGTTTATACCAGCCGATACATTGATACGTAAAACGTTTTCCTTGTTTGCCCCTAGGCTCGAATACTTCAGGTTTCCCACGGTAGTGTACTCTATAAACTCGCAAGCTTTACCAAGCAACTATGAAATCTTCAGTAGAAAATCATATAAGCTTGAAATAAGCCACCGCCATCCACACAACACAACGCAACAACCTGTGCAAATTAAATCAATCTCACTCGCAATGCCGCTTGTAAGACGAAAACAAACCAAAGATCACACGCCAGTGATTACACGCCAGTGAAACCACGCCAGTGAATACACCACAGCGACTCTGGGGCGCGCGCGGTGGCGAATTTATCTGAGCGCGCCACAGAGAATTTCAAGAGCTCTTCTCCACACTCTAGATCGTTGCAGTGTTGGGTGTATGAAAATTTACCTCTGCCATCAACGTGCGCTTACACATATCAAATACGGTGGTGTATATAAGCGAAAGAGAAGCGCTCTCGTTTTGCTTGCCAGAGTGTGGGGAGTAATTTCAATTTCTCTTTACTGCACAGAGGATAGGGACATCACTGGCTGCATGATACTTCCTTGGGCATCCAACACACGTCCACAGAATCGAATCCGCAGAGGCGTCCAAGGCACAAATTTCGCAGTTCATTTTATTATCGTTCGCACTTTTTTTAAAATCGGTCACTTAAAACAAAACAAACTTTAGCACGCGGCGCGCGGTCAAATTGAAACAAAACAAACTTTAGCACGAGGCGCTTGGTGAAATTAAAATTAAACAAACTTTAGCGCGCGATACCGGGAGCGAATGCAAAACACGTCCACACTTATTGACGACTAAATATCGAATAAGTTCTCAGAGTTGCTGTATAAAATACAGTAATAGAAGAAAAAAAATGAAATTATTTCACGTCTACGCCCTTTTGAAAAATGTCTCTTGTATCAAAATATAGCAATTGTCAAAGAAAATCATGAAGATTCATAAGCCGAACACAACTTCAAAGTTTCGTTCGAATCAACGATGGTCATATTTTGTGGTCGGCCGGTTTCTCGTGGAATCCCTCTTTTGCAATAACATGTTAATCGATATTTTAGCAAAAATCGGATTTTTGGTATCAATATTTTACGAAAAATTTAAAAATCAAGAGAATGTGATTGATGGGAAGGATGTGAAGAAGAACTGCAAAATTTCAAAAAGTAGATTTGAACGTAGTACACCGCAAAACAGGTTTTGGGTAAGGTTCCTCCCCTTACAAACACTCGCTCAATTTTCAAAATTTTACAATGAAAATGTGGGAAATAATTGCTCAATTGTAGCATTATTGTATGGAAATTAAAAGAATACACTAACACTCTCTATATCACTCACAGAATTGTTTTAGGCGTATTTTTTTACTGAATCAACCTTATCCTCCCCCTCCATAAAACTAGTGTCGGTACAAAAGCTACTACATTTTAGAAAATTTTTGTTAGGAGCATCTTGATTTAAAATGACGTTTGAAAAATTGTATTTTTGACTGAAAATAGTATGAATTATAAAAATATGATAAAAGTTGTTGTTAGGACAACATTTTTATTGAAAGCTTTTCCATGATCCAAATACACTGAAAAAAATTATTTTACGTCTTTAAACCTATAAACATTAGATTTTTTACATTTTGTGATGGGGTGGCGAATAACTTTTAAAAAGAGCATAATGACACGAATGAACTGTTTTTGTTCCAAATTTGAAATATCTTGAAAACTATCGCATTTTGGAATTTTTTTGTTAAATGCATTTTGATTTAAAACGATACTTAGAATTATATTCTGTAATAAACTTACAGTTTTGTATGTCAATCAGCATGAAATTTAAAAACATTTTTTTTATCATTTTGATTATAGAGGTTTTAACCGTAGGGTCATTCAGAAATCTCTTATGGAAAAATCTCCAACCCTATATGTGGGGTTGGGAATTGAACCCAGGTGAGCTGCGTACAAGGAAATTGATTTACGAACTACGCTATGCCCGTCCCCAATTTAAAAACATGTATATGTGAAATTGAAGGTTAATGTTAAAAAAAAACCTTTTTACCAATAAGTTCTTCATCATACAATCACATTTTTTTTCTCTGTAGGTTCATGTTGACAAAATATACAAAATTAGAAAAAATGGGTTTTTGACAATTTAAATTTATTAACACAATTTTTTGTATCTGTGATAAATGACACAACATTGTTTTCCGTGTATACACACTCTCTGTATCCCTCACAGATTTTTTTAAGCCTATCTTTTTACTGAATTAACCTTATCCTCCCCCTCCATAAAACAAGTGTCGGTACGGGTGGAATCAAAAAGAAAGGTTAGGGTGTTTGGAACCATTTTTCAAATTGCGAAATGTTTCTAGAATATTCTACATGCCTAAATATTCATCAACTTGGCCAGAGGGAAAAAATCAATAAACAAGGTGGATGGCTATTTTTTGTGTGCACGCCACTGTTTACAAAAGACCAAAATTTTCCAGAACAATGAGTTTCCCTCAAACCCTAATGCAAACATCCCTCACCTTTTTCAACCGGGAAAATACCAACAGATTTCCGTGGTTGTCCCTCATTGAAATTCCTTTACTCTTTTTCACCTCATTTAGCTTGAAACCCGTAGCCAGGATGAACCCCTGCCTGGCTCTTTTCACAGTCGAGTCCTCATGCAGCGAAAACAAAAACGACCAGTCGAACGAGGCTAATGAAATTAATAAATTCCAACCCTCTGTTGCTCGACGTCGTCGTCGTCGTCGTCGTCGAGATCATCATCATCGTCGTCGTCAAACATGTCCACGAGGCCGGTGCATTCAGAGCGTTCGTTCATTATGGCGAAACCGCTCCACCAATTTCCTGGCAAATCCCGTTCGGCCCAACATTACCAGTCTCATCATCGCCCGGGGGTGGTCTAGGGCCGTTCGTTATAATTTTAATCTAATTTGGCCAGCGACGGAAAAGCCAACGATGACGATGATGGCAGATATTAAATTTGACACGAGGAACCCCAGGCAACCGGATCTTGCGAGATATTCCTGGCAAAAATTTCTTCTACACTGTTACTTAGACATTTCAATTATGCGGTTGGACATTTTTTGTTTTCTGTTAACAAACTGATAACTTTAAATTGAGGCTTCGGCATGGTTAGTCAATTTTTTGACGAAACATATTTTCTCTTTTTTTAAACAATAAAAATGTACTGCCCGAAACCGAAAGCGGTGATTATGTATTGAAAAGGGTTCTCCACAACCGAACATGCGCCCACAAGAAGCGGTGCGTACATCGCTATCATCATCTACTGAAAGGCCGCCATAGGTTAATGAAATTTTCCAGTAGGTACATCGAATCAAATCATTACTAGATCCCACACGTGGAAATGGAAAGGGGAAAAAATGTTTCAATCAGTTCCAAAATTAGAATAACATACATAGATTGCTGGTTTCACAGCAGGGAACCACAGTTGGTAGGCTTTTCTGCATACCTACCTGAATACGGAGTATTGGGCATGAAGTTTTCAACTTTCCATTACAGGAAATTTAATTTCGACGTGCTAAAATGTACTGATTTCCTGTTCAGTTGAGTGCTGTGCCTGAGTGTGCACGACTAGATTGAGGACATCGGCAGAATAGATTGTAGTTCAGCTAGTGGTAGGAAATTACTATGTAGGTAATTCAATTGACGATTCAGGTCAACTCGGAAAATTAATGCCCTTTGTTAAAATCAGGGTGATCACAGTCTGCTTTTAACCACCAAAGACAATGGTCAAGTCAGTTTTTTGCTTCTGACTGGGCCAGCGTGAAACGAAAGACAAATAATCAGTAACTTTTCTATCTAGTATTCGTTGTCTGAAGAACAAAGAAAACAGTTATCTTTGTTCTTTCCTTGTTGATCAATCGAGACGAGTGAATCTCAGCAGCCAAACGAGGTGCGCCGACAAAAACCTGCTCATTTTGTATTAAACCGAGTATTCAAGATGCGAAACATTAATCGAAGGTGAAAACGGAGCTTAGGCGTTTATCCAATTCCACCATGTCAGGCATACAGTACAAATAAAGATTTGCTACTGGTGTATCCATTTAAAATTCCGAAGGAAAAAACTACAGCAACTTTTTGAAAAGCACTTTTCAGCTAGGTCAATAGCTTTTCCAGCAACTTTTTTGCTTAATTTGAAATATAATTATACAGCAACAGATATTATTCTTTAAGAGTTTAATAGAGGTGTTATATGGATAAATTGAGGGCAAAGCTAAACACATTTTTCCTACGCACACTACCACCTATCTACCCTAACGCAGGCTAAAGCAAAGTATCTTGAACCTTTAACAACTCATTTTGCTATTTGGAGTAGTGGAGGATACATGGAGAAACTACTTTCCAGAAATCCCCAATGTTTTTCTGTCATGAGAATGTTTCACCCTAAAATACAAAACACAATACGATACCATGGCCCATACCACTCTTTGCACATATAAAAGGTAAAATAAATCGTGCCATTTCTGTGTTTAAATGACACATACGGAAAAACATCCTCAGGTTTTACTAAGCAGAAGTTCACCTCTAGAAATCAAATCGTACACTCAGTCTGCAATACCATTACCAGAATCACAAAGGGTAGTCAAATCTACAGCAATAATGACAACTGAGAAAACTACGTCTAGTACCTCCAAATAAACAGCCAGCACCATTAGCTGGAAAGCAATAGCCAAATACGGTGGGTTCACACTCGTTACTTATAAATGCTAAAAGCAAGAGAAATGGTCTGATCCCGAGCATCAAGGCAGCATTAATGATGACAAAATGGACGCCCAACATGCATATGAAGGGGAAATAAATATTTTTCCGCCATGAAAAAGGCCTCCAAAAGTAATCGCAAATCGCACACATCAGATCTGGCGGACAGCCATTTGTTATTTTTATTTCATTTTTACATCGCGCAATATTGTTTTTTTTCAATGTTATTTTTACATCTTGTAAATATTTAAAAGCCCCACATCTCCGTTAAGCCAACGATTTAAGCCATGCCAAACATACAAATTGTTAAAAAAAATCTCGCGAACTCGCACGAAAATGGATAATAATCCAACATCATCATTTCAGGGCACGTGGCATAAACAGCATCTTTTATTATTCATTTTAATTATTTGACACGGCGGGGTTTGTTTTAGCTTGACGTCGTCAATTTCTTTGCTTTACATCTAAAATTTCTCACAGCTTAAGGAGTATAATTTGAAATTATTTTGAATCATATATTGATTTCTTAGAGATAGTAACTTGTTTTGATATCAATTTTGTAATATGAACGACGCACACTGGATCCAATTCCAAAAACCGACTTAATCCACCTAGAAGTGAGGAGGCATTTCTTACACTATCACAGTTGGATCATTAATGAATTTAAAGAAATCATATGAAGTAGGCCCCGACTGGGATGAACGTAATCCAGCAGGAATAAAACTTCCAGTTGACTGAAAAAATGATAGAAAATCAATAAAACGAATGAAATTTAAAAAATAATAAAACAAAAAATGATTTAAAATTCATGAAATGAGTAGTTAATAGTTCTACTCAATTTTTGAGTACATCAAATAAATCAAGCCCTGTGGTGAATTTTAGGCTTATAAAACGGGGACATTGACAAAGTCGGGACATATATTTTTCTTTTTTTTAAGAAACCGAAGCTCTTAAAATATTCTTCTTTAGTCCCTAGATATAGCCCCACAACCTTTTTGATTATTTAGCTTAAATTTCCGTTAAAGGAGTCTGATCGAGCAAAATTTAAAAAAAAAATATTTTTTTGTTTGCATATTTCGGATCTCTAAGATAAGAAAAATATGGTCAAGAAAAGGTTTACGCGAATTCAACTTGGTTCAACAGAGCGATTCGCTACCGTATCGTTCAACGAAAACCCGCTGCAGAACGGAGAAGAATGACCGGTGAGCGAAATTGGAAGACGGAATCCTTAAATAAAGACGTTGATGCGGCTGACCTAAGAATAAGGATTGTGGCGGCGTGTGACGTCAGCTAGGGCTACTATCTTCCTAGCCCCTCCGAAGCAGGTGAAGAAGAAGCAGATTTGAGTGGAGAATACGCCAGTTTCCATGACTCCAAAGAGGACATGAATCTCACCAGGTGACGGAAGACCAGGCGGGGCCAAGAGGCAGACCCTCGAGGATGCTGTTGTTCCCGAAGAAAAGGACGTCACCCAACAGGAAGAACGCAAGAGTGCCGTTGTAGGTCGGAAGGAGAATCACGGGAAACAGCAGAACGGAAAAGGAAAAGAGAGGACCCGGAGCTGAAGGATTTGGGGGAGAACGTGGTAGGAATCAGGCGTACCCAAAAAGGCGAGATGCTCTTCGAGTTGAAGAAGGTTCCCACCGCAGCTCGGTCTTGCAAGAGACAATTTCAAAATGAAATGGGTGAAAAGGTAGAAATTAAAGCCTTAAACTCGGAGATGGTGATTGTGTGCAAGGACCTTGATGAAATCACGACGAAAGATGAGCTGAGAGGTGCACTGGAGCAGCAGTGTAACCTGGGCGAGGTGCACATGACGATCCGACTTAAGAAGAGATACGGAGGAACCCAGACAGCGATGATTCGTTTACCGGTAACCGCAGCCGATAAGGCGCTGGAGGTAGGCAAAGTTACGATTGGATGTTCGAGATGCCCATTAATGCTTCAGGTGTTTGGGCTTTGGACATTTGGCAGGGGTTTGCAAAGGCCCGGATAAATCCGAGATGTGCTGGAAATGCAAAGAGACGGGCCATCTTGCAAGAGACTGCTTGCTTTGCGAACGGAAACGACCATCAGCAAGGGGGCTTTAAATGCGCTGCCTACAAAAAGGCGAGTGCAGGCCAACAGTCATGGATATAACCCAGATAAATCTGAATCATTGTGACACCGTACAGCAACTATTGTTGCACTCAGCGGCAGAAACACTTATGGGAACTGGGTGGCGGATAGATCGGGAACGGCTGTGATACAAGTTATGGCCAGATTCCCCATTCAAGAAGTGGTAGAACGCTCATACCAAGGCTTCGTGATCGTCCAAATCAACGGTGTCTTCGTGTGTAGCTGTTATGCATTTCCAAGGTGGACAGTAGAGCAGTTCAACCTAATGCTGGAGCAGTTAACCGAGCAGTTGATCGGTCGGAAGCCGGTAGTCATTGGTGGTGACTTCAACGCCTGGACTGCGGATTGTGGCGGCAGTAGAGTAACCAACACAAGAGGGTGTATCCTGCAGGAAGCTCTAGCGAAGTTAGACGTACGAATATGCAATGAAGGTTCTGTTAACATATTTCGGAGAGACGAGAGGGAGTCGATAATAGACGTCACATTCTCTAGTCCTTCATTGACGGCGAACACGGATTGGAGAGCATGCGAAACGCATTCGTAGAGCGACCACCCGGTGATTCGCTACCGTATCGTTCAACGGAACCCTGCTGCAGAACGGAGGATGACCGGTGAGGAAAAGTGGAAGACGGAAGCCTTAAATAAAGACATTGATGCAGCTGACCTAGCAATAAGGATAGTGGCGGCGTGTGACGCCGCAATGTCGCGAAAACTGGATCCACGCAATAGACGGCGTCCGAGACTACGCTACGCGCCGCTTTTCTCATAACCAGAAGGCTGGCTAAGAGAGCAATATCGAAGCCAGATAGAGAAGAGCACAAGGCAGCGTTTCAGGAAGCTAGGACCGCTTTAAAGCGGGATATTAGACCTTGCAAGTCAGATTGGCACAAGGAGCTGTGCCGAGAAGTAGACGCCAATCCCTGGGTCAACGCGTACTGGATCGAGATGGCAAAAATGAAGCGCTCGACGACGCCATCCGAAATGTGCCCGGGTAAGCTGAAGATAATCGTCGAGGGTCTTTTCCCGAAGCACGATCCAACTGTCTGGTCACCGAATCCGTACGGTGAAGAGGAAAGAGTAAACACGGACGAACGGAAAGTGACTAACGATGAGCTCGCAGAAGCGTCGAAGCGCCTGAAAACAAAAAAAGGCCACAGGTCCTGATGAAAAACTAAACGTGGTGTTGAAAACTACAATCCTAGCACATCCTGACATGTTCAGGAAGTGTTTAAATGAAAGCAACTTCCCCGAAATGTGAAAGGCACAGAAAGTGTTGCTGCCGAGGCCATGGAAGCCACCGGGCGATTCGGACTCGTATAGGCACATGTGTCTGCTGGATACACCCGCAAAACTCCAAGAAAGAATCATCCGTAACAGGATGACGAAATGCACGGAGGGTGAGTTTGGATTTCGCAAAGGAGTATCGACAGTGAAAGCAATTCGGACAGTGCTCGTGGGTGCTGAGAAGACATATAAACATACGCGAAGAGGAGATCGATGATGCGCTGTGGCAACGATGGATGTGAAGAATGCATTTAACAGTGCCAGCTGGGAAGCCAGCGCTGCAGCGCTGCACAGAATTAGTGTTCCCGACTATCTATGCCACATCCTGAAGAGCTACTTCCAGAACAGAGTGCTGCTGTACGAGACGAGCGAAGCGACTAAGTGGCAGCACCAGTGGGACAACGCGGAGAAAGGAAGGTGGACCCACCGACTCATCCCAAATGTGACGGCTTGAGTGCATTGGAAGCATGGAGAAATGAACTTCCCTTTGACGTAGTTTTTCTCAGGGCATAGATTCTTCCGGAAGTACTTGCATCGGATTGGACATGATTCGTCATCTCTTTACCCGGAGTGTGTGAACGTGCAAGAGACACTGGAACACGTGGTTTTCGAATGCCCTAAGTTCGAAGAAGTTCGTAGGGGTATGCGTGACGTGACAGTGGACAATATCGTTGAAGAGATGTGCCACGGTCAGCATACCTGGGACACTGTGAACAGAGTGGTTACGAGTACACTCTCCGCGCTGTAGAGAAAGTGGCGAGGGGACCAATAAATTAACGCCATTGGCTAGAAAGACGCATTGAAACTACAAAACGCGATTCGAGAGAAATTCCGCCACCGAGGAACTCTCCGTCGGCGTAGACTATGCCCACCGCCGGGGACCAGTTGAGTAGTACGCGACGTAGTACCGGGTTCGGGTCGTCAGGGCGCCAGTCAGCCAGACGTCAGGCTACACCGGAATTGCCGGACCGACCTCTAAACCCTACCAGGTATCTCGTGAGTAGGCTAGATCCACCGCCGGGGTTTAGACCGAGTACACCGCGTCGTACAGCTAGCAGTGGGTAGTTGGGGCACCAGTGAATCGGAACCTACGCTCCACCCAGAACCGCTGGATGGGCCTCAGTACCTACCGGCTGGCCCGTTGAGTAGGCTAGTTCCAACGCCGGGGACTAGATCGTGTAGATGAAGCGGTGAGCTAAATGGCTCACGGAAGCGAACATCGGTGTCAGGAGAACTCTACCGATCAGTTTCGGGAGAACTTCACTCGCCGGGGAATTCGCCATCGGAGTAAGCTACATCCATCGTCGGGGACAAGACCGAGTAGTTCGCGAAAATGAATTTAGTAAAGTTGGGAGCTGAATGTGTCATCGGGGAAATGGAGCGAAATGGCACGAGAGGGGAACCGAAGGAGTTGCGGTGCTAAATGGCACCGGACAGGGAGCCAAAGGGCTCAAGAAGTTGTAGTGCTAAAACCAAAGAAGAATCGGTATCGGGAGAACTTCCTTCGCCGGGAAACTCTCCGTCGGCGTAAGCTAGATTCACCGCCAGGAACTAGACTGAGCAGACCGCGACGAGACACCACCAGTCACGGGTCGTCGGGGTACCAGCGAACCGGACGCCCTGCTCCACCAGAATCGCTGAACGGACCTCGACACTTCGCTGGTTGGCTCGTTTTCGGAAGAACCCCGTCGGGGACTACTGAACGAGTAAATGGTGCTTAATAGTGCGAGAAGGGAGTTACAGGAGCTCAGTGAATTGGACAATCTTCGGTTTGCCGACCCGATTGTCTTCGTGTGTTAAGAGCACTAAGCAGTCTTCCCAAATGAACATCGTACACAATGTTCGCTCTGGCTCTGTGCTCATATTAAACCCACATTTTGTGTACGAACTCGAACACGCTATTCGTACCAAAACACGGGTACATGTTCGCCTGCACAACCGAACTCCATGTATGTACACGGTGTGCGTACACCTCTCGCACACACAGGTGCGTGGCACCAGTTTTTTCCTTCTCACCTTCTCAGCGTTGACTGTTTTTGCATTGTATAAACCGTTCTCGTGTACGCACCCGATGTACGCACATGGATATTTGAACTAGAGTTTGAACATCGTTCGTATGGGTTCGACGTTCGAGGCGAACATGTACAACATGCTTCGTCTCATGTTTGAAGTTGAACGCGTGTGCGAAATTTTGTACACAGGCACCAACTCGTCGATGTTCATGGAAAGTTTGGCTCTGAGTCTCGACCCACAGCTAGCTTCCGAACGCGATGCAGAAGCTGCCAGTCTGTGTGAATGGTGGAGAACTGGTGGTGTGTCGATGAGTGGTGCTTTAACCCTACTGAAGGAAATAACTACTAAGTAGTTGAATTAGAGTGGGTGCTATGCAAAGGCAAAAAAGGGCACCTTTAAGACCACCTGATCCCACTACAAATGCACTTGGATTAGGGGTGACAGATTTCACCGTATTGCCGTAAAACGTTTTTGAAATGGTTGAAATACAAAATCGAATTCCACAACCAAATGAAGTGCCAAGGTTTCTGATTAACACTTCAAAGTCTTTCGTATGCCGAACAATTTAGCAAAATATTTCGATTTTGCTATAAGAAAACTAACTTCATCAAACCGTGCGATCCTGGATTACGTAGGCGCAATATCGCAAGTTTTCACCTTATCAAAACGTCGGACATGAAAGCTAAAAATAAAAAATAAACATTTGAAGTAACAAAAATGACTTGCTTTCCCCGCAACACGTTATTTTTCCAAGTATTTTCCAAGCAATTCGATAAAGATGTTTTCCCAGGTAGGCATAGAAACTCAGCCAAAGCGGCTGTCTTATTTCAACCAACAACATCACCGTTCCTGGCATGCATAATTGAGAAGACGCAAAGCGGACGGGCGTCCCAAAATAAAACTCGTTCCTACCGTGTAACGTCCCTCGAAAGAGCCTTCTTAAGTACTTTCCATCCATCTCAATCCTCGCAGTCAGAAAGTGTTGTTGCTGTTGTTGTTGTTGTTGGCGGGCGTAAGAGGGAAAGCGAGATTAATTATTTCCGTTTGATGTTTGGATACCGGCAGTTTTCGAACAACAAATGTGGGCGGTCATACCCCACTCCAGGCGCGGAACCAGCCAAGCGGGGAGACGGTAGGTTTGTCTTATGAAAATGAACTTGCCTCCTATACAGTAATCGCACCAGCTTATTTTCGATAGATTAAATGTCAATGTAGTATTGTTGGGTTATGGGAACATTTAGATTAACTGAAACTTGTTGAAACTGCTGGAATTTCGTCGGTTCCAAGATACTCACAATTAAAGGTTCGGTATTGAGTAGTAGTGAAAATTACAATGATCAGATTGGAACAGGGTGTCATTTGGTCAATCAAACAAATGCTTTACCTAATTCAAAAATGCTCTCGTCAACGCAGCGACAGCAGATAAGAAAACCTTGCAAAAATAGCTAGATTCTTTTACTAAGTAATTTCTTTCAACTTGGCAGCGCTAATCCCCTAGGTCAAGATCTAAGTGTTGAATTTTATTAGCAGAATGATCAAAGTGCAATTTAAAATATGTATTTCAATGACATTCACGTACAAGAATGGCTAGGGTGAAACTTTCACAACCCCAATAGCCCCGAGGCATGACAACGAACGTAAAGTTTCCCCTCCCAACGATCAACTTGAAAGTTCAAGAAAAATGAAATCATCTAATCGATTCTAGTATCCACGCGTTTGCTTTCCACTCGGGTCGAACAAACCGGGAGATGAATAAAAATTTGTTCTAGCTTATGACGGAAATAGATAAAACTGCTAAAGTGGAAGATGTTTTGAATAATGCCCTATCACTTTCCGACAGGACGCTAAATTTCCGGACCTGCGGACGCTGCGGAGCGACTGAAAAGTTGAACCGCACTGGCATCTTTTCTTTTACTTCCAAGGATAAGATGAAGCGAAGGATGTTGATGGTTCGCCTGTGTCTCGTCTTTCACTTTTTCTTACCTCGTCAAAGGTATATTTTCCCCTTGCGACTAGACTTACAGCACAGACTGACAGACAGATTACGTGAACACAATTCGTCGCCATCTCTCACGGTCAATTTTAATATATTTTTACTGCAATAGTTATCGCAAAAGCGAAGATGGCGCCACTGACATATGCAAAAGTGCGCTAGTGAAAAATTATTCACAAGCACAAGGGATAACCCACTTGCAAATGACTTTCGGACAGTGTATAAAAGCAAAAAAACGAGTATAACGATAGTTTTTGAGCAATTTCCTCATAGCGTTAGATGTGTTAGTCTGTGCCTATATCATCAACAATCGTTTGGCTTTCGGCTCTGATTGGTCGTGGCAAGTTACAGCAAATGCTTCAAGTTGATCCGACCGTATCATTTGTATTACAGTCTTCCCTCCGGTGGCGGCAGTGATGTTTCAAACTGCTACGATGAAGAATTGCTCTGTGGTTTGACGCGAAAAGTTCTCAACGAGTTATCAATTTGCATAACTAAATAGAACCTGAGTTAATCCCTGGCCTCTTCTAAATCCTGAAAAGTGGGTGGTAGTGCGATGAACTACCGTTTTCCAAAAAAAAAAGTCCGCCCAGCGTACTGGCTCCGTTAAGAGATGTTCTCGCAGTGTAGCGTTTCCAAAAGAAAGTTGTATAATGAATTCACATTTTTCGTTTGGTAACATTCCTTTTCGCCAACTTCAAAGATAAAGTTTTGATAATGGAAACACTTGATTCACGCTAAGTTGTACTTGATTCTTGTGTTTGGAGAAGAGAAGAATCGGTTTGATAGTGATTCATGGGTAGGGCATTCTTTGTTATTTAGATTAACTATGGTTACTTGATTAGGAAAAATTTATCTGCGTGAAACTAAATTGTTAGTGAATATTAAGTTACTAGAAAAGGTGATTTTCACTTTAATACCGATGAATTTTACTGCACTTCAAACCGGAATATAATAACTTTTTTAATTATTAGGGTCATTTGTCTCTTTTTCGTATAGACACATTTTTAACCCTGTGTGAGGGGATCCCATGTACAAGGCAATCGACTAACTGCACAGATTACATAGTGGCTTCAAAATCACAGATTAGATTTTTTTATATTCTCTATAAAAACTTATTTTAATCCACCTATAGCCGTAAGCACAAAGGCGTACCAACAGTTTTAAAACCGGACTAACTTTTAAACAGGCCTAAAATATTTGGTAAGCTTTAATCAAACGATGCTGTCATTTATATGGCTGCGTTCTAATCTGCGTTACACGTCAAAAAACAACAAATTCAAGTTAAAGAAAATGAGTAAATTAGACAACATGGTGAATTGTTTTTCATTCCGATATTTTCTTGCAGTGAAATAGCTTTTCTTCGTCCAATGTCTCGTTCCATAACGTTTGGGAACAATTTTGTCAACTTGTAGCCGATGTTTCTTAAATTTGAACTTTAACGTGTTGGATAGTAGAAAGTTGGCCGATGATGTACAGCACTTTGTAGTGACATAATATTAAATGCGCAAAAGAAAATAAATTGGTATACATATGCATGTTTTTGACATTGAAAATGTCTTACTGCAGGGTGTCATCCTAAAATCTAAAATCAAACGATGTCACGTTTTTGCGTCACTATTTTGAACGCTAATAACTTTGTTATTTATGAACGGATTTCCGTCTGGTTATCACCAAACAATTCGGAATTAACTGAAATTATGTTTTATTGCTATAGTGTTTTTGTATTACAATAGCACGCTATTGAAAAACAAGCAAAATTGAATAGATCTCGAAAATGTGAAAACTCCCATACATCAGTCAATCTATCCCCGGCAGCGCCGTCAATAGGGAGCAGGTTAGTAATTCAAACGAACACGAAAAGTTATAAATAAATGTGCCGCATGCCTGTTTGAATCAGTTGTTGCTCTTTTGCCAGACAAATAACATCGTGCTTATAGCGTCTCGTACGACAGATTTGAGCACCCAGCACACTACGCTTCTATGAATGACATCATCCTCGACTATTTAAAGAATACCATTTCTCGAGCGACTTCATTCTCTCGTCGAACGTCGGACCGTAAAGAACAGCAGTAGCAATCATGCATGTTGACAATGCGCTGCGATGAGTGCTGCATTTGATCACTGCTACCGCTGGGGGTGATCCGATGTAACTATCGCGCGGCTGGTAGAGTTGGCAAACCTCAGTTGAAGCAGACTAGTTGTTCCATTCTGCATGTTATTATTGTTAAATTAAAAATCCCTTTTAAGGGCTATAACAAAAACAAAAACTAAAGAACGAATTGGAATATTTCCAATCATTGACAGCTATAATCCAATAGCGCAGTTTATATTCGTTATTTGTTGCTTGCGCGTATATCGACAATCTGAAATTTGCAACAATCTGTTATTTATTTAAATTTATCCTTCCGAAACAATACAAAAATGTGCAGCTACTTAAAGTACATTTCCAGGCTGAAATTGGTGAAAACCTGTGATTTATTAAAAATAATCTTTCGGAAACATAATCCAAAATTCTTCAATGTTTCATAAAATTGGAGGATGTGGCAACACTGCCAACTAGCGAAAGCCGCACTAAAAAGAATCCGCAAATATTTTTTTCGTTATTCTGCATGAAGGCAGTCCTTACATCATCAGTGCGAAAGTGATAAAAGCCGATGTCACGTTTCAAGCTATCAGTATTTCATATTAGATGCTGAAGGGAAAGGTTGTTTCTTTTCATTTCGAAATATTTATCTGAAGTAAGTAGCGTGCGGCTAGAAGAGATGGCAAACCTTTTTTTGCAGCTGACTAATTGTTCCATTTTGCATGTTATTTTTGTTAAACCAAAAGCCCTTAGTTAGTTTAGTACTTTTCATTCCATGTTTGTGGATCCCACAAATAGTCCTTTTCAGGATTCCACCAATGGACCCTAAATATAGAACATTTCAGAGATAATGATAATTAAACCACCATTAAAACTTTTTTAAAACTTGAATCTGTCACACTACAGGTTATCGATTTTAATTTAAAAATTCAACAATTATCTCTAGTGAAGAATAGCATGCCTGTGTGTAGTTCTGAAACAGTCGATGGCATTAAGGGGTTTTAATTTGGCCACGGATAATATTGCTTGCTCATAAAACTGGCAGCATTTTTAATGTCATCGTGGTCGTGTCTTATACACAACCCTTAAATTTTTTATTCAGTGTGAATAGGCGCTCGTCGAGTTAGAGGTGGCTGAACCATCCAGTGGCAGATCCAGAAGGAGGGTCTTGGGGGTCCGGACCCTCCCCGAAAATTTTTAACTTATTGAGAAATTTAAAAAAAAGTTTCCATTCTAAATTCATTTATAAAGTTCAAAATCATTCCAAACCAGATTCGATAACCAGAACCGATTTTAATTGAATGAGGATATTACATATTACGTATTGTACAATGAACATTTCAAAGTCGAAATTTTGGACCCCCTCCGAAAATTTTTTCTGGATCCGCTCCTGCCAACCATCGGTTGTAATTGGTGCCATGATAGTTATTTCTCGACAAACATATGATTACGGGTGAAAAGCCAACTGTCAAAATTCTCTTTGAAAAGAAATTCCGGACAAACCGTTACTGACTAAACCTAGGGGCAGATCACATGCATTTAATTACCATTTTTGCATCAACTTTGCACTCCGTCGCAGAAAAGTTTGTTTAACAAACGTCCTACGCTGATTCACTTTGTTCGACGTTTTGTTGAATGTAGGGCTAGTTTTTTGTAGGGTTTTGACGTCTTACACGCAACGCAAAATACATTGCACGCAACGCAAAATTTCTATTTTGATGGAAAGAAATGCATTTAATTTACACTGATGGAATATATTCGTAAATCGCTAGTAATTAGTTTCGTACGGAATGTTTTCATAATATATACGAATTTTTCGTGCATATTATAAAACGTTCGTAGTTCTATTGAAACACTTTTATTTTTTATTATGAGTTTTTCGTGAAAATCACGAAACGACTTTCGTTGGCTTGTTACGAAACTGCTTCGTTCGGTAAACGAATTGTTCGCTGATATATACGAATATCTTTAAAATGTTTACGAGCACCATTCGTCAAACCGTCAACGTCAAAAGAGCTTCAATAGAGGTAGAATATGGAATCATTGTTGCTATACGTCAGATAATTGTTGATCATCACGACGGTCTCGGTCTGACTATTCAGTAGCCGTATCTGTGTCTGCCGGTTTCAGGAAGATTTTCTGAACCTCTTTTGCTTCCAGTTAATCCAGAAACTGGAGCAGTACGGATTCAGTTGAGCCATCGCGAACGCTCATTGGTTTTGTATGAATAAGTTTGAGTTTTTCTCTGCCGGCGCAATGTCAAAATAATATGCTATTAAATACGAAAAAATCTGTTAAATGAACGAAATGAATTCGTGCGACCAACGAGATTGTTCGTAATATACACACACATTTTTTAAAATAAACAAAACATTTCATTTAATTCACGAAAAATAATGTCATTTTCGATGACGTCATTCGTGCAATGTACACTAAATAAGTAAATTTTACGAAAACCTTCGTTCATCAAGCGGCCATTTCTAGATACCACAATAAAATCGAGTTTGCCTATTTCTTTAATTGAAAAAAATCGGTGTTGTCAAACATCGATCCCAAAAGATCGAATGAAAAAATGAGACGATGATAAATACGAAAACTTTTCTAAGATGAACGAAAAGAATTCGTGTGACCAACGAAGTCGTTCGTAATATACTCAAACATTTACTAAAATAAACGAATCGTTTCGTTTCATTCACGAAAAATAATGTCGTTATCAACGATAACATTCGTTCCATGTACACTAGATAATTCTTTACACAACAATCTTTCTAGTCCTCAATAGAGATGAGCAGGTTGAAATAAAATCGATTTGGCCAGATCGATCCTTTAGTTAGTTAAAAAATCGTTGTTCATTCTGTTAAAAGATTGAATGATTGTTGTTCTCGATCTTAAAAGATTGAATGAAAAAGGTATGCGAAAAAATACGAAAACTTTTCTAAGATGAACGAAGTGAATTCGTGCGACCAACGAAATCGTTCGTAATATACATAAACGTTTATTAAAATAAACGAAACATTTCGTTTCATTCACCAAAATAAGGTTGTTATCGACGATAATATTCGTGCAATGTACACTAAATAAGTAAAATTTACGAAAACTTTCGTTCATCAAGCATCCATTTCTTCGTATCACATTAAAATTGATTTGGTCACATCGATTTTCTTAAATTAAAAAAAAAATCGATGTTGTCAAACATCGATCCCAAAAGATCGACTGAAAACAATAAGAGGCTAATAAATACGAAAAATTTTCTAAGATAAACGAAATGAATTCGTGCGGCCATCGAACCATCGAAATCGTTCATCATTTATTGAAATAAACGAATCATTTCGTTTCATTCAAGAAACATTCTAGCAATGTACACCAAATATGTAAAATTAACGGAAACTTTCGTTCATCAAGCGGCCATTACTTCACACCACAATCTTTCTAGTCCTCAATAGAGGAAAATAGGTTGAAATAAAATCGATTTTGCTAGATCGATCCTTTTAGTTAGTTGAAAATCGTTGTTGTCAAACATCGATCCTAAAATATCGATTGAAAAAATAATATCCTAATACATACGAAAACTTTCCTAAGATGAACGAAATAAATTCGCGTGAGCAATGAAATCGCTCGTAATATACATAAACGTTTATTAAAATAAACGAAACATTTCGTTTCATTCACGAAAAATGATGTCATCAACGATAACATTCGTGCAATGCAAACTAAATAAGTAAAATTTACGAAAACTTTCGTTCATCAAGCGGTCATTTCTTCGTACTACAATAAAATCGATTCGGCCACATCGATTTTTTTAAATTAAAAAAAAATCGATGTTGTCAAACATCGATCCCAAAAGATCGACTGAAACTTTTCTAAAATAAACGAAATGAATTGGTGCGACCAACGAAATGGTTCGTAATATACACAAACGCGTATTAAAATAAACAAAACATTTCGTTTCATTCACGAAAAATAATGTTGTTATCAACGATAACATTCGTGCAGTGTATATTAAATGTGTAAAATTTACGAAAGCTTTCGTTCACCAAGCGTCCATTCTTGTTCATGAAATGAACGAAACCTGCTATTTACAATGCACGAAAATACTTCGTTGCAGAAAACGACAAATGAATTCGTGCATTGCATGATCGATTTCATTATATTTACGAATTTATATTATCAATGTAGCTGATTTTTAAAAATGCATCGCAAGTGATCTGCCCCTAGGGCTAAACACAGGTCATAACAGTTAATGGAAGAGAAAACTTTTGTCTTTTGTTTACTGCCAACATCTGTGATTGGCGAGTAACGGTTTGTCCGGAAATTCCTTTCAAAGAGAATTTTAGCTTTTAAGCCGTAATCATATGCTTGTCGATATTTTAAACTTTGATTAAAAATTGGTTAAAATATTTCAATTTTAATTGAAAATGAACTGTGAATGTCATTCTAATACCATGATACCTATAGACAGGGGGAGAACAGTTATATTCATTTCGAGTGAATTTTCACAAGTTTGGAATAAATATCAATTATCAATGAAGGTCTGCGAATTAAAATTATACGCGTTTTTTCCGTGAGGTTTAAATAAAAAGTAAACAAAAATCAAACAGAAATTTGAACTTTGACAGAATGATCATTTTATATTCACAAGTGTTATATTTCATATTTTTGTTTGCACTGTGGCAGACAGAGAATATAAATATACTTCTGTAATGCATCAAAGCAAATTGGAACGATTTTATTTGCAAACAAAATTTCTACGATTTTCTGAATAAAATAATAAGTACACAATTTTCCTTCAAACAAAATTATGACGGAATTTTATATATGTTTAATTAAGTCTAGAGTTAATTAACATTTTAATCTGGCGTATTCCAAGTTTATGTTGTATTATTTTTTGATTCGCGGCTCAAGTCATATTTTGGAAAAGAAGATAAGGTAGATATATGTACCGATGGTTCAGAACTATTGATGCATATGCCACAAATCGAAATAAATGTATTGATCACCGTTGTGTTCGCAATAAATTTAAAAAAAAATTATCTAGATGTTTTATGGGATTTTATTCTTATTGCACATGTTTAAAATCAATTATTTAATTTTAGGTTAGGGTATTTGTGGAGCTAATTTCTATGCCGTTAACATTCTGATTCAATTTGTTAACCACGAGTGTAAGAATACATAAAATATTGCATTTTACGATCTATATCCAATAATCTTTTATTTGGATCTATCCTTCAAAAACAATAATTTTCTTCCGTTATTTACTTTCTTTGATGTGAGATACGATAGATATATGGGCAATAATCCGTGAAAATATGTTATTGATTTATATTAATTAAATGGCGATAAGCAAAAAGAAAAGAATCAAAACAATTCTTATTGCAGTTCTTTTTCTAATTCACAAAAACAACTTTGATCTGAATTGCGATTCGAATCGATTCAATTTATCCAAACGTGCTCTACTGCAACCCTTTTATGTGCAATTGGAATCAAGCGTGTAGAGAGAAGAAACCCAGTAAAGTTCAGCCGGAAATGAACTGGAATTCTGGCTGGTTCCAGTTTGTACATGTGCTCCAGTGACACAACCTGGAGCCGGAATACGAACTGGAACCAGCCAGAATTCCAGTTCATTTCCGGCTGAGCTTAACTGGGAAAGAACAAAGAAATCGAAAATGTGGGCACGCGGTAAAATTTTTTACCCATTTTATGTATTCAAATTGCCCATTTTCGGAAGTTATTCGAGCTGTCAAAAAATGGGTATTTTTTATTCTAACAATGAGTGCTTTTTATCCATTTCACAACTACTCGATGAGGTAACGTCAATGGATATATTAATCTTAATAATGAGTGAAAAATCTTTAAGAATTATTTTAAGCGAGTTATCCTGCAAACTAAGGTTCGTAGCGGAACCTGCAAATTGTCGGCCTGCATCTGAGTCCGTGGCGGAAACGGAACATTCCGACAATGCTCATAAAACAACGGCTGTTTAGACTACTGAGGATGTTGAAAATATGCGCCAGTTCGGCATTTTTAGAGCAGCCAAAAGATCCAGCCATCAAAAATATATCCAGTTGGCGGTTTTATTTTGTTAAGTAGTTAAGGAGACAATAATGTGAATTGAATGTTATTTTATGATTTTTTTTGTAAATTCAGAATTAATTCTATTGACAGTATTTTTCATTCTGGCGCGAATTTCATGAATAGGTATTTTTTAAGCATTTTGTTGAAACAGTTCTGCGAAAAATAATGGGTAAAACATACCCAGGTTGACGTACATGATCTGTATTCATTTATGGGTACGAGCTCTTTACCCAGTTAATGGGTTATTCCACTTTTATTGAAAATGCGTAGTTTTCTACGCATGAATGGGTACTTTATTTTATCAGCGTAGTTCGATAGTGCTTGTTTTTTATACCTGATAAACTGTCTTATTTATTGCAATCAAAGGGACCCTTATTTATCCAGAAGAAAGCCGAAGAGAGTATTGAAAATAGCGAAATGTATGCAAGAGAAGCATGACAAATTTTTGCATATTTTTGGCTTCTTCCGGTAACATGATGCTGCCATTTCCATTGCTGCGTTCTGATCAGTAATACACGGCAATGTTAAAACTGTTCAATGAGCCTCATCAGAAACCGACACTAACACATTGTCGGAATAGATTAGCGCCGGCTTGACGCAAATCCCTTAAAACTAAAACACACTATGTGTTTCAACCAAACGACTGATCAAACGTGATGTCCCATTCGAGCAGAAGTTCTGTTTATGCCGATGAGACACAGACAAGTTTCGGCTTCACTTGTGTCTCATCGGCATAAACAGAACTTCTGCTCGAATGGGACATCACGTTTGATCAGTCGTTTGGTTGAAACACATAGTGTGTTTTAGTTTTAAGGGATTTACGTCAAGCCGGCGCTAATCTATTCCGACAATGTGTTAGTGTCGGTTTCTGATGAGGCGAAGCCGAAACGCAACATAGTATGAAATAAGGATTTGTGCCCTCCTGTACAAAGACTGGTTTTTACCAACAAATGTTCACCCTAGTGAGAAATTTTGGTTTTACCAAATGTTCCTCCTTAGGGTGAAATATAGCATAGTGCTTTCGCATAGGCCTGCTAAGCCAAGACAAGTTTCGGCTTCACTTGTGTCTCATCGGCATAAACAGAACTTCTGCTCGAATGGGACATCACGTTTGATCAGTCGTTTGGTTGAAACACATAGTGTGTTTTAGTTTTAAGGGATTTGCGTCAAGCCGGCGCTAATCTATTGCGACAATGTGTTAGTGTCGGTTTCTGATGAGGCGAAGCCGAAACGCAACATAGTATGAAATAAGGATTTGTGCCCTCCTGTACAAAGACTGGTTTTTACCAACAAATTTTCACCCTAGTGAGAAATTTTGGTTTTACCAAATTTTCCTCCTTAGGGTGAAATATAGCATAGTGTTCAATGAGGTTAATTGAAAATTCACTGCTTATGCCATTCAATAGTCTGATATATTTATTTTTTTAAAACAATTTGTAATCATCGATTTAGCTTAAACAAAGTAACATTTGAATTGTTTAAAATCCATAATTGTGTGCGGTTTTTAGAAAAAAATCCCAATATTTTTTTAACATGGCATTGATATTAGAAATGTCTTACTCCACTATCTAGATGTCATTCTATAATCAAAAATATCTCCTATGTAACCCCGCTATTACTAGATGGATTTTAATCATTTATACACCAGACAATTCAGAAACGCTATTTCAGGTAGGCGCCAATTAGAAGCATCAAACACGAAAAGGTATAAGTAGTGGTGCCGCGTGTCTGTTTGAAGCAGTTGTTGCTCTTATGCTAAACGAGCAACATCATGACTATAGCGGATGCCGGATGCTACAATAAGCGGTAGATGCTATGAATTTTCGGGCCTGTTATATATATATATATATATATATATATATATATATATATATATATATATATATATATATATATATATATATATATATATATATATATATATATATATATATATATATATATATATATATATATATATATATATATATATATATATATATATATATATATATATATATATATATATATATATATATATATATATATATATATATATATATATGGGGTCGAGGGCTTCCTTAGTGCCAACTGCGGTGCGTCCCAATATGCGTTGAACCCCGATGGCGCGTTGCAGAGAGCAGGAACGGGACGGTAGTAGCTTACAGCGAGAGTCAGACGGTGAGCTAGAAGGGTAAATCGGCTCAACCGTGGTATCGATACAATTTGTATGATACTTGCCGAGAAAAGTGGCTTGTAAGACCCCTTCTCCATTCACACATACAAGACCGGGACAACTACAGAAACCTTGGCGGCAAGGGCTCGACCGTGGCGGGGGGACCGAGGGCTCCCATAGTACAAACTGCGTTGCGTCCCAGTATGCGATCAGCATCGACACTCCTTCACAATGGCGGTGTAGCTTGGTATAGTGACAATGCCAATCGTTGCGGAGTCCTCTGCAGGACCATTGATGGCGACCATGTGTCAGGGTTAAGAGCTGCCTCACGGTACTTTGGGTGAACTCCAACTTTGAATGATATGAAGTTCAAAGTACTGTCGTCTATGCCTTTTTAACAAGCGGAATAACCTTTATCTCCTCGTTACAATTTAGTCCTTCTTTGGGCATTTTTTCGACAGTCTCCTTGCTAATGCTGGGATGAAAGCAGGAAAGATACAGCCAGAGCAACGGTGCGGGAGGTTGAACCGTAACAAGGTGGATATTATCGACTAGCTTTCGACCGGCAACAAGAATATTGCTCGGATCAGGGCCATCATCGCGACGACGTTTTTGAGGTGGTTGAGAGATACCGGAGTTTGGCAGGACTGGAGTAGCTGTTGAAACTTTTCTAGCGAGGCGCGCAATTTGCTGGTTATTTTTGGATACCATGAAAGTTTTGGTGATTGAGTCACAGAAGTTCACTTGATTGCGTTCTTCGCAGGTTTTTTCACACCACAAAAACAAATAGGAGATACTTTTAAACTGCACAATAACAACGGTAAAACAAAATTCTCATTCGTTAATTCAATAAACAACGATAAAAACTTCACAAATCTCGTTGAAAATTAAAAATAGTTCGAGCGATTGATGTAAACAACTAATCGGTAAGAATACACTGAACCAAAAAATTGTTGCAATGTTTGTTAACTCTCCAAAAAATCGACATCTACAATGGTTGACTCAATGTATATAACATTAAATATTAACAAACTCCATTAAAATGAAATGAAAAATGTAATGAAGAATAAAATTAATCTCTCATTGGTCATATCGATAAAGCTCAACTTTCTGAATGTAAATTATCAGATTTGTATTTTTTTTTACGACCATGTAAACAGGTTCACGCTTGACCGATTTCAACCACCGATTTCAACCACAGGTATCTTCAATAGATAATCCAGAAAATACAGATGAAAAGATTTTTTAGGATAAAAATTCAGATTTCCCTTTGGCAACCCTGCTACTGACGAAGTTTTATTGCGTGATACAAGATGACGAAACCTACGCCAAGGTAAACTTTATACAGGTAGCCGGACAGGAACGCTATACGTCGACTGGAAGAGGAAAGGTGTTAGAGATTTTTAAACACGATAGGCTATCAGAGTTCGCAAAGAAATATCTCATGTGGCAAGCCATTTGTGCCTATGACTTAAAGGGCTACATTAACTTCCCAACCGGAACCAGGAGGTCCTGGATAAACACCTGTTTTCCTTTCCTCAAGCTATACAATTCAGTATTATTTCTTCAAAAGGACTAAAGAAATTTTTGTAAACAAATTTATTTCGCTTATTACTCGGATGCCGAGTTGAATTTCATGGAAAATACACATTAATCAGCATCTTTACCCTTCGTAGAATCAATTTCAAATGTTTTCATATGAGACACGATCCAACAAATTTCAAGCTAACGGTCACTCAAGGTTAAACGTTTAATCCCAACTTTCTGTGAAAGGGGTACCCGAAACATATTTTAGCTATGGTGCCATGACGCCATGAAGTTCTAGCTACATTGGTTGTCACGTACACGTGGTGCGATTTGATGTAAGTAATATTGCATCCACTGAAATAGTGGATGGTCCTGACAAGCACTACACACAGGATTGAACGAGCAGTCAGCTGAGCAGCATCGGTAAGCAATTTCAGAACACAAACGTACATATACCTAACACACAAAGAACGAAAAAACTACTTATAGCAAATATCTGTGTATGACACACATAAAATGAGTCAGTCATCGTGCCCGACAGAAAATCGATTGTTGAATAAAACACTGGAGCATTCGGATGTTGCGAGAGTACTGTTTTAGTTTCCGGCAGGTGTAGTTTTCAGAATAGACAGAAATGAGGCAGCGGAGTGAGTTATGTAGTAGCTCCATCACTGACGCAGCGTCAGTCCCCATTCGAAAAGTTTTCATCAATGTCAGAGAACCGTGCGGGAAAGGCAAAACAGCCCATGGATATACGTAGGTAGATTATTTTTCAACCGGGCCTTGATACTGCTTCAGTGAAGAAGGAGTAATCTGTTTGGATCTTTTGTCTTTATCAAGCCACTAGTTCCAACAAGAGAATATTGGCAGTATAAACAATAGCATGAGTAACGAGGTTAAATTCATAGGTGGCACCCATGCTCGCCACTCAGAGTCAAATTTGAGACTTTGCCAACGAAATGGATATTATTGCTTCGAGGCAGAGCTACAATTTGTATAACAATTTTTTTTGTCTCATAAAGCTAATGAATACCTTTCACTACGTGATACTGACAGGTCAAACAAACTGGTAATTTTACGTTGTTTCCGAACCAACAAAAGAACAGGTCAAATCGTTCAGATAAACATCAGGAAAATAGGTTCCCTCCGAGCAGCAGCGTTCCCCCCCTCGCCCAGTTCACCAGAAAGTTAAACCAAACTGGGCCTGGAACTGTCAACAAAAACGTCCCGAAAGTAAATTTTCATGCCCGCGGCAAGGAATTCATTTTCATTCGCCACAAAGAACAGAGAACTCAACAGCACTCGGTTTGGTTCGGAAGGTGAAAGTTTATTTTCCATTTGCTTAGGTAAAAGTTTTCCCTTTCCTTTGGATGATTTTTAATTTCGAATCAAAGAAGTAACTGTTTTGGAATTTGATTTCTATTTGAAAGTGTTCCAAATGAACCTAACCTCTAATCAGTGATTTTTTGTGTGCCACAATTTCTAGCACGTCTGTGCTAATATACAACTTAATAAATTTGATTATATATTTTTGAAAGTAATTCCATATTGGCGAGACTTTAGCCATATCGTCACTGTTGTTTGCTATCTTACAACAAGCACTATTTAGCACATTTCGAGAAAAACAATTTTTACAGTTTGAGATTTTATATCTTGAAACTTATAAATGGTGAAAACAATTTCTGAAAAGACATCAGATGATTCTATCTATTCTGTGTTAATCTCTCAAATATCGCGAAAATTGGCTGCCTATATTAATTTCATTAATTCATTAATAATGGAAACAAAAGTGGCACTCACAGGTGTCATACGTGTGTATTGATGACAAAATTTATATGACGTGTCCTAATAACTATAAATGGAAAATTTTCTATGCAAATAAAGCAACGATTTGGTTTAAAAAGACCATTGCCACTGCCATTGCACCTTACATCAACTCACCTTTGTATCACAGATGTAGACACCCTTTGATCTAACACTTGGTATACATACCAAACCTGTCGACCCCAACGAACGAGTCCGCAGGGTTATTGGCAATGACAGGTACCGACGTCAGCGACTGACAAAACAGAAATCAAACCCGTTTGAAAAGTTCTAGTTATCTAATATCTTACATCTAAATCTAAAAATTGGGCTAAAGTATTTATCTAAGAAAAAAGTAAAGCTAAGTTTGCTTATGAGTTGGTGAATTTGTTCAACATATTAAGTATTTAGTTAAGCTAATAAGAAATTTACATAACAGCGTCGATTTGGCCTACGCAATCTGTTGACGAGTTATCTAAAGTCAATCCATAAGTTGATAGATATTGGTAAGAAACGTTTACAAACTAAATTATATCTTTAAAGAATAATTAAAATACTTGTGGTGCCCAAGTCCGGCACTGGGAAAATACCTTGTAGAGTATGCAGAGTACGGGCCTGGTGGGATGAACTGTCAGTGTGGTTTAGATATGCGAGAAATAAATACCGGAAATTATTCGTCAAGAATCGTTGCATAATCAATTGATTGGAGATCCGAATCATCCGACACGGGAATACAACATTTGGTGACGAGGATGATCTCATCTTTAGTACGGAAAAAAGGTAAGAAAATATAATATATGTTAAAACCAAACGGAAAGAGTTTCTATGATAAAATTGAGGTTAAGTAGTTGTCTTAACTTCAAGAGAAACTAAGTGCTAACTGGCGTGATCCAAGCGATACTATCAAAGGGTAGTAGCTATCGAAAGGATAGCGATAAGACTAAGTCACCTGCGAGTGGCAGCTGCAAGCCAGCGAGTTCAAAGCCATTTGAAAAGGGCAGCTAGATAAAGCGAAACTATCTACCAGAAGGTAGAGGCTCCGAAGAGCCGGGAAGCAAAACATTGAAAGTTGATCGATTGTAACGTGTGGTACGATGGAGAAATGGGACATCCCCCAGTTCAAGTATAAGTCATTGCCGAGGAACGCCATTCGTGATGAATGGGTGAAATATAAGCGAAATTTTGGTTATATTATATCGGCTACGAATGAAACAGACAAAATGCGCATGCGGAATATTTTGCTGGCAAAGGGTGGCCCAGAGCTCCAAGAGGTATTTGCGTCCAGACCAGGTGCTGATGTGACTGAGGATACCGAGAAAACAATCGATCCATACGCAGTCCCCATAGAAAAATTGGATGCGTACTTCTCACCAAAACAACATGATGCGTTCGAACGAAATAGGTTCTGGCTTCTGAAGCCGAATCCGGAGGAAACGCTGGAGAAATTCATGCTCCGCTGGCAGGACCAAGCAAATAAATGCAATTTCGGGAAATCAGCCGAAGAAAGCAGATCAATCAGCGTGATCGACAAAGTGATTCTTTTCGCACCAAGTGAGCTTAAGGAACAATTACTCCAACGTGATTCATTGTGTCTTGATGAAGTTACCAAAATTGTAACCACATATGAATCCGTAAAACAGCAGGTTTGATCAATGAGCATTCCTACAACAAGCTCTGAAAACTTCTCGACAGCATACGGAAATATCAACAGGATTCAGCAATCAAATGCAAAAGAATGCACGCGATGTGGTCGTAAAGGATATTTTGGTACTGACGTTTCCTGCCCTGCCAAAGGAAAAGAGTGTAACAAATGTAAACGGATTGGGCATTTTGCTACCCAATATCGCACCAATTTTGCATCAAAGCGGAAATATGATGGACCGTTTCGTAGTGGCAAACGCTTCCAAACTGATCGTATCAACAAAGTCGAGGTTCACAGAGGTGATGACCACAAAGAAGGCGTATGTTCGGACAATAATTTCATTTTCCGTATCAGTGACGGTGACGAACTACTCTGGTTGAAAGTAGGAGATGTGCTGCTGCAAGTTTTAGTTGACTCTGGATGCAAAAAAAACATAATCGATGAGAAAACGTGGAAATACCTTAAGGCTAACTGCGCTATAGTTTGGAATCAACAAAAGAAGTATGACGAGGTTTTCTTACCATACGGCGATCAAGCGAAGCCGTTAATGGTACTAGGCAAGTTTGAAACATTAGTACATATTGAAGACGCGGGTCGTACTTACGAGAAGGACGCCACATTCTACGTAGTAAAAGGTGGACAGCAATGTTTACTAGATCGGACAACTGCCACACATCTAGGAGTGTTGTTTGTGGGGTTACCAAGTACTTATGGAGTAGCAATGCTAGAAACCAGCACTAAACACCCGTTTCCCAAGATCAAAGGAGTCAAGGTTTGTATTCCCATCGATCTCTCGATCCCACCGATCTACCAACATCCCCGAAGACCACCAATTGCGCTTACGTCCAGAATAGAGGAGAAGTTGAATGCATTACTGGCGAATAACATCATTGAGCCTGTTGAAGGAGGATGCCAATGGGTGTCCCCGTTAGTTACTGTAGTGAAAGACAATGGGGATTTACGTTTGTCCGTGGATATGCGTAGGGCAAACGCTGCCATTCTAAGAAAGAGGCATTTGATGCCTACGATCGAGGATTTCCTTTCTAGATTTACCGGTGCAAAGTTTTTTAGCAGGCTAGACATACAAGAGGCTTTTCATAAAGTTGAATTGGAAGAAGCCAGTCGATACATAACTACGTTTATCACGCACATGGGTTTATTTCGATACAAGCTCATGTACGGAATAGTCATAGCACCGGATACAGCGTATTCTTGAACAGATACTCAGTCGCTGCGGTAAATTTGCTGTCAATTTCATCGACGATATTTTAATCTTTACTGAAACAATGGAAGAACACGAAGAAGCGCTGAAAGTTGTCCTTTCTACGCTTCTTCGTGTTCTTCCGTGGATACGGAGTGCAGCTGAACAAGGACAAATGTGTGTTCAAGGTTACGATGTTGGATTTTCTGGGTCACACAATCTCGTAAGAAGGCATTCAGCCTTCGGATAACAAAATCGATGCTTTGAAAAAATTTCGGGCACCAGCCAGTCAGGAAGAACTACGAAGCTTTCTTGGTCTTGGCCTACGTAGCTCAGGACGATTTCTATCTGATCTTGCGACCACTACTGCACCTTTGCGCACACTAACGCAAAGGAAATGATTGCTAATGTTAAGTTATTGCGATTCTTCGATAACTCTCTACGAACACGTGTCATTGCTAATGCTTCACACGTGGCACTCGGTGCCGTTCTGATACAATTTGAAGGTTCAACTGATGACGCCCCTCGCCCGATTGCATACTCGAGCAAAAGCCTTACACAAACTGAACGCAGATACTGTCAAACCGAGAAGGAAGCCCTCGCGTTGGTTTGGGCAGTCGAGCGTTTTTCTTGTTACCTGCTGGGTCGTACCTTCGAACTGGAAACGGATCACAAGCCGCTAGAAGCGATATTCAAACCAACGTCCAGACACTGTTCTAGAATCGAGCGATGGGTGCTTCGTTTGCAATCCTTTTCATTCACCGTAAAATATCGTAAAGGTTCCAGCAACATTGCTGATCCGTTGTCTCGACTAGTTGTTGACGATACCCCCGAAGAATTTGATGTCGGAAATAAGTTTATGGTGCTGGCGGTCATGGAATCCGCAGCAATCGATATTCAAGAGCTAGAGGAATCAATGGAAGCAGATTCAACACTAGCAGCAGTGAAGAAGTGTCTGCACACGGGATCCTGGAATGAATCGGAACTTAAATCGTACATACCATTTAGAGGCGAGCTAGGCATGGTAGGTGACCTTTCTTGTCCGTGGCGATAAACTTGTCATCCCGTTAAGACTGCGCTCCAGGATGATGGATTTGGCTCACGAAGGGCACCCTGGCGAATCTGTCATGAAGCGGCGTCTTAGGGATCGGGTTTGGTGGCCTGGTATGGATCGCGAGGTCACTAATCGAGTTGCGAAGGCTGCCGTCTAGTTTCTATGTCGAATAAGCCCGAACCGATGTCACGACAACCACTGCCATGTAAACCGTGGGTGGACGTCGCCATTGACTTCCTTGGACCAATGCCGAGCGGTGTGTACTTACAGGTTGTCATCGACTACTATAGTCGCTACAAAGAAGTACTGGTTATGCACAAAATTACGGCCAAGGAAACTGTTATTAGACTAAACACCATTTTCACTCATCTGGGTTACCCTAGAACGACACCGCTTGATAACGCGAAACAGTTGGTGGGTACTGAGATAGAAGAATACAGTCAAAATCACGGTATCCACTTAAACCACTCGACACCATACTGGCCCCAAGAGAACGGGTTGATGGAAAGGCAAAACTGGTCACTGCTCAAGCGACTTCAAATTAGCAATGCTCTTGGTAGAGATTGGCGTAAGGATTTACAAGAGTACTTGATGATGTACTACACCACACCGCATTCTACAACTGGACGCACACCCACGGAACTCCTGTACGGTAGAACCATGAGATTCAAAATCCTAGCTCTGCAGGATATTGAAACAACACCAACCACCTCTGATGTTGCAGACAGAGATCAAATGTTGAAAGAAAAGGGGAAAGAAAATGAGGACTCTCGTAGAAGAGCAAGGAAATCGTCAATTGATCTTGGAGACACTGTGTTAATGAAGAATCTGTTACCAGGCAATAAGCTCCAAACAACATTCGACCCCAAAGAATACAAGGTCTTTGATCGTTCGGGACCACGAGTAACGATTGAAGACCCCTTAAATGGAAGATCGTATGACCGAAACGTGGCACATTTGAAAAAAGTCATTGATACAATACAGGCAGACATTGAAGCTCCAGTGCACAATGAGGACTCTCAGCGAGCAGAGTTACAGGAAGCAGGAGACGACAATTCAGAGGAGGGTTTCGAAGGTTTCGATGAAGATGCATCATCAGTTACAGTATCATCACATCGGTCACCAACTAGAGAGCAACGAACCAGGAAACTGCCTTTGAAATATCATGATTATCAGTTATAAATTCTTAACTTGTTAAAAAGGGAGATGTGGTGCCCAAGTCCGGCACTGGGAAAATACCTTGTAGAGTATGCAGAGTACGGACCTGGTGAGATGAACTGTCAGTGTGGTTTAGATATGCGAGAAAAAAATAACGGAAATTATTGTTCAAGTATCGTTGCATAATCAATTGATTGGAGATCCGAATCATCCGACACGGCAATACAACAATACTTATCAACTATAGAAACTCCGCGCAGCTATATTTATGTGCCGCACTAATTGGCGCGGTATAATTTGATCTATTCACATCTATTCACGTAAGTTGATTCTCTATCATTATACATAACCTAAATTTACTTATACCTAATTACATCTATATTAAATCTAATTTAAATTCTTATTGTACGCCAACAGGAATATTATAATCTCTCTCTCTAAAACCTATACAACCGCCGTTTTACTCGAAATTATTTTATTGGAAATCGACCTTCGTATTGGTTGGCCATTGTACTGTCAACAAATTATAATATTCGTTTACCTACGAATAATCGCTGTCAAATCCAGCCATGTCGGGAAGAGGTCGGTCAAACAAAGGTAGCTATGTCGGTGGTGCTGATCGTGGTGAAGCAGCTGTTGTATGTCCAGCAAATGGTAGCGGGCGAGAGATGGTTACGGGTTCAACAGTCGAACCGGAGGCCTCGCACCTTGGCCGGTCTTGCAGAGTTTGCCGTTGAGAAGATAATGATGAAATGGTGGGTTGCGACAAATGTCTCAAATGGTTCCACTTCATCTGTGTTGGAGTCACGCAGGAAATCGAAAACATGTCTTGGAGCTGTCTGGGACCTGGGTTGTACAAACCCGAACCAGGTTCCAGAACCCAATTCGAATCTGGGACTATCTGGGGCAGATGCCAACACCATAGCAGCCAAACCGATTCCCAAACGAACGAGCCAATCCAAATCAGAAGCATCGCGCCAGCCTAAAGTAGATAATACGAGAAAAAATCGAGTAAAGGGAAAACTTTGCCTGCCCCTCCTGTACTTTCAGATCCAGATCCCTACAAAGCGCAGGGGCACAATACCAGTAAAGCGAAGTCGATAGTATCCCATGCGTCCAGCAGAACTTCGCAAGCACTTGCCAAGCTGAAGTGGCAAAAGTAGGAGGAGGAACGTACTCTAAATGCTAAGAAACTGGTGGAGGAACGTTTACTGAATGCCGAAGAAAGCGGAGCAGGAGCGAACGTATTTGGAGGAGAAATACAAATTGTTGGAAGAAATAGCCAGTGAAGCTAGATCGATTGCAAGTAGTGTCGTGAGTGCGATAAAAGAGTGGGTGGATGGCCAACAAGTTCCACCGGACACTGATTTCGTACCCCATGCTCATTCTAGTCGACACTCGCACCAGGAAAGCCAGAAAAGAAGTGTCCAATACAATCGTTCCAACACAGGTACGATCAATCATAGCAGCCATCGATCAGTATCGGAAGCCTCATGCTGATTTCGGTTTTAGAACAGAGTCGCCCTAGATTCGCTCTAATGTTTACAAAATCCATACAAAAGTGACAACTCAGAGCGAACCTAGAGCGACTCAATTCTAAAAACGAAATTACCATCAGTAGCGGTTCACCGAGAAATCCGACACCACGAAAATTCTCCAGTTGGCGACAAAGATCGCTGTCCGCTGACCAATACACAACTAGCGGCGTGGCATACTATTTCGAGGGATCTGCCCCTGTTTTCCGGTAGCCCCGAGGATTGGCCTATCATTCAGGCAACGTTCAATAGCAATACGGCTATGCCTACGTGCGGTTTCACAAACGACGAGAACGTTTTTCGGCTGCAGAGGAGCTTAAAAGGACGAGCTTTCGATGCGGTGAAGAGTCGTTTGGCGCATCCTTCTAACGTCCCTGGTGTGCTTAAAACCTTAAAAATGATGTTCGGGTAGCCGGAAGCAATTATTCACTCGCTCATCGAAAAAATCAGCGCTCTGCCAGCCATAAGGGAAGATAAGCTGGAGACACTTGTGGACTTTGCTGTCAGCGTGGACAACTTTTGTGCGACAGTGGACGCCTGCGGTCTGGAAGAATATCTGTACAACTCCTGCATCAGCTTGTCAATAAACTGCCCCCAACAATCAAGCTGAATTGGGCGCAATACCGGCACACTCTTCCGGTCGTCAACTTGGCGGCTTGCAGGAGCTGGATCTACACCCTGGCAGAAGCGGCAAGTACCGTGATAATTCCGAGCATCAAGCCGGGTCCGAGCGAGACTCGCAACACCACGAAGAAAGGAAACCATCGACACCCTGTTCCGCTACTTACCCGTATTACTACATGGAGAACATAGATCCGTGCGAACGCGTTTATCGATGATGGATCAGCTCTTACACTGCTTGATGAAGAACTGGCCGACGAACTCGAGCTGAAAGCAAATATTAATCCGCTGTATCTGCACTGGACCGGTGGGACACAGCGACAAGAAATGAATTCACGTGTCGTTGGACTAGAAATAGCTGGTATTCACGGTGGTGCTATTCCATCAACGACGCCCGCACAGTCAACGAACTAATGTTCCCGTTCCAGACGAAGGACATTGAGGAACTCTCGCAGGTCAACCCCTATCTGCTGGGACTACCGATTTCATCATACCAAGGCGTCCGACCATGAATTCTGATCGGACTTAAAGATTTGCACCTTAACATGATTCTCAACTATCGTAAATCGAGCCAACCGATTGCAGTAAAGACACGTCTGGGATGGACAGTACACTCCGTCTACCACATTAGTAATTGCGATTCGGATGAGACAGACGAAAATCTGCACAATGCGATGAAGGATCATTTCTCACTGAATAGTTTGGGTATCACGAAGCCGCATAAGGCACTCTTCCTCGTCGAGGACCAACAAGCCCTATCTCTTCAACGATCTCTGACCAGATTCACGGGACAACGCTACGAAACGGGCCTGCTATGGCGTTTGTGCAAACCGCGACTGCCGGACAGCCAAGCGATGGCCCTGCACCGGTTCCAATGTCTGGAAAAACGGATGCTCAAGGACAAAGCGCTCGCCGAAACTCTCACTCAAATAATAGCTGATCACTTAAGCAAAGGCTATATTCAGAAGCTGACAGAGGATGAGCTGCAGCAGTCGTACCACCGAACGTGGTATCTTTCAGTATTCCCGGTCGCGAACCCGAGCAAACCCGGTAAGGTACGAATGGTGTGGGACTCAGCAGCCAAGGTACACGGAGTCTCTCTCAATTCAGCACTGCTCAAGGGCCTCGACTTACTGTCTTCACTGTACACCGTGCTGATCCGATTTCATAAGAGCCCCATTGCTTTGACTGGTGACATCAGGAAGATGTTAAGGGAACCGGACCAGCACTGTCAACGCTTTTACTGGAGGGATGATACAGGTCAGCTTGTTGTTTACGTAATGAGAGTCATGACCTTTGGCGCATGTTGCTCCCCGAGCTGTGCCCAGTATGTGGTGAACCTGAATGCCGATCGCTTCGCACGGATATATCCAGCAGCCACGGAAGTCATTGAAAACAGCACTACGTAGACGACATGTTAGTGGGCGTCGAAACTGAAAAAAGGCGATCAGGCTTGCACAGGCTGTAGCATACGTGAACTCGCAGGGCGGTTTCGAAGTCCGCAATTGGGCCAGCTATTATCAAAGCGTCTTAAAGACCTTGCAGGAAACCAACATCACCGTCAAGAACTTGGACCTTTCGCCAGAAATTGACACGGAAAAAGTGCTTCGCATGTGGTGGCGTGCCGGAGCAGATGTTTTTACCTTCAAAGTCGGCTGGGGTCGCTACGACCGTGACCTATTAGAAGGCCATCGCCGGCCAACGAAGCGAGAAGTACTGCGAGTTCTGATGACAATATTCGACTGTCTTGGGTTCATCGCTCCGTTTCTCGCCTATTTGAAGATTCTGTTGCAAGAAGTCTGGCGTTCCGGTATTCAGTGGGATGATAAGGTTTGTAGTAGATAACAGTTACAGGTAATAAAATATCAATAATTGACCAGAAACATTTAGCAAAGTAGGAATATAAAATAAAATGGCTATACTTTGCCGGAAGCATTCTCGCTTAAGGGTATTGGTGAGAGGGAAAGATCGCAATAAACATCTTTAGGTCGACGGTAGCACGATGACGTGAAATCGTGGTAGAGAGATTTGTTTGAGATGTCCCGAAGTTGGAATTGAGAAGGAGCGACTAGGTTAAGAGCGCGTCTCGCGCGAATGCGGACGATAGAAAGCGAAAGCTGTGAGAGTTGAGTGTCTATCTCGATGCTATCGTACAGTTGGACGAGTGGAAAGTTTCTTTCGGCTACATACGTCTGTTCTGAGTTTCGTGGAATAGGTCGCTCGAATTGTTGCAAGACCGAACTTGGAATGAGAGCGTGGCTTGGTCCACGAAAAGAAGCGAAGGATCGTGGTCGCTGAGATTGGCATAGAGCGTTATTCTGTTGGCGAAATTTAGCACGAACGGACGTTTGCTGTTTTGCTTCGGATGAGAGTAATGGCTGCTTGGCGTCACGACAAGGTTGACGACAACATTTTCACAAAATGGCGAATCTGGCTGAGAGTACTGCCTCAACTCGAACAAGTCCAGATTCTACGATGCGCTCAGATTTCACTCATGATTACGAACAAGTTCAGTTCCACACATTCGTGGACGCGAGTGAGGACGCTATGGTCGCTGCCTGCTACTTACGCTTCGTCCAGAACGGAGTCATCCGATGCTCCCTCGTCGCCGCCAAAACACGAGACGCGCCACTAAGATACCATACGATCCCGAGACTAGCGTGCGAATCTGCAGTAATCGGCGTAAGACTTGCCCGCTCAATTTCAAAATTCTGGAAACGCCACTTTGTATAGATTTTTCGTATTAGCAATGTGTCATACCCAACTCAGATTACCCCAAAATGGCGTTCCTGATTCCTGATTCCTGATAATGGTTTGCAATAAAATACTTAGTGAAGCTTGTTTAAAACACAATTTTCGGCACAAAAAATGATCGCCATATCTCCGAGTGTACGCGACAAAAAATCTGAACAACGCGTTCCAAAAAAAAAACTGAGTAAATAATTCAATTACCTACGATTTATTTATGAAACCAAAGCACTTCATGATGCAGTACAGTGTCTGTGTCAGGGGGGCTGAAATGCTACCTAGCCCACGATAGCCGTATTGACACTCGCGATACCACCTACCTCGATGGAAATACGGGGATTGGCAAAAGAAAAAGCTGAATAACAAGTAGAGAAAGATGGAGTTAAACGCACCGCCGGAGCAAAATGCATCCCTTGCTTATATCGAAAATTGCTGAAAATTTCTAAAAGCGTAACACCAACCAGAAGTCCGTCGTAGTAAACATACACTGTAAACGTTTGATAACCGTATTTCAATAGACGCCGAAGAAATAAACAAACAAAAATACAATAACGTGCTTTTCTCGTGTAATTATTGCGGTTCGTGCAATAGGGGTCTTCAGCTGACATATTTTTTCGAACTATATATGAAAAATCTATTAAATAATTCGCTATTTACTATATTTATATCTTTGCTCCATCGAGGGCAAAATGCCCTCTCTTTGATCTAAAACAGAAATATCGTTCTGCATAACCTAAGGCGATTTAATGTCAACCTTATGTGAAATACCGACCGAAAACAAACCCAGTGGCCTGTTTGCCGAGCATTCTGTCCCGTTGTTGCGATGTATTATGCCTTGTTTACCTCCGCACAGGCAGCGTTGCCAATGTTCCAGATTTATCTGGAATCTTCTAGATTTTTCTTAACTGAACAGACATTCGTTCAAGCCAGACATTTCTCCAGATTTTTTTAAATTTTGCCAGATTATTCCAGATATTCCGAATTTTACGTTACACCACAGTGAGGTTACCATTAGGCCAGATTTATCTGGAACAGCCAGAGTTTTTTAGCCTTCCAGCAAACAGTCAGATCTCTTATTCTATCAGATTTTTAAGTTATAGAAGATGTAACACACAAATTTTGGAAATCGTGGTAATATTCCATTAATACACGTTCTATGAATGTAAAAAATGTATGCCAAATTTCTATGACTTTGAGGTGGCTGGCAAGTGACAGATTTTGCCAGACATTTTTAGTTGAACTGCCAGATTCTCTTCGAAAAAAAAGTAGCATCCCTGCGCACAGGTACGTTTTAGCCCACCTTCGAAGAGTAATTTTTAATTATTTTGAAAATTGAATATTTTTCATGTTTTTGAATATTCTGCAAATCATTATGATTGCGATTGCAGAGGAAAATGTTGGCTAAAGTTCTATAGCTAAGTTGTGATCACGTTTCACCCCGTCTTCCCCTGTACATATTTATTCACCTACTCCGCACCGAGGGGATACTTTGGCAAAGAAAAATATTCTCTTGTTTTGATTTAATTGAAAAGCGAACAGCAGTTGGCGGAATGAATGGGCAGGGTTCGACGTACAGAAAGTTATTTTCCATTTCTCGAAACGACTGCAGCATATTGTTTTCGGCTGGGACGCTGGGATGAAGCTTTGAATGATATAGATAACGATAAAGGTATATAAAGTGCACCTTCTGGGCTACTCGAATATTTATGCGAAGAGTGTTCACAATCAGTTACAGATACTTTAAACGACAACTGTTTAAACATGTATGTGTGGGTAGGTAGGTGAATGTTTTCTCCCACGGACGATTTACAGGAAAAATAGAATTTCATATCCAAGATTCACCGATTTGGGTAGGTGTAAGCTCAATTGACTTTCCGATAACCCATTTTGTGTACAGAGCAAGGTACGTTCCAAGGGTATCAGTCCATCGGCTAACCACGCATTAATGCAGCAACTTGCTGTTCCTTACAGAATGTATGAGCCCGGCGCGTATAAAGTGTATTGTTTTGACTTTCATAAAGGGTTCAGTTTTTTTCAAAAGCGATTTTTTTTTATAACGGGCCCTCACAGTCACGTCACTTAGTGACTAGAAGAAAATTTCCTTCTAGTCACTAGGTGACGTGACTGTGAGAATAGGGCCCATCAACTTATTTTTCTTAGTTTTTCTAGAATTTTATCATGCATGAAATGTACGCTTGAACAAGATCTTAAAATTTTGGAATGTTTAATAAAAAATTACCTTTCGGTCAAGCAAACGTTTTGCTATTAACTGCCAAAAATTCATCTTTTAAGTCGAAGCTTACTTTTGGTGTAAATGTTTTAAATAAAATTCACTGTGGTGAGCAAACAGAGAAGATCCCTAAGGATCAGGTTTGTTATTTGCTCACACAATGTGCCACAAAGAGCGAAATACACCGATGAAAAATAGAGCCACACAAAAACACTGCGATGTGCAGAACGACCGCACAAAGAGAAACTTGAAAACAAAAAAGAGAAAGATCTGTGCACCAAGAGCTGCACAATTTCGTTTAAAGAGTCACCTCGAAGAGCCACTTTTTTGTGGCAAGTATGTAGGAAGGTGAATCAAACTACAATTCAGATAAAGTTTGACAGGAAGAACGTTTTTAAAACGTTTTTTGGTTGCATTCTCTACCTCCGTGCGCGGGGGACCAAGATTCACACTAAAGAGCCTCTTTATTTCTACTCTTTGAGAAGTGCAGCCAAGGAGTGGAATGCACGTATGGGAGCAACACACATCGGAGTGAAGAGGTTTAATAGGAAAAAGAAGAGCGGTGGTTCGCATGAAAAGTGCAAAGAGCGTTTTTTATTCTTCTCTTTTTTTTGCTCTGAGGTGCATTACATCCCTGCTAGGGACCCCATTTCATCCCAATAAAGTGACTATATGGTGCATTTTCTACACGAATGGCAAGCTGGATCCAAAGCTGGATTCGTCAAAATGGATGCTGGAGCCAATGTTATCATCACTTGCGAGCAATATCGAGACATGGTTGAGGACTGGTTCCCCAGAGTCTGGATCGTATTTGAGGGCCCGCGGTTTTACTTGGAAGATGGGCTGTGTGAAAATGTCCGGTATTCACAAAAGAGCAATGAAAATAGTGATTGTAATTTCTTTGTAATTATTCACTTTATTAAATAGTTATATGATGAAAGCGGAAAAAATGAAAGACATTTTAATTTAATAACTTGAGAATTCGAACTCCTATTGTGGATGTTATTTGATATTTGACTTTTGTTAAAACAAACTTTTTTATGGGAGTTGTCTCCTTTATGTACAATATCAAAAAAGCCGAGTTTTTATTGTTTGAATCGAAGGAATACGCGCAATACAGCGCCAAACAGGATTGCAAGCGCACGGACGTATTCGTCCTCTTCTGCGTTCGCTTCTTTGTTGGTGGTACCGCTTGTTGATTTGGTGACACTGAGCGCGATTTTTATTGAGTGATTATTTGTTCCTGTCAGATCCGTAAATATTAGTTTTGAAGCTTTTTGTGGTTTGCCATACGATCTACTGTTTACGATTATAGTAGGCGGACTTTTTAAAGCTACTTCTGTGCAATGTTTTCCGTGGTGCAGTGTCTTTTTACAGAATTTGCGCATAGCAATCTGCCATGTGTGCATAGCCAGTGTTGTCTGCATAGGCGGCTCCAGCTGGCTGACAAAGGAGGGGCACGCCTTTCTGACAAAATATTATTTATAGACCATTTAAAAAATAAATACATTTAGAAACATCGTGTTTTAGAATAATTTCTTAAAACAGTTGATATTTAGGGATTGGCGACTAGTGAATCAAACACCATCCTTGAATGAAATAACTATTTATTATAATTCATTTAGTCGATACGGTGACTTAACGAAGCCGAGGGTCTTTTATATATTTACAAAATGTAACTAAAAACAAAACCTAATATTATTGAATGTTCGTCGGATTTAGTACGTGCTATGCTTACTATAGCTTCATTTGCGACGGGGAAACACTTGTCTTGTCGCCTGCTGCATCATGAGGTTCATTTACTTTTCTCTTTATATTTCTCTTATGGAAAATCTGTTCGCCAGCGGTTCAGGAGAACTGGTTCTTCAAATAGAAAGAGTGAACGGGAGTTCCTATCCAAAGCACAGTAGTAATTATTTAATTTGCTTAGAAATGAATTGGCCAGTTCGCCTGGAGCAGATCGCCAAATTCAAGGGATTAATTTTAAGGCGAACGAATGACAATGAGCTGGCCTACCGTTCGGTAGGCAAACGCTCAAAGAGAGTTTTCGCTCCAAAATTATACTGCATATGTCTTCCGGCCTTTCCAGATCTGACTTTCGACAATCATTCGCTATGTACAATTAAAAATTCAACTGAACGGGAAAATGGTTCATGTGATCTAGTTCTTTTTACAGAACTATTCTGTCCATCTCTAATCGGTAATGCCGCGTTCGTGCTCACGATCAGATTTTTTCGTTGCCTTTTGCACTTACAGGTCACAAAAGCCGCGCTGAAGGCGCTGGCTGTTGATGTTGGGGTGCTTGATGCTGTGTTTTCAGTTGAACAGTTGCCACAAATTTGGCAACCTGGTGATTGTAGTTGGATTGATTTGCCACAGATGTGTTGGCAAATGGTTGTGATGTATTCACCTGACTATCTTCCGCTTAAAATTTTTACATTATGTCCCGTTTTAATTACAGTACTTGCACATAGGAATCTGCCCATCATGGATGCATAGCGTGGCTTGTTCAATTATAGTTCCGTTGTGTTTGAATTGTATAGTCAAAAGTGGATAGATCTTTGTACCCGCCCTCTTACCGCAGCCATATTCAGGAAAAAGTTTCTTCAAGTATCAGGTGAAACGGATTCAACATCTCCAAATTATGACGTGTATTTTTTATTTGGTTTAAAGGGGTAAGCGTTGATAGCTCATATAACTGTGCCTCTAAACTGTCATATTTTAAGTTGTTCTGCATTGGATAAGCATTGTTGGATAGGTGAAGTAAGGTGACATTCATAAGCCTAAGCTTAATTTTCACATCTAGAAAATATTCAGAAATATGTTAATGTTTTTTTGTACTTTTACGCTCTGCGTTTTCCAAAAGAATTTTTTTTTTTCATTTTCTTGGGAAAACAATTAAATTGAGTACTTATTTTGTTATCATCGAAATATCTCAACAGTTTTTCAAATATTTGCTCTCACAGTGCACTGATAGCAGATCTGTTTAATGACAAAGAACAATTCCTTGCTCTCGATTTTGATCTTTTAGCCGTTCACAACATCAAGTTTAGTTTTCAATTTGTTATCAGATTCCACTCAAATACGCTCAATATCAAATATAAATTTCTGAATTTCCAAATAACAGTGTGTACACTGTACAGTTATGTTACTATATTGCTTCCGTGTATGAATCCTTATATACTGTTTAACTAATAAAAAGGGACAAGACCTATCTATTATTTGGCAAACAAATTCGAGTCACTTTAAATTAGTAGCCTTGGAATTCCATTGATTTTGGGCAGATTCCTCGTTCAACGGAATGCAGATACGCGAGAAATTAGAATTTTTGTACTCATCTCGCAAAGCTTTTAAAAGCCTTTTATTGTTTGTTTACACATTTGCTTGGCTATTTATTTCTCAGTTTTAAACTAACATGGTACCGAGTTATTCCTCATGTAGGAGGAGAAAACAAAAATAACTGTGAATAGTTGCTCGAAAAACCTCAAGCGTTACTCCGAAACTTAGATTATCCTGAAAGTACTGTGGCTCGAGTTATTAGAAGTACAAGGAAACCCTCACTACTGCCATCCATTCTTGTCAACTGTGGTTGAAGGTCATTCGGAAAATCAAACCTGATCTCGAAAATCGACGATGAAGTCTATGGAAATTACAAACAAAGCGGGGTTCAAACAAGGTTCCTGCTCACGGCAAGGTTTCTAGGAGATACAAGTTTGTTTTCGTGGGTAAGTTCACGAAAACAAAAGATTTGGCGAGGGATCTGTACCTTTCGTAAAAAAAGGGAGTGCTCCAATAAACGGGTTTTACGCTTCATTAATTTTTATGATGGTCCAGTTACGTGTCGACCAAATCTAGTCAGCTGCCATAACAGGACGGGCTACCAGGCCCATGCGCCGGAAATGCTCAAGGGAAGGTAGGGTTTTGATATTTTTAAGTTTCTTATAAAAGAAAGGTACGAAAGACCTACGGCTCCGTGAAGCTAACGCCTTCAGCTGTACCAAATAAACGAATTAAAAAACAAGAAAGGTACAGAAATTCTTGAACTCTGAAGATTATTTCCTAGCCATGGAGGGCCGAGTCTTGTGTACCAATCGATGCAGCTCAACAAAGTGAGTCAATGTATGTCATCAAGAAGGATTCTTCAACAAACATTGCTGCCCGCTAGCTTGTGGTAGTATCGAATTTTTACTGCAGTAGTTTGTAGTAGTTCAGCCTGCCAACTAAACCTAAACCTCTTGTTTACCCTAATCCGCATCCCCCGGATCCATCGTTAGGTGTTACTTCAGGATGGTTTGTGCTCCTGCTCTTTTTATTTTATCGTTCATTGCTACTTTTTCTAATTCTTCTTGGTGCTACTCGTACCTATTTATATGCTAGCTGGCGCTGAGAATTCTACGGCGTCGGAATTTCTCTCGATATCGATGCCCATTTTCGTGAGCCATATAGCTCTCAACAACTGCGACGGAGATATCATCGGCAGTGAAATTTCTCTTGACAACGGTAACCCGATCTTCTACGACTTCATGTGGCTCGTTCGTGTTTTTCCTTATTTCCCGACATTTGCTGTGTCTACTCAAAACTATTGATATTATCGCAACTTGTCGAAACAGGAACCGATTCGGAGATGCCGATCAGTTTGACTTACATCCCTTTCCAGCCACCCTGGTAATATTTTTCCTTGATTTCTTCAACGGCTTGTTTCTAGAGTGTATAAACTCAAATGACATTTTATGATTCAAACGGCTCGTAATATTGTTTGCTGTTAAGAGATTTTTAAAGGTAATTATTCTAAATCCTCGTGGGATGGGTCTGAGCCCTCAAAACCCTTCCAGTGCGCACGGGTTGAGTGCTACAATTGTTCAAAAGCATAGGAGTCATTTCATCTTAAACTAGCGGTATCCGCAAAATTGTTACCAGTTCCGTCCAATAGAAAAATCCAGCGACATCGGACAGATGGATGGAGTCTGTTAGCCGAGGCAGTGTCTAAAAGAAGGTGTGCACTGACTGATGGCATTGTAAAATGTATGCATATTTAAAAAAAACGGATTAATTGTTTCAGTTATTCCCATGAGATAAGCTCTAATTATTTATATTCCAATCTTAGATAGTTTATTGGTAAAGGGTAAAAAATACACGAATTTGAAAAAAGTCCCATGCCTAAATGATCTAGCCTTTTATTCGCAGCATTAGGTAATAATAACACGGTGCTACAAAATAAAAAAATGAATGTACTTTTCAAGTGATCTGGTAAAGGTAGATCTACTGCTGAGTGTGCCATTTGACTCCCGTTATTACCGGATATATGTCTGAAGGCGATTGCATTTTGATTCTCGTCAAGTTTGAGCTCTACTTTAAATATATAAAATAAAAATATTTTTTTCAACAGTTCCGAATATACCGGTACCTACTTATTATTCTCCGTATTTTCGATGCCGGTATTACTGGTACCACAATCCTAATACTTTGCTTATTGCTTGCACAAATTCAAAATTGCCTTTGTTACCAAATTTAATTAATTTGTTTTTACTTGGTTAAATGAAGTATAACAAAAAAAAATGATCGTCTTGTTGATCACTTCTAGAGTATTAACATATTGAAGTAGGGAAATACACATATCTTTTTACCAAAATAGCTTCTGGTCGAATAGTGGGGGGGGGCACGTGCCTCTGCGTGCCCCTCCCTGGAGCCGCCAGTGGTTGTCTGACGATACGTTACATGATGATCTGCATAAAATATTTATGAAAACAGGAATTTGTTTGTTCACAAGCATTCTCACCACAGGAAATGAGTTGAGAGCACCCGGGAAAATGTTCCTGAAAGTTAAGAAATCCAATATCTTCCCGATCAGAAGGAAATAACACAATTATAACTCATTCTGATATTTTGTTACGAAAAAAATCCTATCAAATTTTGTTATAAAGTAGAAACCGTTAGGTGTTAAAATAACAAAAATTCTAACAAAAAATTCTCTACGAATATCACATTTATAACAAACGTTGATAGCAATATAACACGATCATAACAACTTGAGATAGCATAATTAAACCCAACATAGCGTGTATTACTTATTGTATAATATCAACGATTTTAGCGTGCACGTCTAAAAATAGAATACGAGAAAAATAAAGCATACATTAGGGCGCTTTTTGCTTGGGAGCAAAAAGCTTCATGCAGCAAAAGCTTTTATAGCATTGCCAAATGATTGCATACTTGCTGGCTGATTTTTATAGTGAATATATGACACGCAGATTATTATTTGTCGATATTGCCCCGCTTTGAACCTGGGTATTCCGAGTTTGATGGGAAAGTTTCCTGTATGAACCAACGACGTTGTTTTCGACTGATGTTTAATGTTAGCATAATATTGAACGCATCCGTCAAGGGCAAAACGATTATAGATGTAGAAGACGTTTCCAGAACGCACACATTGAACTTTGCGCAAGCCTAAGTGCTGCTTGTTTTCCTGGTGTCATACGCTTTGTTTTTATTCAGTTTTACTCACTAATACAGCTGCCTATATGATGATAGACTGAATAGCTTTATAATATCTTTTCAGATTAGGAAAGAGGGGCTATTTTTAGATTCTAAATAGTGCGCTTTGGCGCTTGCCTTGTACGTTAACGTGTTTTACATGGTTTTTAGAAATAATGTCGATGCGACATGGCAACATTGAACGGATATTTTACGTTTACTTTACGTTTACGTTTGCTTTACGGAGAAAACGACAAATCTTATTTAGGTTTCCGCATAGATTCAAAGCAACAATTGGGGATTTGTTATTGGCATTTTTGATATGGGGAAGACTAAACAAACCAGTATAATTATCTCGCACCTAATAAATTGCTAGAAATGCAAATCTTCCACAGAAGTTATATCTATCAACTGTAAATATAACAGATATATGAGAAAATTCGAGAAATTGTTGATGCATCTTCGATGAGACGAATTCTTGAATATATCATGTTTTTTCTGTTACACATTTTCTTCCAAATTTGATTACGTGACGAATGAATATTCCAATTTAAAGTCACGTAAATAAAACTAAACTAAACAAAAATCCAAATTTGATTAAATTTTAAGGAGGAAATTAACAAAATTTTTGCATTGAAGTTTTTAGATATTTCAAGGATTATCTAAAACGCATTCAAATCACTTGTTAGTGCAAACATTAAATATCAAACTTATCTTACGGGGAATGAAAAGATATAATACTCAAGTAAACTCAAACACTTTTTATGCGGAGGATTAAACAAAAAAGTCACGATAGTTTAAAAATTTAAAAAATGCGCAAACTAGAAACCCACAAACTGGATAAGTTTGGAATGTTAAAAAAAAACCCGTCATCTCTTAATCGAACTGCAACCAAGTAAGTCAATCAAACACGTTACTGACACGTTCTCCGACCACTTACATCTAAAACTATCCATACTCAATACGCGGAATTTTGAAAATCCATGTGCAAAACACAAATCAAAACCTTCGAAAATTCACTTTAAAAAGTTGAATTACGACGCATAAAAAGAGACTTCAGTGTATATGCAAATAGACTGTGATTTGTGTAACCGTTAGTGTTCAAAGATAATTGTGTAATAATATATAACTTACTGTAACATTATCGTTGTATGCGTACATAAATATCATATTATTAATCCAATGATAGCACCAGAAGATATAATCTTGATATAAATTTTCTTGCATTCCTGATCGGTATATCATAAAGATAACACAGAGAGAAATAAATATCAACATGAGATATAAATTTGATAGTTTTCTGTTATGATGTTCTGATCGGGTTGACATATGTTTTTAGCACCATGTCAGGAGTGGGCACCTATCTAGAACCGTTGTCTAAATAACCAGGGATGCTGTAGTTATCGTTGCCTCATTCGTTGTTGTGTTGTTTCGCGGAACGAATAAATGTGCTTGGTTAATGTTTGATATGATGCAATTGCAGGGTATTAGCTCCTGCCAGATTGAGCACCTTCTGCACTTTTAGCAATTAATTGTTTCACTTCTCGAACAGTTGGTCTTACAGAACTTTTCTAAAACCCAATAGCAGCACAATTCGGCTCCAGTGGGGCTAGTTTTTGCCGTGTATCTATAGCGGAGCGATTTTTAGCTTCGACTCTAAGCGAGATGAAAAGATAGACTGACCTTAATTAACCGGTAATTGAAATAAATGTTCATTGTATATTTGTATTTTTATAGCATGTTAAAGTATTTTTTTTGCCTAAAATGCATTGAGTTAAGATAGAACAATAATTTTGGGCCTCACTAAAGATGTTTGTGATATCTATAAGAACCTAATTGTTATTTGCGAGATAAGGAAATCAAATTAGTTCAATTCAGCCACCAGCACCAGCAGTCGGTTGCCCAATGTACTCGCAATTGTTTTACTTGCGTCTGATTCCTTATTACTGCATTCTGTGTTTTTATTTTTGTCAGTATCTGCACATTCCAACAGCGTATCAAACCCGACTCCTACACTAACATCTCACAAAGTTCTCACAAAAAATCTGCATAAAAACTATGATTAGAAAATTTTCTCGACAACTTGTATAAATATAAAATCTTTTTGAGTTTATATTTTTAAACAAGAATGACGAGCTGTATCTACTACCTTCTCATCTTGCTTACAACAAAAGCTATCGTGTATCGCTTTGTCTAAGCCGCAGAAGCAAAATGTCGTACTCCAACCTACTGTGTTGAAAGTGAACAAAAATGAGTGACGATCAAAGTAGAAAGTATGTATGTCAAACTTTATTCCTGTTTACTTTCCGAGATGTCCCTAAAATCAATTGTTGGAGAAGTGGAAATAATATCAAATTTACAAATGGAGCTAAAGATGGTCAGTATTTACACTCTACAATTTCATTATGTTGGACATAGCGTACTGACAATTTTTCAGACTTTTAACGAAGTAGAAGCGTTGGTTGCGCGAAACGAAAAAAAATTGTTGAATGTGGCAACAAGAAGTCAGTACCTTTGGCGATGACACATTCGAGGTACGAATACACGAATTAGCTCCGTGTACCTCTAATAACGTTTTTAACCATTGCGTACATTTTGAACAGACCGAAAGGGACCCGCGTAACCGCAAATTGAAAAACTCGAAACCATAGCAATTTTAGCAACAGCAACATAGTTAGATTTGAACAGTTGAATGTACACAATTCCTCTAATTAAGATTCAAATAAGTAAGTTGAGAAGGGCCCGTCAGTAGTACTAGCCTTGGGGCCCGCCGCGGCTCTCGACGACCCTGTAAAGACATAAACATACAGACATTTTCCAGCATCCTGCACCCTCGTATATATCAATTCCCATTGATATATCAAGACTCGGCCCGTAAGAGCATCGGCAAAATCCTTGAAAAGTTTAGCAAACTCCTTAAATTTTGTATAGAAGAAATGTAAAAACAAATATACCGTAAAAACTGAAAGTTACCATTTGCGAAAGTCTTTTAAATGGCTTGTCATAAGAGTTTAAAACTGATATAATACCTTTTATTTGATGCTCAACTTTTGCTTCACTATCAACGTACCAACATCCTAATCCACTCTTTTTCCAAATATCGATTTGCTATTCAGCTGCTCCTAATTACCAGAATCGAGACATCGATGTAACATGTTAAACATTTCTCAGAACAGATGCTTGGATTCGCCAACACATGACATTGATTTATTCCAATTTCAGGATATGCACAATAGCATTTATGATGATCGAAAATTGATATAGGTCTGTAGAAGGTGATTAACATGAAATTCGCTATATCACGTGGGAATTAGTATAATACGGGAGCAAACTCATTTTACAACTCCACGATGAGGTAAAATGAACCACCTAGAGAAATATTATCGGTTTTTTGATTCGAAGATTTTACTCGAAAAAATAAATCGTATCCTGTCTTTGCCTCTAAACTCGCCATCGTATTGTTTACGAAATATTCAAAAACAACAAGCAATAATTCATACTTAGTTGCGTTTCGGCTTCGCCTCATCAGAAATCGACACTAACTTATTGTCGGAATAGATTAGCGCCGGCTTGACGCAAATCCCTTAAAACTAAAACACACTTTGTGTTTCAACCGAACGACTGATCAAACGTGATGTCCCGTTCGAGCAGAAGTTCTCCGACAATAGGTTAGTGTCGGTTTCTGATGAGGCGAAGCCGAAACGCAACTAAGTATGAAATAAGGATTTGTGCCCTCCTGTACAAAGACTGGTTTTACCAACAAATTTTCACCCTAGTGAGAAATTTTGGTTTTTACCAAATTTTCCTCCTTAGGGTGAAATATAGCATAAAGCAATAATTGTTCAAAAGCCATTAAAGATTTCTCTTTCAATTAGAGATGTGGCAAAAATAACTAGTGCGAGGGTAAATGCATTATTGCAACAGCTCAGACTGCACGCGAGACCAAGCGTTTCTTCCAAGCAATTTAATTGTCTTTCGGGGCATCAAACAGATGTGCCAAAAAACACCGAAAATGATACAATTTTCCAGCGATATTTCATTATTCGATCTAAAGATTTGCTAATTAAAGTGCATCACCCCAATCAAATCAAAAAGGCAAACCTGTCCAAAAACAAGCATGTCATTCTTTTGTAGTGAAGTTGTGCTTGGCATAATTTTAAGATAAGCAAGATATGCGTTTTACCCTGCCTATCCCGATGTTCCGGATTCGAAATTTTTCGGCAAGTCATTCCTTTCATTCTTTCTCTCATTTTTATATCACGCTGATCAAAAGAAGTTGTCCAAGTATACAACCAACAAAAATGTTTCTACAATTCGAAAGCTCTCGTTACTACTTAAAAAATCTTTTTTATTGTTCTCGTATCATCCCACCGAGAATCGAATCTCTCCAGTAAGCAATCCAAAATTTTCCCCCAGGACATTTGATTCGAACTGCCAAACACGCCCGAAAGAATATATCAAAAGTCGCAATGATGATGCCTCAAATGGAACCAATTGGGGTTCCATATTGAATCGCATACCGATGGAGTGACGCGCAAAAATTAATCGCAGGAAATTTGATCGCGTTCGGTCGGAGTCCTGCAGAGGAAAATCTGCAAACCTGCTCCCGCTTTCACACGCTCAATGCAGAACGATACTTTGCTGGCGAACGCTCGGTGCGGGTGCTCGGTGGAATTATGAACCCCGAGAAAAGTGTCTTGTCGCCAGGCTGAGGACTATAATACACGATGTGTGTGGAACGACGACGCTCATTTTGATTTCATTAGGTGGTGTTGGAGGGTGGGTTAGCATGTTGGATGACGACCGGGTTGGTGTTCGCTTTGGCGGAATATGCCGGCAAGGAATGGGATATTGGATAATTTGTGACTAATTTGTTGATGCTCATTTTGGGAAAGAAGTGCGATCGTTTGCTTCGAGGAATTAGAGCTAATCCCGATATGATACCATACATATCATACAAATGTGCACGGAAACCTGTTGAAGGGGTATCATGAAAGATAATGCTGTTATACTTTGTGGAAAAGTTAGACTATTAATTTTACATTATTAAATTTAACTCCACAAGGGAGGAGCCAACAGCGGTTTAAGGAAAGAACTTCTTTAAACAAAAAAAAACTTTTACAAAGGGACCATCCATAAATGACCTAGCATTATATGGAGGAGTTTTAAATTTTCTGATGATGCGTGACGACAGGGGGTAGGGGGTCATGTCCTACTACGTAGCTTTTTTAAAGGGAAATAGAGGTCGCTTTTTAGTTTTTTTTTTAATTTATTTTCCGTGACAAGGGGGAGGGGGGTTACCGTCAAGCTACGTAATTACCAGGGGGTATTTATAGGTTTGTGACGAAATGCTACGATGGGTGAGGAGGGGGGTTAAAAATCACTCAAAAATGCTGCGTCATTTTTGGGTGGTCCCTTATTGACTACTGATACTAAAAAAGTTCCACAGCTAAGTACCAAGTACTCTATTGTTTCAAGTTTCGTAGCATTAATTTTCGGTTTCCTCCGATAAAATTTAATGGAAAGGTATCTCCAACAACAGACAACCCCTCTGGATCAATGAAAGTCGATTTGAATATTTATCCGATGGCAAAATAATGCCGACAAATATCCTTTTCGATATAAATTATGTTATACAACAGGCCCCTGGAAGGTCTACTTCCGAGCCGAATATAACACATTTAACCCTCTGCTGCCAAACCCCGTCTTTTGGCGGGTTATGGGAAAATCGCTATAGACTATTCCAAACACGATTGCATTTTGTCATCACTATGAAAACTTCTTCACAACATTCCCATTAATCATACAAATACATTGTGTTTGAATTTCGAAATCACTATGATGAATACAGTAAACGTTGAAAGTTGAAAATTTGAGGAAAGCGAGATTTTTTTTGGGTATGGCAGTGTAATTTAGCTAAATAATATTCATCGTTTTTTTAAATTTTCGAAAAAAAATAAAAAAAATATTTTGAAATCGCTAGGTTGTAGTACTCCTCTGCAGCAGTGAAATGATGTTGTGAACGATGCCGAAATAAAAGTTATTAGCAATAAAATCTTGATTCGCAAAATGGCTATGTTGGACATTTACGAGGATTAAATGAAAAAAAACGTAGCTTTCGTGAGCTGCCAATATATTTTTCGGCTTTCTCATTACAAAAACAATCTACAATAGCTTTTTAAAGCATAGCCAAAATTTGGGCAGCAGAGGGTTAACATCATCGATATATCGCGTAAACTAACTAAACAACACTCGGCCGTGTACGAAGAAGCATCTTGTCTACGTACCCGCCTTGGAAGTACAGATTGATGGTGTAGTCTCCAACAGGGGCCTTACTTGCGAAATATGGGGTTGGCTCCTTTCAGAACCCTTTACATCAGTCAGTGAAAATTCCTTGTTTGCCAGCAAATGCGTTCAGCATTAGAACTTATTTTCAGTCAGTCTCATGACGAGCCTTACGCCGGATCTACTCTTCCAAACTTTGTTCTTTTGAACGGTGCTTGTCTACCTGGTCGCCTTTTTGTGCCTCGGAGCATGCCGTCCTTGCTAACAATTGGACCATACAGCCACATAATGTAGAAACGCAGAAACCACGACTAATCTCTACGCTCCCTTATCTACCAAAGAGCAAAAGGGTGACAATCTCATTGAGGGAACATCTCGCGTGTTTTTGTAAACGGCCGATAAGCATGCTGTCAAAATTCACTTTGAGAGAAAATTCCGGACAAACCGTAGCTCGCCGAGAATGGATGTTAACATTTTATGAAGGAGAAAAAATTTCTCTTTCGTCTGCTGTTGTGATTTATAATCGGCGATTAATGGTTTGTCCAGAATTTCCTCTCAAAGTGAATTTTGACAGTATGCTTATTGGTCCTTTTCAAAAAACACGAGAGACATATTCTAATGTGCCTATAAATTTCCGAAAAAAGAAAATCATTTCCTCTCCTTAATTGCCTCGTAAAGGCCTGAGAGTGTCCTTTGATTAGTGCTATTACAAAACCGAAGTAGGTGTCTCCTCGTCTCGGAAAATAACAGAAATTTCCTCATGGGACCTCAAAAACTCCAATATTTCACTGCCATGATTGTCAGGTTTAACACGAAATATTTGATTAACTTCCGATGTAGATCTTCCACTATTTTAACATTATTCACCAGGGCTGAATTAATACTCGGTCCCAGATATTGAAGTTGTCGGTAGTCAAGTCCGAATCAAAGGCAGACATTGTTCCCCTATACATCGCACCTCAGCTGGTTCAAGAAGACTTCAACTCCCACGGTATGCCACAGGGTTGTCTTCGCGTTGATAACGGATCTACTGCATGATATTCGCGACAATTTCAATATACTCCACCAACGCGGCCATTGTACTCGACCTCAATTAATGTGCCTATTGTTTGGAACAGCTACTATATCCGAAACAATCGAATCAAAACAAGAAATTCCCCCGGATGAAGCATACAAGGTTTTAACTGGCTTGATTATCGACACTGCGATTAAGGGTCAGACGAAACGAGATCCGGCGCAATCAGCAGGTGACGGTCTTCGTGGTGGGTAGAGAGCACTCCGAACTGTACGCTAAAAGGCCCTATAAGGACTTTTTGAACGTCCGCCATTTTTTTCGAATATATGCAACGTTTGAAATGCAAATGAAAAACTTAATGAATGCTGAAAACGCGGTTATTGGCACAGGTTTGTCGACGGATTAACGAGAAAAATAATGTTTCATCTGGTGGCTAGGTTCTACGTTGTGTATTCTACTCAACCGTTGATCGGAATAAACTGAACCAAGAATTCTTTTTCGGTGACAACAGCATTTCATATAGATCTACACTCAAACAATTGATATTTTGCGATGAAATAATAATACTTTATTTAAACGAAATGATAACATAAATTTATCTAACAGCAAAGATGCTCGCACTAAGCATTGTAGTGCGCATATCACTGTAACGTTCGTTAGATGATGACAGCTATACATCACCTCTATGCTAATTATTATGACAATAGTGACAAATCCTATAAAAAATGTTGTTGAAGTGATTTTCACAAAAATAGTCCAATTTTTGCCTTTCTCATATAGAAAGGCTATGCAATCACTCTGAAAAACGTCAACCTAATCCCGGCCCGGAGGGCCGAGTGTCATATCCCATTCGACTCAGTTCGTCGAGATCGGAAAAAATCTGTATGTGTGTGTGTGTGTGTATGTATGTGTGTGTGTCTATGTGTGTGTGTATGTGCGTATGTGTCAAATAATGTCACTCATTTTTCTCAGAGATGGCTGGACCGATTTGCCCAAACTTAGGCTCAAATGAAAGGTGCAACCTTCCCATCGGCTGCTATTAAATTTTGGATCGATCGGAATTCTGGTTCCAGAATTACGGGTTTCAGAGTGCGGCCACACAGAAATTTCTCATATAAACTATAGGAAAAATTAAAAATAGAATTTTTATTTTTGATGCTAAATGTGTTCAAGGTGCATGAAACGTCGAGATTTGATGCAAACTCGAAAAAAAATTTGACGACGATTCACTTTTTTGGATTTTGGCACATTTTTGCCTTTCTCATATAGAAAGGTTATGCAATCACTCTGAAAAACGTCAACCTAATCCCGGCCAAATTTTTTTTTTCGACTCGCATAAGGTTTCTGGATTTTAACAGGAGCGTAGTTGATGGTTTACGGAGAGGGGTTACAACCCCCCTCTACTGTTCACTCCCCTCCTTTAAAAATCTCTTTAAATCACCCTTCAGACCACCACCCCATCCAGCCCTCATACCCCTCCCTTTCAACCCCATCATCTTTAAACCACCACTATATCACAAAGCACACCAATTTAACCTGGGGAGTCGTTCGTTCATGGGACTTTCGCCCTCCTCACATACCCACCCCCGCATGACAAAATGAGTTAGCAAGCAGATAACATTGATCTAATGCTGATTAGGCTAATGGAGTATGATATTTTTGTTTCAAGTGTTTCACCGTCGACACGTAGCTCATCAAGTTCGTGGCTGGCATGCCATTGTGTATAAGTGCAAAGTGTACTAAGAATGTAATGGACATTTCCACAATTATGTTGAACATAAAAAGCCTCCGTGCCATAGTTTAGAGAAATGAGAAAGGCACAATTGCACCGCTAGGTGGATTAAAACAGGTTTTTAATAAAAATATTGCAAAAATTCTTCATTGACTCCTACACTGGAAAAAATCGATTTTAAAAATTTAAAGTCTATTTAGAAAATAACTTTTATTTGGATGAAATTTTGTTCCAAGATAGGTAATTATGTTCCCTACCTACTGTCAAAAATTCAAGTTGGGCACTTTTAAGGATAAAAAGTTATTTGAAAAAAACTTTTCCTTGCCCAAACTGATTTTTTTTTCAGTATATTTTTATCGAATTTATTTTCTCAACTGCTAGTTGCCTGATACATACAAAAAGTATCAGTAACGCACGACCAGACAACATGTTTAATATCGCGATAACCACCACCACAAGCGCAGAAACCGCTCTCCACCACCCCAATACGCCGGAGATAGGCACCCGAATGAAGTCATGACCATCAGCCGTTCTCTTGGACCAAGGTTTGCTGATACCTTTGAGATTCGTAAACTTCCATCGCTCCACGAAATTTGCCAAATTTCGAGCGTCCTCTGAGAAGAAATATTTAAAAACTCGTTGAAGCTACGCGATCTTTCATAAATATCACCTTCTAATGCCTAAATGTCCACCTTCTCATTTTCATTCTAATCCAAGTTCTTCAAGTTCAAGTTCCTTCACATTACCCAGAATGGAGTAGTGCGAAAGAACTCAAACTAAGGTAATCTGCTATGATTTTTCAGATAAAGCACTCAAAAACTCTCATGCTTTCTCCAGGAAATACAAAGAGTGCTTTCCATGCTCCATCAAACGGAGAGCCTCCCGTAACTGTAACGATGTGGGAATGTTCGTTGATAGGTAAATATAAAACCATTAGTTTTGTGGGGAGAATGTTAGCAGCACAACCTCTTGTATGATTGCACTCACCACTACTGTTGTAATAATTAGCATAAAAGCGATGCATAGCTGTCACCATATGACGAACCTTCCATGTATTCCAATCACAGGATGAATCGAATACACAACGTAGGTCCTAGCCACCAGACGAAACATTGTTTCTCTGATGATCCGTCCGTTAATCCGTTAACGTTTCATCGGCAAAAATTGGCCGACGTTTCAGTGGGAAAAATTCGCACGATCCGACGTTCAAAAGTCCCTTTCGCGTACAATTCTAAGCAATCTCTGCCCACCACGAAGTAGGAGACTGTCCACGGTTGTTCGCGTCGGGTACTCGTTCCGTTTGACCTTTAATCGTAGTGCAAATGCATTGTGTAAAGTCTGGGGGAAAATACAGGAACTGAAATATAGAGACACTTGGGGTTTTTGATGTGCCATGTAGAAATTCCTGCTAGTTTCTAAGATTATCGAGACCAGGAACCACTTACTTCGCACCCTTCAAGAGACACTCTCAGGCCTTTACGAGGAAGCTTAGACGAAAAAACTGATTTTCCTCTTTCGGAAATTTATAGGCACATTAGAAGATGTTCCCACAATGGGATGGTAAGACTCTCGCTCATTAGTGTGCAAGGAAACGTAGAAATTAGTCGCTGTTGGGGGCGTAGTGCTCTTTTGCATTTCTTATCGAAGTGTTCTTTAAAAGGATGTTTCATTTTGTCCCTACATAATTTATATGCGGTATATGTCGAGAGAACATGCGGAGTCTCTCCACAGTAGGAATACTTTCCATGATTCTCTCCAAATTTTTCACAGCGTGCCTTGTATCTAATCTACAATAAGTCGCTGTAGGCCCAATTATTTGCAACGACGGCAGTTAATACCTCGCGGCACAAAAAGACGAACTGATAGACTAGCCCCATCCAAAAGATGAAGGTTTAGAAGAGCAGATTCGGCGAAAGGTTCGAAATGAGGCTGATGGAAAATAAGTTGTTTTCATATATTCCTTGATTTTTCCTAAACGCAATTGCTTGCGAACTCTGATTAAGATAAGCCATTTAACATCATCGATATATGCGAGATTTAACAAGATACCACTTGGTCGTGTACGAAGCAGTATCTTGTCTATGTACCCGTCCGGGAAGTAGAGATTGATAGTGTAGTCTCTAACAGGGACCTTAATTGCGAATTATGAGGTTCGCTCCATCAAGAATCCTTTGTTTCGGCCAGTGAAAATTTCTGCAATTTTTTCATGTTGCTGTTCTCACTGCACAGTGGTCCAGAATGCAAATTTAGCAGGAATTTTGAGATTTTACTAGAACTAAGTTGTTTAACTTAGCCTTATTAATTCTTTGGAGAAGTTTTCGTAGTTTATGAGCCCCTCTTTTTGTTAAAACATCAGTTAGGGTGGATCTAATTTTACCAAGATCAAAAAATTAACTTTTTAATCATTTTAATCATTCTAGCCAAACCACCTTCAGCGAAGTTGTAGAACGACAAATTTTGGAAAAGTTTGCTGAAGACATGTAAGCTCTATCGGTCATACTTTTCATTTTACAACAAATTTAAAGTCGGAGCTTAGGGTGTTGCTTCGAAATACAGTTTTATTCCAATCACTTTTGCTGTATTCATTTCAAACTGAAGTAGTCTTCAGACAACTTTAAGATTGTTTCGAGGCGAATAATTTGTTTCATGGCACCATATATCTAACTATTTCCGTTGAAACGTTATGAGCATTTTATGAGCTTGAGCTTGAGCTTGTGCGACCACCCCTGGCTGCTACTCCGTTATCGATCGGGACTAGCTGAAGTTGCACAGGGAATCAGTAGATAATTATGCTTGGGAGTAGCGAAACATCTTTCAATGTGCAACTCCTGGTAATCCTAAAGTATTGATCAATACCGGCGCCGGCCAGGCTCGAATGTAGATCGCGGAAGGAAGGGGAAGGAATGGCCGATACTTGCTTTTGCTAGAGGCCGTATATACTACTCCACAAGTATCACGGGAGCAGGATATTTTTGTTAGTAAGAGTATAGAAGTTGGATCTACTTCTTCTTTACCGACGTCAGAGAGGTGATTCCAACTACCTGGACTAGATATCGATCCACCAATTTCATGGACCGGGGACCAACGGCTTTACTTCCCTTCCGAAGGAAGACGTGACCACAGATTTTTTCAACTCAGAAAAATCTCAACGACCTCGGCTGGAATTGAACCCAGGCCAACTGGAATGAGTGGCGGTCACGCTTACCACTCAACCACCGGCGCCGTCATTAAAAAACTATGAGCACTTTTTCGCCAAAAATGGGGTTGTTTGGAATAACAATATCAATCATTTGGGGTAAATAAAAGATCATTCTTTTTGAACTATAAATAAGGTTATGATTAGAGTTATAATTGAGCAAAAAATGGCGAATACGACTTTTTTTTAAATTTCATAAAATTGATTTAAAAAAATCTATTTTTGAAATGTTAAATGCTTATATCTTATGTTAAATGCTTATATAAAACTCTGAAAAACATCTGAAGGATAGGTGGGAAAAAATGAAACTGAAAAAGTTATATTAAAAATTTGGTTTTTCATGAATTGACTCTTTGTAATATGTTTAAATAACTTTCACGGTGAACAATATATTGTTTCGTTTTCATGATAAAATATTGCACTTAAAAATACTTTTCCATTATTTTAAATAGTGGCCAGGGTGGTTCTAAATTTTTTTAAATCAGAAAATTAACTTTTTAATGGTTCGAGAGAGTTTCGCTGTCTTCCAGAAGAAAATGAAATTTTAAAAAACTTTGTCGAAGACACTGAAACTCTATGTCACGTACTTTTCATTTTACAAGAAATTTACCAAAAAAATAAGTGTTTTCTTTGTATAACTTTTGCAGTTTTGATTTTCCATTAAGATTACTTTAGAAACACTTTCAGATATTTTGAAGGAGAACAATTTATCTTAATATATTGAACCTCTAGCTTCGCTCGTTAGAAAGTTATATGTACTTTTTACTAAAAATAAACTATTTTTTGAATAAATATTGCAAGATATAAAAAAATATCGTATTTGCCATTTTTTGGTGATCTATACTACAAAGCATGCTATTTCATATGAAAGCAACAGTATTTAATGTTCAGTACCAAAATCGAAGATAATTCTCTTTGAAAAAGTTATATTTTTTATATAAAAGTTATTATAACTTTAAAACGAAAAAGTTAAGTAGTTGGTGTTTTAAAGCAAATTATGCGCCCTAAAATAATCTTCAAGTTGTCCAAAGGGTACTTTAGCGTAAAATAAAAACTTCAAAAGTTATAAAAATAAAACCGTTTTTTTAAGGAACACCCTAAAGATTACATTTGAATTTCTTGTGCAATGGAAAATATAAAAGATAGAGCTTGCATGTTTTTAGCAAATTTGTCTAAATTGTGTTGCTCTACAACTTCATCGAAGACAGTATAGCTCTATCTCAAACCGTTAAAAAGTTCTATTTTAAATATTGCGAAATTAGAACCACCCTAGCACCGGTTTATACAAAAAGAAGGGCCTTGTAAAGTACAACAACTTTACCAAACATGTTGTAAGGCTAAGTCATTTAATTTTGGCAAAAAGTTAAAATTTCTGCTTAATTCGCATTCTGGACCACTGTGCGCTGATGGTAGTTTTTAAACTAAATTTTGTGAAAAAACATAGAAAAAATTAATTCCAAATCAAATAAAATATGACTATTTCTCCTTAAGAAATATACTTACGCATATTTTGGTTATTCAATACAATACACAATGCATTTCTTGCGGAAAATTTCCCCTTTTACGTTAATTTAGCTTCAAACTGAATAATTTCTTGTTTTTTTTTCACTTAATTATGTTTTAAATTAACAACAATGAAAATATAAAGCTTAAAATTACTGCCGTTAACCTCACTCTAATTTATTTAAAACCGAAAATACATCGTACAATTAGAACTAAAACCGCTACAAAAATCCCCTTTCTTTGATCTGAGTGTAGCCAGCATAAGTCAAAATATAGGACAAGGTTAGATGCTTAACCTAACACTGTTATGCAGATAAGACTTGCTGACCTCCATCAATTATTCAATTATGGTTACACATAATCCATTTCATATTTATCAATTATGAATTAGGGAACCATCAAAACTGTTACGTAATGACACCAATTATGCTAATTCAGCTGAAGCAGTGGAATAGGGTGAAACAAAACTGTTGCACCAAAAAGGGTGGAAAAACACCATAAAGATAACATGTACGAAATATTCCAACTCAATCTACATACATTTTGATCCAGTGTAATGCTGCTCGGATGCGTCTTCAATGTCGTCTCAAACTGGCAGGTGGTGGTTCAGGAGCGTAGAGAAAAATCACGTCGAAACGTTCGCGTTGGGTGGTGGTCGTCTTGACGATTCCCTCCACGGGTATGTATCCCTATAATACGTCTGTTAGACTTTCGGTTTCACTTCTGCCAGGATCCTATCACGGTTGCTTGCACAAAACCGACTCTTTGTTCACCTTCAATATATGTATATGTACAGATTTTGTGGATATAAATCCACCGAGTTTCGTTCGTTATTTATTAATAAACTTTTTTTACAGATTCAAGTCACTTTGTGGAGAGTTCCAATATTCACTTCATGCAAATAAAATTTCCTGCCACGAAGGAAGAAAATTTCTAAAAATAAACACTCTTCCCTTCGCCATTAACTGCAGATCCGATTATTCTTGGTCTTCCTTCGGATAACTCAATTATCACCAAAGCTGTGCCAGTGCAGAGAAATACCCTTTCTTATGTACAGTTGTTCTATTACCACATGCTTCTCGGAGCTCGGGCGCTGCAGAATCACGACAGCCGAGTTAGACGTGAGAAATTCTGGATACTGTTCACTTGTACCGTGGCTTAGAGAAACACTTAGGGGCTTTTTGCCTTCGTAATCATCGTCAGCTGCTGTTACAGCATTTTGACTAAGTATCATTTTCCTTTAGGAAGTACTTCTACCCAACCCAACAGTCACAATCACATCTCGGAAAATTTATCCCAACAGTCGCTTTCTGTATAACTACATGCAGCACACCGAATATATATAAAGCAGAAACAATCCACTTTTTCACCACTTGGATTCTCACCATTCACTACCAGTTGCTTCTTCTTCGTGCTCTAGATTATGACCCCTGTACCAGGCGGAGAGGGCTCAGGAGGATAAACCATTCCCCACGCTTCGCTCACCGGAAACGGCACACAAATCAACTGGTTGTCCTTAAGATATTCCAGTTCCTGTTCCAGGGGGGGAGGCGACCACCATCATCCAACAATTCTCCAGACACGACTGAGCTCGAGAGCTGCTCATATTTTACTTTTATATGCACGGGCTGGATTACCCAGGTGCTCTTCCCTCCCCGAATTCGCCCGGGATCACCCACGCTGCCCCACCCAACCAGTGCGCACCTTCCGCTGCTGCCACCACCGCCACCGGGACACTCTCTGAGACTCACGAGGAGCAACAGGAGGTTAATGGTTGCTAAACTGATACTAGCCGAACCCGCGCGACCCGCTTGATATAGATGGGCTCTTGATTCTCCCTGTAACATCTGCTAGTGCTAGATAAGTGCTGGGTAATGTGAAACAAGAAGGCCATACACATACACATAAATACATACATAAACTGGTGTAATTGAGTACGCACAGGCGCATCAACACAGTGGTAACCGCACGCACAGTGCACCTGTTGGTCCGTGGTGGTATGTCTGGGATTTTCCGAGCCTGGTGTTGGAGTTATTCCTTAAATTGCCGAAGAGATATCTCATAATAATTTTTCTTACTGAACTAAAACTTCGAACTAGTACAAAATAATAGAGCTTATTTTCGGATTAATTTTTAGACTCTCTTGATTCTTAGTCAAAAATCATTTAAGAAACTTCTTTTCGTTTCATTCATCCCTTTCGTTGCTTGTTTTTTATGTTCGATAACTTTATTACGTTTTCAACATCCTGCGGCTAACGATTGTGAACTCGTTTGGGTCAGTTCGTCTATGGCTACCAAGTGACTCTGAAAAAGTAAAGATGATAAGACGAACATCAAAATAATGAATAAGGGGCCTTTAGTAAAATGTCTTGTTTTTATTTGGTAATTTGACAAAAGAAAATCATATGCTGAAAAAATCACAGACAAAAATTGTAGACAATTTATTCCCACTTTTCAAAGCAATTGTCTTTCTTAAAAAAATAGCTGGTTGTGCACAAGACACGACATTGAGAATGCGACATGACTAGCGAACGCCATAAGCACCATCATCGCAACAAGACAGCATTGTTTTTCAGGGCACACACGCATTACGTTGTTACTTTTAATGGTTCACAAGCAATGAAAGGGATTTTTGCATCATGTGTGAATCTTTGTTTATATTAGGATTCACTGACAATGGTACAGAATTAACAAGCGAAAACTTAATACAAATTAATAAAAGGAATTTTCTAATTGAATTCTTTTTCCATTATGTATTCGTCCTAATAAGGACGGTTTGCTGATAACTATGTTTTGTGATACGGGACGAGAATCCTTTGAAACGATTCGAACCTTTCCGGCGATTCGCTTCTGCTGCGTACACACACGAACATTCCTCTTTTGCAGCTCATGTCAAATGAACACTTCGTGAAACAATGTGATCTCTTTTATCAACTTTTTGGTGTAGATAGAAACAATCCTTTTTCACGACAAATAACAATGTTTTCATCACTATTTGATGTGGCTTTCGCTTAGTGGCAGGGTTGCCACATTCATTCGTTTTGCAATAGCCAGCTAGTTTGTATATTATTAATTTAATGAATATTTGCTTTATGACGTGTCGAGATGAGGTCTATGTTAGGGAAAGTGTTGCGCAAATTTGTGAAAATTGTATTTGTTTTCCCTTTTTTTGCGGATTTACAGATTTTTCAATAGTGTGGTAATAAACTACACATATAAAGTTTATAACAATTTGGCAAAACATAGACTAAATTTTATCATGAACGTTTTGGTATTTTCCCCACAGCCTATTTCAAAAAGGACGTCAAGATTTTTTCTAAAACAAGGAAGTTACAATGTTTTTTATTTAGATTAAATCTTTACACTCATAAAGTTTCATTAGATTCTGGAAGGGTAATGTCAACCGCATAGAGCTCCTGTCGGCCGGTCTCACGAACACTAATACAGTTTGCTGGTTGCAAATAATCCCATTTGTGTAACAAGTATCAGACTATTTTAATTAAACACGTTTGTGACATTACAATATGAGTTTATTGCGTCTGTGCCGTACAATGGTCTAGGCTGCATGAATCTATGCTGAGGGTTTATAATGATGATAATTATAGATGGGCGATGACAGTGTTGCCTGATATACTTAAAGAATATTCTTTACACGCTTCCTATTTTTTTCAATGAAAATTAATTTGTTCTTAATCATAATCAAACTCATATCTGGTTGGTGGTCGTACCACGCGCCCACTTCGAGTGGTATAGGGCACATTGGAATTCACGGTTAGGTGGATTAAGGCTATTGTTACAAGATTCAGATATAAAGGTCATTTCCGATTCTGATCCGAAGCTGTCCTGATCGGCATCGTAATAGAAAGAAGAACTTGGTGATGCCGAACCCGATCGATCGGCTTCAATGGATTCAGGTTTGTTTACATCAAGAGGTTGGTTTAAATTTCTATTTGTAGACTTTGATGGTAATGGCACACTAGTGGTTGACATTTCGGGTTTTTCAAGATATCTTTCTATGTGCTCTTCGAATAAATTATCATTAGCTTCAAATCTTACATTTTGAGTCCTCGATATAAATCGCCTATTTCTACGGAAACAATTGTTAAAATAATCTCTGATTATATAAGATCTTCCATTCACATTTCTAATAATCTGTCCATAATGCCATTCTTTTCCACTTTTCTTGAAAATGACTCTATCACCTATATTCAGAACTGGTAAGTTTTTGGCATGACGATCATAATATTTCTTTTGAGAGGAGCGCTTGTTTTCAATTTTTTGTTTTACTTCCATCTCGTTCAAATTGTTACGCTTCAGAAGGGCTCCAGATGTTGGAAGACGAACTTTCAGTTGACGACCGAAGAACAATTGTGATGGAGTCAAACCCATGCTACACACCGGGGTGCTATTATATTCTAAGAGACGATATTGAAAAGACTCGCGTTCGCCCAACTCATAACATCGTTTAAGAAGATTCTTAGCAATAGCTACTCCCTTTTCAGCAAGCCCATTACTCTGTGGAAATCTCGGACTGGAGAAAACAAATTCAATATTACATTTGTTGGCATAGACCTCAAAAGCACAAGAATTAAAGGGAACATTGTCACATCTAATTTGAGTTGGATATCCATAACGACAAAATATACGATCAAGAGTGTCAATCACGTGTCTAGCAGATTTTTCACGGAGAGTTTCAGAAACAATGAAACCAGAGTAGGAATCGATAATTGCTACATAATCCTGCCCCCCATATTCATAAAGATCAATACCAACCCGGAAGAAAGGATATTCCGGGGTATTGTCTTGTACAAGCGGTTCTTTCTGAGCGTTACGAGTGAATTTTTCGCAAATATCACAGTTTTTTACCAGTTCAGTGATATCATTTGTCATGCCGGGCCAGAAGAACTGTGATCGTGCACGAGCTAATGTATTTTTCTATGCCAAAATGTGGAGCATGTAACCACTTAGCAATCTGTGTTTGCAACAACGTGGGAATAACTGAACTATGCTCTTTGAATAATAATCCATTTTCGTAATGCAGATTATCGCGATATTTATGGAATATCCGACTTACATCATCTAATTGATAGTTGCTTGACATACTGGATAATTCTTTTGTAACGTTCATCATTATCTAGCGCTTCAATATACAATTGACGGTTATCCGAAGACAAACAAACACGTTTGGCGTCAATGAATCATACCAGATAGCTCAGCGCTAAAGTCAGTATCATCTGACAAAGCGGCTCGCGACAAACAGTCAGCAATCAACATATCTTTACCTGGTGTATATTGAATGGTGATACCTGGATATTTTAACAGATGCAGAAACATTCGCTGCAAACGTGGAGTAAGATCGTCAATATCTCTTTTAATAAGAGATTCTAAAGGTACTGAACCACAAAATCTCGCCCATAAAGAAAATAATGAAATTTTTCGCAAGCGAACATTATCGCTAGAAGCTATTTTTCTATTTGGGCCCATTTTTGTTCACTTGATACGTGATGCATATGAAATCGGCTTATCTTTCTGCATAATAACACTACCCAACCCATCCTTTGTACTGTCGGTCTGAATTGTAATTGGGGAGTCGGGGTCAAAAATTGCCAAAATTGGTGTTTTCGTTATCGATGATAAAATGTCTTTGTACTCGTCGTCATGAACGTTATTCCAGTTCCATACCACATCATTGCGAGTTAAGTTACGTAATGCTGCAGTTCGCTGTGATAAATTTGGTATAAATTTACTCAAGTATTTGAAAAGACCCAATAGTCTCAACACATCCGATTTATTGCATGGTTTGGGCATGTCGACATTGGTTTGTATATATGAATTATTAGGCTCAACATATCCTTCCGAAATCATATGCCCCATGAATTTAGCCTTCCCTGTTCGGTATTGAATTATTGATGGGTTGAACTTAATGTTATTTTTCCGAGCTCTTTCAAGAACAACAGCTAAAATGTTATCGTGGTCGTCGAAATCTGTACCAGAAATTGACAAGTCATCAAAGTATATTTCGGCCCCTGGGATATCACCAAAAATTTGCACCATTCGTTTTTGAAACATTTCGGGTGCACTACGAATACCAAACGGAACACGATTCCATCGAAAACGTCCAAATGGAGACATAAAAGTGGGCAAATCGGAACTAAATTGGTCGAGTTCCATTTGCCAGAAACCATTGCGAAGATCTAGCACAGTAAATACGCGTTTACCACTTAAACGACTGAGAATATCCTCGGATTTGGGAATAAGATAATGTTCTCGCTTTATGCAGCTATTAAGTGGCTTTGGATCAAGGCAAATACGAAGTGCTCCGTCAGGTTTTTCTACGATTAACATATTATTGACCCAATCAGTGGGATAATTGACTGGACTTATGATATTTTGATCAACCATTGCGGAGAGCTCAACCTTTAAACGATCATGGAGACTCGAAGGAATACGCTTCTTGTAGTGCAGAGTTTACACTGAACCCTCTTTGAGAACGATTTTGCATGTACCAGGAAACTTACCAATACCATCAAAAACATTACTATTTTGTTCCACGAACAATGCTTGATCCGATGGAAACTGGTTAACAAAATGAATAGAATTCAACCGTCTAATAAGACCAAATGCAATACACGAGTCCAAGCCAATTAAGGGTTCAAACGAGTCGTCAACAACAAGAAACTTCGCTACATGAGTTGTGTTCTTTTCTTGGTCGAAACATGAAAGTCGTACCTGACCATGAATTTTAATTTTATTTGAGCTGTAATCAATAACCTTGAATGAGGTGGAAGGAGTAACAGGTATGTTCAGTTGCTTGATATGTCTTAAAGGAATACAGTTAACGTCAGCGCCCGTGTCCAATTTGAAATCAACCGGCCAATTCTGAATAAGGTATTGTTTTGTCCACCTAACACGTGTCCTTTTATCATCCTCAGTGTACGAGTTTATTCTATAATTGAAATTTGTGCTACAAATAGTTTCAATCCTAGCCCTACTCTCATTTGAATATTTACCTGCATCTGCCCAATTCAGACTGTGAACTGTTGTTTTAGTAGCTCTTTTTTCTTGGCTCGTGCTTCCTTCTGCAGCACGAATGGCGTTGGTCTGACCTGCTGTTCCATTGGTACGGGTATTAGTATTTGATGATCTGCAAAACTTTTTAAAATGCCCACGACGGCCACATACATCACAGGTTATATTGTTCGCTGGGCAGTGCCGACGATGACGTCCGTTGTAGGGTTGACCACAGTTGTAGCACATTGCTCCTCCCTTAACTACTGAAATCCCGTCTACATCCTTCAATGTTTTTTCTGCGACTGTGTATACCTCTGTGTGTGCTATTTTTCTGTCCAGTAACTGTTTATTCTCTGCCGCCGCTTCAAAGATTTTACACATTTCAAAAATTCTTGCTAGTGGTTCATCTTTTCCGTCCAACAGCTTGAGCTGGAGCTTTTTGTCTTGCACACCAATAATAATACGGTCTCGCAACATGCGGTCAGCATATGACGAATGGCAACCCAGGCACTTGAATTCGCAGTAACCTAGCTGTGTACGAAGAACCGTTTCGAAATCTGCGAATGACTGCTTCTCTTTCTGCATGATCATGTTGAACTTGAACGCCTCCATCGCCACATTCTTGCGAGTCAAACAATATCCATCGAAAGCTTCAATCACCCTTACGAGAGATCTCGCCTGTTGAGCCTGATCAACACCATCTTGATCTGCAGCATTATCTGCTGCTTCATCATCCTCGACGACATCTGCAGCATCAGCGGCGGGTGCTCCAAACATACTTTCTACATCGCCGTTGTTTGGGAACAAGGTATTGTAGATTTCTACACCTCTGTCACCAATAAGTCACAAAAATGTCGCAATTTTATTTTGCTCCGATTCAGCATTTTTGTTATTAGCAATCATGTAGATATGAAATTGTTGCTTCCATTTCAGCCACTCCTTTGCTAAATTCGAGCAATCTAGTGGCTGTGGAAGTCGGTGTTCTAGAACATTCGCCATCTTGAAACGATTTTAATCGACGCACTTTTGTTTACTAGTAAACGAACGCTTGCACTTTTAGCGACACAAAGAACCGAGAACTATGTTTTTCATTGCCTATTGCGACAAACTTTGAAAACCGGATTAATCACGACGTACAACTTTTACTTCTGACACCATGTAACAAGTATCAGACTATTTTAATTAAACACGTTTGTGACATTACAATATGAGTTTATTGCGTCTGTGCCGTACAATGGTCTAGGCTGAATGAATGTATGCTCAGGGTTTATAATGATGATAATTATAGATGGGCGATGACAGTGTTGCCTAATATACTTAAAGAATATTCTTTACAATTTGCTTTTGCCGTGTTTGTTGATTATTTTCCACCAAGTAGTGATGTAGTATTTGTGTAATGTGACGTGTACGTACATGAGCCGTAGAAAAGTCCATGTAAAGAACGTGACGTATATCTTTTCTTAGTCATTTCCGCACAATACAATTCATAACTTACAGAATGCTGCTAATGAATTGATACGTAGCGACAGAGAAAGAAATAAGTCAAAATAGTCAAGCGTGAACACAGACAACAGTTAACAGAGTGAAGAGTCTGGAGAGTACAGAGTCCAGAGATCCAACAGTCAAGAAAATCAAGAGTCAAGAGATAAAAGCATCAAGAAAAGCAAGAGTCTAGAGTCACAAAAGACAAGATTCCATAGCATCAAACATCAGAAGAGTCTATAATATCAATATAATTAAGACAGTCAAGAGTGAAGATAGCCAAGAACGAAGAAGGTCAATAGTCAAAAGCGTCAAAATCAAGGTATTCAGTAGTCCGAAGATCAATAGTCAAGGGATCTAATAGCCTAGAGAGTCAAGCAAGAAGGGATTCACGTTCCCATTGTTACCCTTCCACTTAAAGGGAGCACTTTATTTAAGGGGAGTGTTACTTGCGTATCGTGGTAACAAGAAAGACAGTATAATTGCTTTCCGAATCCGTAGCAACTTTTATTCGTGCAAAGTTTTACCGCTTTAAATTCCTTCATGTGGACAGAAAATGGGCAGAAATCGAAAACAAAAAAAGCAGTTTTTTGCACACCATGTTTTAGATCTTCATAAAAATCAATCAGCTTATGTTATTACAGTACTGCTGATTCATCTAACCGTACTAATTTCATCCTTTCTGTACTAAATAGATTTTATACAATTTCCAATATTGTAAGAAAATCCGTTAGAAGTATTAAGAAATTGATATTATTCACCTAAGCAAGTTTTCCTAATAACCATCGAAGCCTTTTTATGACTCGCTATCGTTTTAAAAATGAATTGGTTACCCCTTACTATTCTGGTTTGCTGTATAATATCGATCAACCGGTTTATCAACTCAGAGTGTAGCTGTTGGTGAGATGCGCTGATGTCGAAGGGCTTCGGCGGAAGGGGAGATCTCATTCAAATTACAAAAAAGTAAGCAAAATTTGTTTTTTTTTATTTTGGGCCAATGAAAAAATGTTGAAGGAAACAGTTTTAGGATTCAAAAAGCTTATATTTTCGTCTTCATCTACAGGCGCGTGTGAAATTCCAAAATTGCCTGCAGCCTGCTGCCTTAGGATCGATTTGAAACACGGAACTAATAACAAAAAACTACTAATTTGACGTAATGGTGCGATCTCAAACTTTGAACTCGATTTTGTAGCACTGTAAGGCTTAACTTAAAATAGTGAATTTAAGGAATTTGTAGAATTGCCTTTAGATAATCAATCGCGTTTAAAGTTTTTAGAACACTTTCGATGTATTATTGGTAGTAGAATGTCAGTTTTGTAACAATTACATGAAAGTATGGGTTTTGGACATCACTGATTACGAAGCCAGTTTTCGAAATTCAAAATGACCGATCCAGTATGTCGGATCCCACTAATTAAATAAGTGGTATTTCAGCCAAAATCGAGAAAAAAGGTTTTGTGATTTGTAAACACAGATTTGAGTTAATATGTATCAAAATCGAAAAAAATTAAAATTGCTATTCTAATTTGGTTGACCAAAATGTGACTAACAATTTTGACCATTTTTTTGGTTATAACCGTTTTTTATGATTCTTCGATAACTCACGATTATTATGCGATGCCTCTACAGATCAAGCCGTGAAATACGTTCTCGAGATCTGTACACATGTAAAATGCAACGCGAAGCATTCTAGAAACGTGCATGCCATGAAAAAGTTTCTATCCGAGACGCGCGTCTCGAGCCGAGAGCGTCACATGGTGTCTAGGACGCCGCTTCCAACAATGACCTGTAGAAATTTTTTTGATGCACGGATCGAAAACTCCGTTTTACACAATATAGAAAACCTTTCAAAAAATGCTAAGAATATAATGTAATTTTTGAAAACTTTGAATAAGAACCTCCCATTAAAGCCTCGAAAATGATCCCTTTTTGCAAAAACAAATTTGAACAAGAAAATAATGGACAGCAAAGTGGTCATTTGTGCTTATTAAGATACATGTGTGACCTTTACATTTCGATTTTGAACATATTCATTTTTTTCTCAAAATGGCGGCTGTGGCCAATGCAGTTAAATTTGAGTTCATTCAATCGAAACTGAATGGATGAAGTCAATCAGTCGGTTATGGCAAGATTCAAATTAATTTAACACATAGGTTGCTATTGAACTGATGTTCAGCTCATGGCTCTTCAATCACTATCGCTTTCAAATTCAACAGTCGCAGTTGATGATTCTGTCAAATGAAAAGATACCACTTTCAATTGAACCAGTGAATATCAGTTAAATAAGATTCGGGTAAACAGTCGAAATCGTTCAAGGTTAATTGTAATAGTCTCTAGTGATAGGCAACGGAAATTGATTTCATCATCATACCATGTTAAAATCCAAGATGTCGGCAATATGGATATCATTTGAAAAATCGTGGTCCGTAGATGGCGGAAATTCATGATTGGGACCATTTTGATATTCAGCTTCCTGTAATCGCAAAACTGTAAAAAAAATACACTATCCATATGGGTATCATTTGAAAGGTGATGATCAGTAGATGATGGAAATTGACGATTGATGCCATTTTGAAATCCAAGAGTGCGGGTTCTGGTTACCACAAAACAGTAAGAACTACCGTTTATATCTACGTAATTTGAGAGGTTGGTCAGGACATGACGAAAATGAATGATTGAGGCCATTTTGAAATATAATATGGCGGTTTCCGGTACCACAAAACAGTGAAAAATACCATCAACATGGGAATCATTTGTATGGTGGTGATCGGTAGATGGCAGAAATTGATGATTGAGACCATTTTGAAATCCAAGAATAAAGAACACCATCAATATGGGTAGCATTTGAAAGGTCGTGGTCAGTAGATGACGGAAATTGACGATGGAGCCTATCTTAAAATTCAAGATGGCGGCTTCCGGTTACCACAAAACAACGAAAAACACTATCAATATGGGTATGATTTCAAAGAGGCTGGTCAGGAGATGATCAAAATGAATGATTGAGGTCATTTTCAAATCCAAGATGGCGACTTCCGGTATCCACTAAAAAGTGAAAAACACCGTCAACATGGGTATCATGTGAAAGGTGATGGAAATTGATGATTGGGGCCATTTTGAAATTAAAGATGGCGGCATTCGGTTATCAAAAAACAGTGAGAACTACTATCAATATGAGAATCATTAGAAAGAGACTGGTCAGTAGATGATGAAAATGAATGATCATCAGATCATTTTGGAATTAAATATGGCGCATTGCGATTACCACAAAACAGAGAAAAACACCATCGATATGGGTATCATCTAAAAGATCGTGGTCAGTAGATGACGGAGTCCATTTTGTCAGTAGATGATGGAGACCATTTTGTAATTCAATATGGCGGCTGTTGGTAATAACAAAACAGTGAGACCTACCATTTATATGGATATCCTATTTTCGTTTAATCGGTGTGTTAATAATTTTGCCGTATATACTACCTGATACGCGATCGCGCAAAACCGTTTGAGAGGAAAGTGTGCGCAGTCGGTCGAGGTTTCAGAAAACATCACAAATTGGTTGACAAATTTCGACATTATAGCTCAGAACCTATTTTTAGGTAATTTGGCCCGGCTCTTACTTTTTATAGTATGTTTATGAGAAAGTTTTATATATCAAAGAGAACTTTTCATTTTGCAATTCGAAATTTAGTTAAAAAAGAATAACTTAGGCCGAAATAGGAATTCATTTCTATTGCAAAAAATCGATAAGAATGAGTGGTCCGAATTGGAACAGGGTTGGTGTAATTAGGACCTTCCATGTACTTTTGCGCAGAACCATTTATACACAATTGATCAGGCTTTCAGGAAAAAAATATTTGTTTATGAATCGGTTGACACGTTCCAGTTCTATAGCTCATAAACCCTTACTAGGTTCGAGTTGGGCCAGTTCCCCCTACCGATGCGAAAGCTCATGCACTTAAAAATGATCAGTTATCATCACAGGCAGAACTCAGTCGAACACGCTTTCCCTCTCGCTTTGTAAGTAGTAGTGGAAACTAATTCCCACTAGACGGTGATCAAGTATTTTCGACAGTGCTATCTTTTAAAATGAACCACCTCGGTTATGTAACAATTTTTTTTATCTCATTTTAATGCAAATAATTAAGCAGTCTTCATTTCGTTATATTCCGATTTTCACATATTTTGTCGTATGTAATTTTATATGTTCTTTCATTTGATGGCATTGGAAGGGAATACGTATGCGCCGGTTGATGCCAATTGAGCTGACATTTCTTTAAACTGAGCAAACTAATTCCTTTTTTGTTTAGTGTTTATTTGACCAACTAGCAAACTGATCCACTGGGTATTTAATGCGTGTGGGGAATACGCATGGTCTTGTCTGAGTGAATGATGACTTTTGAATTATGTTGATGGTTGAGAATTGACATTGCGCAAGAAGAATTCAAAACAATTTTCGGCAGTAATATCCACACGAAGAACATATGTTTTATTGTCATATTCATTGGTTTACTTTTAGTCCATTAACTCACCAATACATAATTGTCGTTAATAATAATACATAAATTTATACACGATAAATAATGCGTGTATTACGAAACCTTTAATTACATACATATATCGACAAATGTCTCGAGATACCAAAAGTAATCGCTTTTCGTTGGGTTGTATTGTTTTTGGAATGCCATATTTCGTCGGAATGAATCTACCCCATCCTACTAACAAAAACTCCTTCCTGTGGCAAACGTGGAGATGCAGAGGTATACACAGTCTCCATTACACCGTTTGTTACACTAACATTCCTTCCCTTCCCCGATGACTGTATAGACGTGACCGGCGCCATTATTGGCATTTTAAAGTATAGAATTCTAGAAACGTTTACGTTGAGGATGAATAGCTAGTCCCCTTTGTTGATTCTCTGTGCAATTTCGCTTGTTTCGGTCAATCCCGGAGTAGCAACTACGAATTGTACGGTCATCATGCTAATGCTCAATGCAGAACCAGAATAAAATTCAAACTTGAGTTATGGGAAGAATTGGAGTGGAGCGGTACGCACAATACATTTCCCGGAAGTTTTAACACACACAAAACTACTTTTGATCAGCCGTTTTTTCAGCCTCTTTCTGAAATGTAGAGCCGGATTTAACTGAACAGTTATTAGAGGAATTGTAGTATTACGGCTATACATGCTTCGTGCGGTCATTCTAATTATCTTCAATCGATTTCTTGGACTTTTTCCATAAGAAATACTAGCTTTGAGCACGCATCTTCCTTCCAAGTTATATACACAGTCTGCAAAATAAAATCGAAAGAGGAAATTGGGAAAAATGCGCATGATAGCGTGATGCGGTCCTTATAAATACCAGAAACCCATTTTTCTTTTTTTTTAGATAAAAAATTCTTCTTGGTAATCAGCCTCTTTACAAAAAAAGTGTGTTTTGGTGCATTTTTCCCGCTGTGCAATGACAAAACTAAAAATTAACCAAACTTGTATTGCAATTCAACTAATAACTTTTTAAGAAAGTTATTGCTACTTTTTATTAAATCAAATTCAAATCCTGTGTAGTAATTTCCGTGACAGAACTTGGCCTTCTATTTCAACGGACTTGGCAACTGATTCTTAGTAAACAGGACAATGTCGGGTAGACTGCTCAGAAAAAATAATGATTTGTTGAAAACTCAATCGGCCCACCTTTGAATCGATTTCTAGTTCCACCAGGTGTACTTGCTTCAAATTTGAAGCAAATCGGACAAGTTCAGCTACCGGACCAACGTGCCTGAAGTTTGTATGGGCTTTTTCGATAATTTACATGGAGAAACCTACTAGCTCGCATTTTCACCACTAGGTGGCACTGTATGCATCGTACTATAACTGTAAGTGAAAATAAGAAAGATAATTTAACTGTCTACAACTTTGTCGAAGACTGCTACTCAATCCGGCTTTTTAAAAGAAGTTATTAAACTTTTAACGAAGTGTTGTCTGAGTCAGTTTTGCGTGGAGCCTAGCAGTGTATGGTTGTGTATCAGTACTCGATTCCTACGAACTATACATTTTTCAAAAATAACGGTTACATTTCGCTCAATGTTTCGAAGAGTTATAGTAAATAATTCTAGTCTTGTTTTGGTTAAAAAAAATTAGTTCCACCTGTGACCGCATAGAGGGCGCCAACTTTTCATAGAAAAGAGATAGAATATCGAGATGTATGGAAGAATTACTACGAAATACCTCTTCTACTACTTTGTAGAAGACACCCAATTTCAATTTCTCTCCGTTGAAAAGATAGTCTTGGCGCCCTCTATGCGGTAACATGTGGAAATAAAATGTTCTAACCAAAACATGACTCGTATTATTTAATATAATTCTTCTGAACATACTATTGAGCTAAATGTAACCATTATTTCACAAAAATGTTTAGTTCGTGGGAATCGAGTACTGATACGCAATTATGCACTGCTAGGCTCCATGCAAAACTGACTCAGACATCATTTCGTTAAAAGTTTAATAACTTATTTGACCAAAGCCGGATTGAGTAACAGTCTTCGACGAAATTGTAGACAGTTAAATTATCTTCCTTATATTCGCTTACAGTGATAATACGATGCATGCAGTGCCACCTAGCGGTGAAAATACGAGCTAGTGGGGTTCTTCATGTAAATTGTCGAAAAATCCCATACAAACTTCAGGAGCGTTGGTCCGGTAGCTAGACTTGTCCGATTTGCTTCAAATTTGGTAGGCGAGGAATCAAGTCAGGGGTGGGCTGATATGGGTAATCTCTTGTCACTCTTATATCAGGGCTAATGCTTCGATCCTACTGACCACTAGGAATACTTCCTGGTTAGGGCACGAACGTACGATTAGTCGCTTGTGAGACCAACGCGCTACCCTCTGAACCGCCAGATCAGTCAGTATTGCACTGTGGTCGCAATGATACCAAAACCAAATTTTTATGAATTCATTGTTTGTGGAAGGCACCCAAAATTGTTTTTTTTCATGTTGGTTTTTTCAATTTTTCAAATGTCATATAAAGGAGTTGAAATTATTAAAATGTAGATATTTGTCGAAAACAATTCCAAAACTTAAGATTTATTGAACTAAGCAGATAAGAAATATCTCCATTTTGAATGCCAAATAATGAAAGATGTCGAAATGAGAGAGATGAGATGAGAAAGATGGTGAAAATACCACAAAAAATACTAACTACAACTACCATGCACCATTCGATTCTACTCTGCCCTACAAAGTACCATCCTCATTACAGCGGACATTCAACAGCCTCCCTTATCGATGTGTAAAAATCAGTTCATTGCCATTCCATCACATGGTCCACAAGTCTTCGTTTCTGGCTCACCGTTTTTTTCCACCCCACGTTTACTCTCGTTTCGACCCATCAACGGTTATGTCATCACAGCCATCACGAGGCCCGCAGGGAGAACGGGAAAATACAGCAGCAACTGGCCGCCACCGAAAACTAGGCTACGAGAAAACTCACCCTAATTCAGGGTAACACAGTGGCGCAACTGGTTGCTGTTTGTCTGCCTGGCACATCTCTCGGAACGGGTTTTCGGGTTTTCCTCTCTTGAATTTCAGGTCGCTTCGGTGCGTGGCGAGCAGCTTCCACTCTCGCAAGGTGAAATTTTCCACAGCTTGTGCACTCGTGTTTCCTCACCCGGGGAAGTCCTTCACCTGACGCTCGGGCACCGTTCGGCTTCGAATCGCGCACACTTCGGTTCCCTTATCATGCATACGTGAGCCTGTTGAGCTATACGTTGAACCGAGGGATAAGACACCGAATTCACGGCTCTCGCCGCATTCGTCGTTGGCAATTTCCGCCGACGACGGTTTATTTTTATCAGTACAGAGATAACGACGGTTTCCTCTCGTGTCTCGGCTGGCAGGCAGGCAGCCAGACAGGGGTAGTAGGCGTTCGTTGTGGTCTAGCAGTCGAATCCAGAAGCCCCGAAAAGTGTACACGTGAAGCTTTTCCACCGTTCCAATTGAACAACGGTAGCGTACTGTTTAACGACGGCAGCGGCTGCTGAATCGAATTGCAGGGAATGGAGTAGTATTGATAAGAACTATGATGGGTGTCGGAAAACTTTGCAATTTTTGCAATGAGTGGAAGGAAAATTAACTTTCGTTCCACGAGTCGTTTGGTTTGATATTAATGATGGTAAAGAGCTTGATTTTAAGCAAATTGTCTCAAGCTACAGTTGTTTATTAGTTGCATGCTTAAGGAAAACTTTTGATAAAAAATTAATGAATAGACCTATGGGTAATATTGATATATTAAACGAAAGCTTCATTGGAAAAATATAAAGATGGTTTAATAACCAATTTATATATTCAAAACCGCTTGTACCACTATAAAGGAATTCCACGAAGATCCGTCCGAAAATCTTTAAAATCGTGACCGACCATCTTAGATTCCAATGAAACTTTACACGTTTCACCGTCATGCAAGAATAAATATTTTTCACAGGTAATAAGATTATTTTGACTCAAGAGCAACTTTTCAAAAGGGCGTAAACGTTTCTACGTGTATGAATTTCAAATTTTTTTGTTCGATTACTGTATTTTATACAGCAAAACTATCTGAGAACGAGTTACAGGGAATGAATACTTCTGTCTGAAAAAAATGTACACTGAAAAAAATGTTGTGTCATTTTTCAAAAAAACAAAAATTTATGATAAAAATTTAAATTGCGAAAAAACCCATTTTTTTAAATTTTTTATATTTTGTTATCAACAACCTAAAGAGAAAAGAAACATTTTGAATGTGATTGGATGATGGAGAAAAAATCGGTAAAAAAGTTTTCCTAACAATAACTTCGTACATGTTTTTAAATTTCATACTAATAGACATACACAATTGTAATTCTATTACAGAATATAATTCTAAGCACCATTTAAAATCAAAATGCATTTAACAAAATCTTCCAAAATGCGATAGTTTTCGAGATATTTGAAATTTTGCTCCTTCAAAAACAATTAATTCGTGTAATTATGCTCTTTTTAAAAGTTATTCGCGTTACCCCATAAAAAAATGTCAAAAATTTAATGTTTATCGTTTTAAAGACGTAAACGCAACTTTTTTAGTATATTTGGATCCTGGAGAAGCTTTCAATAAAAAAGTTTTCCTAACAACAACTTTTGATATTTTTTTAAAATTCTTACTATTTGCAGTCAAAAATACAATTTTCTTTTTGAATATGATTCTAAACGCCATTTTAAATCGAAATGCTCTTAACAAAAAATTTCTAAAATGTGGTAATTCTCGAGATATTTTAACTTTTGTTTTAACAACACAATTATTTTGTTTTATTACGACCTTTTCATAAGTTAGTCGCGTTTCTCCATCAACAATAATAGGTTTTTCAAAAGGCCCGTAAACTTTCCTGCAACTTTCTCTTTGATATCAAGGCGATATTGTGAAACATTTTAAAGTTACATGAAAGCAACCAAAATATATTTCAACCATAGGGTCCCTCTAAGGAACACATGTACCAATAGTGGTGCAATCGCTAATTTCGGTTCCTATTGTTCCAAATCCCTTGCTTTCTTATGGGACTTGCAACTATAGGTACACTATATCAACTATAGGTGCAAAGGAGCTCAAAATCCTAAGAAAATCATTTTTTCAATAGTTATTTGAGCAAATTTCAAGGATAACAGTTTTATTGTCGCATAATTTTAGTGCGATGAATCGATTAAAAAAATATTTGTTGATGATTGGTACCTTAGTTAGGCGTATAACCCACTACTGCAACTATTGGTACACCTCAACTATAGGAGCAACCACCCTACATATGATATGATGAAAGGTATAACACCTCGAAGTATTCATTTTAGATTTTTAAACTTGGACTTTGTTAGTCATGGATTGATGCTTAGATTTCACCTCATCAGTATTTGGCAGGGCCGATTTGGCCACCAGATAAAAAAAAACTACAAGCTGTAGACGTAGGGCTACTTTGCTGATGTCACAGGCACGTAGCCAGAGGGGGGGCTAGGGGGCTAAAGCCCCTCCCGAAATTTTTCAAAATTAAATTTCAAAAACCGACGACTTTTAACAAAATTTGTTGCTCATTTGGTTTGAACAGATTATTGAGAAAAAGTTGGAGAAGGCTATTTCTAACCACCACAGGCAATGGTCACGAAATTCAGTGTGCTTTATGGTTTTGCTCGAGCCAGTGCGAAGCGAAAGACAAAAATAGTAACTTTTATATTGTGGGTTTGAAGAATAAAAGAAATTGTTACTATAATTTTTGCTGTAGTAATCTGTCGAGATCAGTGAGTAGCAGAAGCAAGAAGTGGTGCTCCAGCCAAATACGGTGATTATAAAATTATTGATGATTCGCATAGGACCGAGCATTCATAATGTGGAACATTTTCTGAAGTTGTAAATGGAGGTTAGACTTTCGGAAACCGCCTTTATCGTGTTCTACCATGTCAGGCATTTAGCGCTCAACAGATTAGTCCAGACGAAAGCATTCATTTCAAACAACTTAAAACACATGGTTGTGTGTGACAATGCTATAATTAAGATCCTTCTACAGGGTGTTTGGTTCATGGTTAAGAATCTCTCGTGGGGTTATTTACTGTCATATTTGGAGAAAAAATCGTTCTACACATACCGTCAAATCTCAACCGTATAACTCTGTACTTTTGAACTTTTTGTGTAAAAAAACTTATTTATCCTAAAATACCTATAACGCGAAAAGTACACCTCGTATTTCAAATCTTTTAGTTCTATTGGAAAGGTGAAAAAATTTTCATTGAATGGTGTTCTCATATGTTTCAGGAAATAAGTTTTAATTTCCTTTAGTTGTATAGTAGTTAAAAGTTAGTGTTTTTGATGAGGTTTTTGTTAATTTTCTCAAAATAATGAAATATGATTGAAGCAATATCTATTATTTAAAAGTTGAGTTTGAGGACGATTCATAATTTGATCTTCAACATAATATACCTATCTCTTCTCGTTTTCTTGTAAGTGCACTTCTAAACTTTTCCTGTAATCGACTTGCAAGTTCTTAAAAGACTCTAATCTTTAAAATATGCTTTATATCGCTATTACCAGGGCTTCATTGGAAAGCTGAGAAAATTTCCTTTCGATGTATGTACAGATATCTTTTAGTTAAGTGTACTAAATGACTTTTTACTAGTAAAATTACACAAAATTACCGTTTTTTGAGTTTTGTAATTATTCTAGTTATTAATCAACTAAATTAATCGTCACTATTGTTCATTTGGTGCCTCTTAACATTTTCTATAACTTGTTATTCGACACTTTATCCCTATCGCATTTCATTTCGCTGCAATTTAATAGTTAACACAGCATGACCTCATCGCAAATGTAGGCCCTAGTAACAATTTAGGTTTTATGGTAGTTTTATAACAACTCATAAAGCTTAGACTGCTCTTGTAGCGTACTATAAAACTTGAATTGTTACTTGGGGTGGGTTCGAAATCGTTGTTTTTGCATATGAAACGAGGAGATAAAAATGATTTTGCTTCGAAACTAAAAGAGATAATTGAATGGAGTCAAAGAAAGAATTGTAGAACTTGCTGAGATGCATTAATTTCATGACAATAATGGTGATATTTATTATTTACTTTTTTAAGAAAATAAGGAAAATGCTAATAATAACACTAACTTTAAACTAATTAACTTCTAAAAATACTAAATTCACTTAACTGCAAGGTCCTGGCTTTCGAAAAAAAAAATAAATGAATTTATGTATGTATTAGTGAATATGAGATAAAAATATTCAAGTTCAATAACCCAAACACTTGAAAACAAGACAAGATAAGTGTATCATGTCAAAGAACAAATTATGCAACTGTTCAAGTCTAACAGTTTGAATTATTAAAATGGTGATGTTAACTATTAAGATTTTAGCGAAATGAACGAAAAATCGATCAAAATTGTTAAATTTTAAATAAATTACTGTGAAAATACCTCATTAGCTAAAACAATTGAGGACATTTTTCGATGGGAAATTTTCTCACCTATCCAATGGATCTAAAAGATTTGAAATACAAAGTATATGTTTTGAATTAGAGCTATTTGAAGACAACAAAGTTCAATAACTTAGTAACGGTTGAGATTCTTTAAGCAATTTAAAATGTAAAACAAAACAAAATTGGCACCTTTAAGCTAACGCAACGTGCCTTATCAAATAAACGATTTGAATAAAAAAACAGTTTAGATTTGATGATGATGGTCATATTTGGAGAAAAAAATTGTTCTACTCAGATTTTTTTCTCCAAATATGACCTTCAATCATCTTTCGAGAGGTTCTTAACCATGAACCAAACACCCTGTATATATGGACGATGAGAAAATCAATTGTTCCCTACAAGATCGGATACCGTTTACTTGCAGATTAATGTCACATTTGGGAAAAATGGAATCCAATCGGAAGGCCAATTATTGAGGGTGAGAAGCAAGAAAGAAATCAGATATTCGCGAACATAAAGACAGCAACTACAATGATGACACGGAAATGTACAATAGCTAGATAGAAATGAACAACTGACCCCCCCCCCCTCCAAGACATAGTTGGTGAGGAAAAAAATATTTCCTCGCCTCGTAAACAGGTTTCCAAAGGAAATGGCTGCGCGAGATATGCCGGACAACAATTTAAGCTCGTTATATTATTTTTATTGTTTACATAAGGAAAAAAAATATAAAAGACCCACGACCCCGTTTGTTATTTTTAAATGATAAGTTTTTGAATTCCACACAATTTTGAATTTTTGTATTAGGTCAGTGCACATTGTGCACTCTGTACTCTGTACTTTGCTATACAAAAAGTATTTCAATTTGTCTGAGAGCGATTCAGCCGCGTCATTTTAACGCAATATCATTTTTATTGACGCTTCATTTCATTTTTTTTGTGGTAAAACAATAGGCTATCACGAAGAGCGACTAAAATGTTGGGACTGATTGAATCTATAAGCCAATAAAATGGAATAAGTGTTTCGATTTCATGTCTTCAGTATGTGACAGTCTTTCGTTCTGTTTTTCCTCATCATGGAATAAAATGAGAGAGATAATCTTAAATAAGAGAGAAAAGAGAGGAAAAAAATCAACCAATCGAAATCGATTCAAGATCACTCTTCTATCTTTTCTGTACACTCAACATGAGTGCTTTTGGAATTGCGCTCTGATCTTCTCATTTCGTCTTCGTTATCTGTACAGCTTTGATACATTAGGTACAACAACTTTAATTAGAACTTTTCCCAAATAGTGGTAAAACAACTTGTAATCAGACAAACATTACAACTTCAAGAAGTCATACATCTCTTCCAATCTTGATGAAAAAGTCAAGAGCTAATTATTTTTATTCTAAAATAAATCAATTGCTGAGCAGATTAGCGTCAACATATTTGTTTAACGAATTGACAAAAAGTTTTGCAAAAGTTACACAGGAAACGGATAATTTTCTGTAATTTAAAAACAGACAACTCTAAAAGAAAACCTCTTCGGCAAATTAGATGTAAGTGCGATTTGTTTTCTTCCATGTGTCATATTCATTTTTGTAACTAGAGAAATTTCTAACTTGTAAATAATAATAATCAAATTTAATTCGTCGATGCACTATAGCCTTTCTTGTAACAGACAACATATTTTTAGGGTTTTTAGTGTCTATTGTCTTAGTTTTGGAATTGTTTCCACTAAGAACTTTTCATAATTACGTTCAGTTTCCAGTGACTATCTCAAGTCATCAGAATTTAAACATTTATGCAATAATTTTTAAGCCCCTCCCGAAACAAAATCCTGGCTACGGGCCTGTGATGTGCAATGTTTCATTTTTAGTATATTTGGATAAATAATAAATTAAATAAATTTCCTTCGTACAGTCTAAGTATAACCAATCAACATCGAAACTTACATATTGACCCAAACGTCTAGACGCGTCTTGCTAATCAGTGCATTTCATTTGTTGGGCATAAAAAATCATGTTGTTGTCAACATGTAATAATTTATGTTGTAGTTCAATATGTTGGTTTTCGAGAATCCAGAGCGATCAATAATTATCTTTTTTCAAAGAAGTAGAAAACGACGAAACAGGGTGATGAGCCTATTTTCGCCATTTCAAATTTTTGGTTACAACATTGTCTACCATCTCTGTTCATCGGATTGAGTCGAATGGTAGCGCAACAATAGGGGCACTCGATTCGAAATTTCGTTGCGATCAAACACGAGTATTTCACCGTTTTTGTTTTGTACAATGTACAAATCAAACAATGGAAAATACTCTAGTGATGATAGGCAAAATCCGTCACTTGACTGCAACCTGAAAGTCATCAAAATTGTTATCAATATTGTTATTTTCGCTGTCTACTTTAAGACTGATTAGCCGAAAAACTCCTCCTAATAGAAGCTCGACAATCAAAAGACATTCATAATAAATTTGGGTAAATATTTCGCAAATTTCCGAAAATTTGCGTGTAACATCTTCTATAATTAAAATGTCTGAGAGAATGGAAGATTTTCAATGTTTTACACAGATTTTTAAAACTGCACAGATTTCCAGTTTTCTGGTTTAATGTACAGATTTTTACAATTTTCTGTTGTTATGCACAGACTAACATAGATTTCTCAATTTTTGGCATCGCGCTCAATTTTTGTCTTGGGCAAAAACCATAAAAAAGGTCGTGACTTCTTATTTTGGAACAAATTTTTACGTTTGCCTTCCCATAGGTTTGCACAGGATTTCAAATATGCTCGGCACAGATTTCAACAAATATTACTTGGCATCCATGAGCTCAGAAGCCTGTTGAACTGCGAGCAGATCACTGCGTTGTGTACCTCCACAGCAGACAGGGATGCGATTATGCCAGATGTATCTGACACAACCAGAGTTTTTACAGCTTCCAGATAAAAAGACAAACCTCTCATTCTGCCAGATTTTCCAATTATCGAAGTGTTACACACAAATTTTGCGAATTTGGGTAATATTGTTTTCATTCGATTGATGCCCGTTCTATAAAGACTAAAATGTATGACTAATTTCTAAGACTTTCAGCTCACGCTTTCACGTGATGGATATACTACCAAACATTTTTCGTTGAATTGCCAGATTTTCTATGAAAATAGTGATAACTCGAAGTGTTGCAGACTTAGTGAGTGGTAAGTTTGCTACAGTGGCAACACACCTAGAAAAAATCATGTAAATTTACGTCTCTTGACCATGACATATACGAGCATCAAAAATGACTGAGTTTTACGTTTGATTTTAATTTTACATGACGTTGAATTTCGCAAATCACGTAATTTTACTCCACATATAGCGTTTATCCTGAATGGCAAGAAGTGTAATTTTATGTGATTGGGTATGTAAAGTATATGTTTCATGTAAAATTGAACGGAGCACGGTAATGTTATGTCAATTCGTGAATTACGGTTTGTTAAATTGTGTCATGATTGCAATTACGTCAACGATAAAATTCATATTTTTTTGGTGTGAATAAAAGCACACAGCACAATGCTCTGCTTGCCTTTCAACAGGCGACTGAGCTTGTTCGAACAAATTAGTTCTTTAAACAGTTGACGATGACGTCATTCATAGAAGCGTAGCGGGCTAGATACATAAATATGTTGTGCCACCCTTGGGAAGCACTACCTTCTGAGTGCAAATGCTTGGTATTTTCACTATATTATACATTATTTAAATTTTCAATGCCATAATACAAAAAAATCTATCCATTTTGGTTGAAGTGCATCCTCCTATCGAAAACAAAGACGCAGTCCTACGTTAAAAAAACTTTGAAAGATTTTCTCGTATGCCGCACGCAACGGCATTCACGTCAAGAAAAAAAAGTTGAATGATGTCACGGTTTTTAATGTTTTACCTATTTACAACCAAAAACTTAAAGAGTATTTTAATCGTGAAACTAGAACTGAAACTAAACCTGAATTAATGAAATTTAAAAAATCAATGAAAAAATTAAAATGAATAACAATTTATGAAATGAGCAAAAGTTATGAAATAAATAATATGAGTAGAATAAGCATAAACGACAAAAAATAAATTGAATTGATCAAGAAAATCAAATAAAAGAACGTATTTAAATGCAAATGAAAAAAATAAAGCTAGCCAAGCCAAAAAAATATATAAATTAAGCAACACATAACACAATTAAAATAACATAGATAAATATAGCGTTGCCTTGCCGAATACTTGCGAAACGTGCAACGTAAGTTGAAGTCCGAAGCTAAAACATTCTGGAAGCATGTAAACGAGCAAAGAAAGGAATCCGGGTTGCCTTCAACGATGAGCTATGGAGGACGTATGAGCTCTAGTTTACAGGAGATTTGCCAACTATTCTCTGAAAAGTTCGCGAGTGTTTTCTCCAAAGAGAAACTGACACCGACTCAGGTTTCACGCGCGGCTCTTAATGTACCTCAATCATACCAGTCTTTGAACTCTATCAATATCGACAATAATATGGTAAAACTGACGATTGGCAAAATGAAGGCTTCAACTTCGGCAGGCCCAGATGGTATACCAACTATTATTCTAAAAAAATGCTCTGCCGGTCTAATTGAACCTCTTTGTCATCTGTTTCAATTGTCGCTAACAACCGGAATAGTTCCCGAACTCTGGAAATCCTCCTTCATGTTTCCAGTTCACAAAAAAGGTGATAAAAAGGTAGTTGACAACTACCGTGGTATTACAACGCTAAGCGCAGTTCCTAAGCTGTTTGAAATGGCTGTGTTGAAACCCATCTCCAGCCACTGCAAACAGTATATATCCGAGACTCAGCATGGATTTATGCCGAAACGTTCAACATCTACGAATATTCTGTCGTTCACAACATATGTTACAGATGCCATGACGGACGGCCTTCAAACTGACGTTATCTACACGGACCTTTCAACTGCTTTTGACAAGATTAATCACGCTATTGCAGTGGTAAAGTTGAATAGACTTGGCTTTGGTACTAATATTCTCCGTTGGATGCAATCGTATCTCAGTGATCGTCGTCTAGCAGTCAAGATAGGTGATTGTGTATCCGAAGAGTTCTTTGCTTCATCTGGTATTCCACAAGGCAGTCATCTCGGTCCATTGATTTTTCTTCTGTATTTCAACGACGTCAACTTTTGTTTAGAAGGACCACGGTTGTCTTTCGCCGACGACCTCAAGTTATACCATAGAATCCGGAATACTGATGATGCAGCTTTCCTTCAACGCCAATTGGTAACCTTTGCGGAATGGTGTGAGTTCAACCGAATGACCCTAAACCCCAAGAAATGTACGGTCATTACGTTCTCGAGGAAAAAACGCTAATTCGATTCGATTACTGTCTAGCTGAATCCACGATTGACAGAGCGAATTGTGTCAAAGATCTCGGAGTTTTTCTCGATGAACAACTGACGTTTAAACAGCATATCAGCTATATTGTCGCAAAGGCATCACGCTGTTTGGGGTTCATAATGAGAATATCTAAGCACTTTTCAGATATTTACTGCTTGAAATCTCTCTACTGCTCACTCGTTCGATCAACTCTGGAATATTGTTCAGTTGTGTGGAACCCTCATTATCTTAACGGTGTCCATCGAATTGAGACAGTACAGCGCAAATTTGTTCGGTTTTCCCTTCGTCGATTGCCTTGGAGCAACCCTCACCAGCAGCCAAGTTACGAAAGCCGTAGTTTGCTTATTGGACTCGATCAGTGGTGCAAATTTGCATTTTCAAATGCCAACTTTCAGTGCAATCAAACCCAACCATGATTCAAATTCAAAGCCTCCCTCAATCATTCACTTTCAAGTGGGCGGGATTTTCATAACTGAATCGTACGTCTTCATTTCAAATTGATGCTTTTTCATTCACCAACCAAAGCTGTCAACTGCTCTGTAGAGACCAGTTTAGGTTAAATGTCGTCATGTTTTGCGTTTTCAAGCTTACATGGACAGTAAGAACTATGTCCAGAGTAGTTTTGCTTGAAAAACCTAGTCAATACCCCAGTAAAGAGATATTCACAGGGTCAATGAAATTGAAAATGAATGGAAAATGATTGAGCAGGTCGGCTGTTTGAATGAATAATGGAAACGAACAACTGCGAATTGAACATAGTAGGGCATGATTTGAGAATTTTTCCTCCTTCAAGTTCAAAACAAACTGTTGAAAATTTGCAGCTCTGGACTCGATACATTGCAAGTGCGGCGGGATCTATTCCGTGCTATGACGATTTCGAATATTTTGCAAGATCGAATTGACTGCCCCGAGCTTCTCAGTGCGATAAATATGAACGTTCGCCCTCGCGCCCTTCGCAATAATTTATTCCTCCGATTACCTCTTCGCCGGACTAACTATGGAGTAAACGGTGCCATCATTGGTTTACAGTGGACCTTCAACAGAGTGTCATCCGAATTCGATCTTCACATTCGACGTAGCACATTACAATTTGACTTTTTAAATAGATTAAGAAATTATCATTAGGACCACACTGTGTCTGTTGATATCAATTATAAATAATAAATGAAATACATAAAAGAAATAACACAAAACAAATAAAATGAGTGCAGTACAAAAAAATAAATAACAGGAACATAAGTAATTAAAGTCACGATATGAATAAAAATACAGCGATAAATAAAATTAATAAAAACAATTCAAATATTCACATCAATAATATTAATAAATTCTAAAAAAAAGTAAATGTAAAAATGCAAAAAGAAAGAATAATTATATTAAATATGCATAATACGATTAAAGCAAATAAAATGAATTAAATTATGACATAAAATAAATGAAGAACATTTAAAAAATGAATTGATTGAATAGAATAAATTAATTTAATGAGGTAAATAAAATTAATGAAATGAATAAAGGAGCATTCATAAATTATGTATTGTCATTGCCACAAATTTCTTTATCCCGCTCTCCTATTACGTAACCAATTCTTTAAAAAAAGTTTTCTTCCGCAAAAAACGTGTTACGTAACGTTCTAGCTTACTCCCCCTACCCCATATGTCACAACATGTCACAATATGTTATACCCAACCAACCCCCACCCCCTAAAATCGTTACGTAATTTATGAATGGTCCCTAATATGAATTAAAATTGATGACTTAATTACATGAAATGAATAAAATGTATACCATAAATAAATTACAAAAAAGAAATAAATGAAGAAGGAAAAATTAAATGTACAAAAATGAATAAAATTATTAGAAATAACAAAATAAACGATTTGAAAAACATAAATAGAGTAAATGAAGTACATTAATAAATACGTAAAATGCAAAACACATATAAAATAAGAAAATTAAAAAAATGCATTAAATTAATACGAATGATAAATTTCCCCAAATTAATTCAATAAATCAAATTAATACAAAATCTAATAAAAATAGTCGAAAAAGAAATATTATTCGAAAAATTACGATCAATTGGATTAAAATAATTGAATATTCAGGTGAAAAAAATTAATGAAATTGAAAAAAATGAAATTTGAAAAAAAAAGATATGGAACCAAACAAATAAATAACATTTTCGATACAAGAAATTTCAAGTAGTAAAATTATTCAAATTATTCGCGTTAATAAATTTACTAAAATAAATAAAATAATAATAAGATGAACAAATTCATAACGAATAATATAACATTAAATTGATATTATTTATTTATTATTTTGATTCTAGAGGTTTTAACCATAGAGTCATTCGCCTGTTTTCGGGTTAGAGAAATCTCATTTAGAAAAATCTCTAACCCTATGTGCGGGGTTGAGAGTCGTATCCAGGTGAGCTACGTACAAGGCAATCGGTTTATCAACTACGCTATGCCCGTCCCCATTTAATTTATATTAACCGTATGGTTGAATTGAATGAAATTTAACATAGAAATAGATTGAATAGGCAACAAAATAATTATTAAATAAATAAACAAGTTGAAATGAATGAAATTTGGCAATAGAATAATATATTGATTTTAGAAAATGAATATGATCAATAAAATAAACAGAATGGATTTTATGGTAGCAACAAAAAAGTCAATGATTGACAGGTATAACATGAACAAAATTTTTAAAATCAATAAAATAAAAACCTTAATTTCAGTAAAAAACTTAAAATAATAAAATTCTCAAAACAAATAAAGTAAAATGAACGGGTAAAATTAATAAAATTATTCAAGTGAATAAAATTATTAAAGTAACAACGAAGAATAAAATTAATTGTTCGAATGAAAATATTAGATTCAAAAATTATAAATTTAATGAAATAAAGAAATTTAGGGCCGCAAATAAAATATAAACGAAATAAAATGAATACAATAAACGAGTATACTAAATAAGTCTAACAGATTCTATGAATAAAATACGTTAAATAAATAATAGAAACAAAAAACTAAACAAATAAAATATATAAAATAAAGAAAATGAAAGAAATAAAAAGAAGCAAATGAAATAAAAATATGAAAATAAAGCGCAAATACGAATACGAAGAAAATGAAGAAAATTATAAAGTTTATGAACATGAAGAAAATTAAGAAATTGAAGAAAACTAAGAAAATTATAAAGATAAGAAAAGGATAAAAATAAAGAAAAGGTTCAGTTTTTGAAAATCAATCACATATAGCAATGAACGAAATGGGTATAATGAAAATATAATAAAACGAATTGAATGAAATTTATAAATTTAATTATTAGAAGATTAATAGAAGGAATAGAAGGAAGAATAAAATGACTAACATAATTGAAATGAATTAAATGCATAAAATGAACAAAGTGAAGAAAATTAAATACAATAAGACCATAGAAACAAATGAAGAAAAGATAAAAAATTAAGGAACCGAGTAAACGAAAAAAGAAGCAAAAAATAAGAAGCTCATAGGAGGACGGGCATAGTGTTGTTGGTAAATCGATTGCCTTGTACACAGCTCACCTGGGTTCGATTCCAAACCCCGCAGATAGGGTTAGAGATTTTTACAAAAGAGATAAGCCCGAAAAGAAGCGAATGACACGAAGGTTATAACCTCTATAATCAAAATTTAAATAAAAAGAACAAACACATGAAGGAAATAAATTAAAGCAATCGAATGAATTATGTAGATTAGATGAATTAAATTAATCAAATGTATTAAATCAATTAAATAAATAGAACGAATTAATTAAATTAATTAAATCAATAAAATACACGCAATAAAAATTGAAAAAATAAATAATCTGAATACGATGAATTAAATTAATCAAATTGAGGAAATATAGAAAAAAAAAAAGAAAAGCAAGAGAGCGAGAGACAAAGAAAATTGATAAAACGAGGAAGATTGATCACACGAATAAAATTAATGAAATGAATAAAATGAATAATGCGAATAAAACTATATCTGCAGGACGCTGATTAGACCGGTGGTCCTCTACGGCCTCTAAGGTGTTGCGTACCATCTGTGGTGACGTGCAGATGGAAGACGGAATGTGGCGCAGGCGAATGAACCATGAGTTGCATCAGCTACTGGAAGAACCATCCATGGCGCATACCGCAAAAATAGGACGTTTGCGATGGGCTGGACACGTCGCGAGTGTCGTACGACGACCCGGTGAAGATGATTCTTGAGGGCGACTTTACAGGAACAAGAAGACAGGGCGCACAGCGAGCACGGTGGATCGACCATAGAGAGGACGACTTGCGGACCCTTCGAAGACTGTGAGGCTGGCTATAAGCAGCAATGGACCGAGTGGAGTGGAGACGGCTTCTGCATAAAGCAAGAGACAACAAGGCTCTAGCCTGAACGCTCAGCTCTCAAAAAATAATTCAATGAATAAACAAATTAAACCGATTGAAATTCAATAAAACAATAATACATTAAATTAAGGGAATAAGTATAGTCAACAAAATAAACAGAATTAACTATACGATAAAACCAAGACAATAAATATACAATTATTTAAAACTATAAAACGAAAACCTTTATTAAATCAATTGAAATAATATAACAAAATGCAAAAAAAAACGATTAAAATAAAATAAACGAGCAAAATGAAAAAAAAATTATTCAAATGAAAAAATAATTAAAATTAAATCGAAGAATAAAATTCATTGTTCGATTAAAAATGTTATTGAAAAAAATAAAAATTCAAAAAAATAATGAAATTTAGTAACACAAATAAAATACAAACATAATAAAATAAATACAATAAATACATTAAATACAATACATACAATAAATACAATAAATGAATTAAACTAGATGAATCAAATAATTTCTATATTTAAAATATGTCAGCAAACAAAATAAAAAAAAAATATTACAATGAATAAAATACATAGAATAAAGAAAATGAATAATTTAAACCACAGTTTGCTTTAAATGTATATCATAAAGAAAATAAAAAAAAGATTATACTTCATCGATTTTGTTGTCTATTTTCCGCAAATTTAAGACTAAGAGAAACGAAAGCAATCTACCGCATGGTTTTTGATAGAACATAACTCATCGAAATCGAAAGACCGATAGGTATTCTAGAGCAAATGATTTATAAACTTAAAACGGAAAAACTAGTACTAGGCAGGCTCATACGGACATGATCGAAAGGAAACATGAAGAGTCCTTTGCCCTCTACTAAGTAGGAGTTGGGAGTTGCACCCAAGTCAACCGCATGGTCTTTGATAGAACATAACTCATCATCATGTTTTGTCCTCTGTCCTCTGTCCTCTGTCCTCTGTCCTCTGTCCTCTGTCCTCTGTCCTCTGTCCTCTGTCCTCTGTCCTCTGTCCTCTGTCCTCTGTCCTCTGTCCTCTGTCCTCTGTCCTCTGTCCTCTGTCCTCTGTCCTCTGTCCTCTGTCCTCTGTCCTCTGTCCTCTGTCCTCTGTCCTCTGTCCTCTGTCCTCTGTCCTCTGTCCTCTGTCCTCTGTCCTCTGTCCTCTGTCCTCTGTCCTCTGTCCTCTGTCCTCTGTCCTCTGTCCTCTGTCCTCTGTCCTCTGTCCTCTGTCCTCTGTCCTCTGTCCTCTGTCCTCTGTCCTCTGTCCTCTGTCCTCTGTCCTCTGTCCTCTGTCCTCTGTCCTCTGTCCTCTGTCCTCTGTCCTCTGTCCTCTGTCCTCTGTCCTCTGTCCTCTGTCATCTGTCCTCTGTCCTCTGTCCTCTGTCCTCTGTCCTCTGTCCTCTGTCCTCTGTCCTCTGTCCTCTGTCCTCTGTCCTCTGTCCTCTGTCCTCTGTCCTCTGTCCTCTGTCCTCTGTCCTCTGTCCTCTGTCCTCTGTCCTCTGTCCTCTGTCCTCTGTCCTCTGTCCTCTGTCCTCTGTCCTCTGTCCTCTGTCCTCTGTCCTCTGTCCTCTGTCCTCTGTCCTCTGTCCTCTGTCCTCTGTCCTCTGTCCTCTGTCCTCTGTCCTCTGTCCTCTGTCCTCTGTCCTCTGTCCTCTGTCCTCTGTCCTCTGTCCTCTGTCCTCTGTCCTCTGTCCTCTGTCCTCTGTCCTCTGTCCTCTGTCCTCTGTCCTCTGTCCTCTGTCCTCTGTCCTCTGTCCTCTGTCCTCTGTCCTCTGTCCTCTGTCCTCTGTCCTCTGTCCTCTGTCCTCTGTCCTCTGTCCTCTGTCCTCTGTCCTCTGTCCTCTGTCCTCTGTCCTCTGTCCTCTGTCCTCTGTCCTCTGTCCTCTGTCCTCTGTCCTCTGTCCTCTGTCCTCTGTCCTCTGTCCTCTGTCCTCTGTCCTCTGTCCTCTGTCCTCTGTCCTCTGTCCTCTGTCCTCTGTCCTCTGTCCTCTGTCCTCTGTCCTCTGTCCTCTGTCCTCTGTCCTCTGTCCTCTGTCCTCTGTCCTCTGTCCTCTGTCCTCTGTCCTCTGTCCTCTGTCCTCTGTCCTCTGTCCTCTGTCCTCTGTCCTCTGTCCTCTGTCCTCTGTCCTCTGTCCTCTGTCCTCTGTCCTCTGTCCTCTGTCCTCTGTCCTCTGTCCTCTGTCCTCTGTCCTCTGTCCTCTGTCCTCTGTCCTCTGTCCTCTGTCCTCTGTCCTCTGTCCTCTGTCCTCTGTCCTCTGTCCTCTGTCCTCTGTCCTCTGTCCTCTGTCCTCTGTCCTCTGTCCTCTGTCCTCTGTCCTCTGTCCTCTGTCCTCTGTCCTCTGTCCTCTGTCCTCTGTCCTCTGTCCTCTGTCCTCTGTCCTCTGTCCTCTGTCCTCTGTCCTCTGTCCTCTGTCCTCTGTCCTCTGTCCTCTGTCCTCTGTCCTCTGTCCTCTGTCCTCTGTCCTCTGTCCTCTGTCCTCTGTCCTCTGTCCTCTGTCCTCTGTCCTCTGTCCTCTGTCCTCTGTCCTCTGTCCTCTGTCCTCTGTCCTCTGTCCTCTGTCCTCTGTCCTCTGTCCTCTGTCCTCTGTCCTCTGTCCTCTGTCCTCTGTCCTCTGTCCTCTGTCCTCTGTCCTCTGTCCTCTGTCCTCTGTCCTCTGTCCTCTGTCCTCTGTCCTCTGTCCTCTGTCCTCTGTCCTCTGTCCTCTGTCCTCTGTCCTCTGTCCTCTGTCCTCTGTCCTCTGTCCTCTGTCCTCTGTCCTCTGTCCTCTGTCCTCTGTCCTCTGTCCTCTGTCCTCTGTCCTCTGTCCTCTGTCCTCTGTCCTCTGTCCTCTGTCCTCTGTCCTCTGTCCTCTGTCCTCTGTCCTCTGTCCTCTGTCCTCTGTCCTCTGTCCTCTGTCCTCTGTCCTCTGTCCTCTGTCCTCTGTCCTCTGTCCTCTGTCCTCTGTCCTCTGTCCTCTGTCCTCTGTCCTCTGTCCTCTGTCCTCTGTCCTCTGTCCTCTGTCCTCTGTCCTCTGTCCTCTGTCCTCTGTCCTCTGTCCTCTGTCCTCTGTCCTCTGTCCTCTGTCCTCTGTCCTCTGTCCTCTGTCCTCTGTCCTCTGTCCTCTGTCCTCTGTCCTCTGTCCTCTGTCCTCTGTCCTCTGTCCTCTGTCCTCTGTCCTCTGTCCTCTGTCCTCTGTCCTCTGTCCTCTGTCCTCTGTCCTCTGTCCTCTGTCCTCTGTCCTCTGTCCTCTGTCCTCTGTCCTCTGTCCTCTGTCCTCTGTCCTCTGTCCTCTGTCCTCTGTCCTCTGTCCTCTGTCCTCTGTCCTCTGTCCTCTGTCCTCTGTCCTCTGTCCTCTGTCCTCTGTCCTCTGTCCTCTGTCCTCTGTCCTCTGTCCTCTGTCCTCTGTCCTCTGTCCTCTGTCCTCTGTCCTCTGTCCTCTGTCCTCTGTCCTCTGTCCTCTGTCCTCTGTCCTCTGTCCTCTGTCCTCTGTCCTCTGTCCTCTGTCCTCTGTCCTCTGTCCTCTGTCCTCTGTCCTCTGTCCTCTGTCCTCTGTCCTCTGTCCTCTGTCCTCTGTCCTCTGTCCTCTGTCCTCTGTCCTCTGTCCTCTGTCCTCTGTCCTCTGTCCTCTGTCCTCTGTCCTCTGTCCTCTGTCCTCTGTCCTCTGTCCTCTGTCCTCTGTCCTCTGTCCTCTGTCCTCTGTCCTCTGTCCTCTGTCCTCTGTCCTCTGTCCTCTGTCCTCTGTCCTCTGTCCTCTGTCCTCTGTCCTCTGTCCTCTGTCCTCTGTCCTCTGTCCTCTGTCCTCTGTCCTCTGTCCTCTGTCCTCTGTCCTCTGTCCTCTGTCCTCTGTCCTCTGTCCTCTGTCCTCTGTCCTCTGTCCTCTGTCCTCTGTCCTCTGTCCTCTGTCCTCTGTCCTCTGTCCTCTGTCCTCTGTCCTCTGTCCTCTGTCCTCTGTCCTCTGTCCTCTGTCCTCTGTCCTCTGTCCTCTGTCCTCTGTCCTCTGTCCTCTGTCCTCTGTCCTCTGTCCTCTGTCCTCTGTCCTCTGTCCTCTGTCCTCTGTCCTCTGTCCTCTGTCCTCTGTCCTCTGTCCTCTGTCCTCTGTCCTCTGTCCTCTGTCCTCTGTCCTCTGTCCTCTGTCCTCTGTCCTCTGTCCTCTGTCCTCTGTCCTCTGTCCTCTGTCCTCTGTCCTCTGTCCTCTGTCCTCTGTCCTCTGTCCTCTGTCCTCTGTCCTCTGTCCTCTGTCCTCTGTCCTCTGTCCTCTGTCCTCTGTCCTCTGTCCTCTGTCCTCTGTCCTCTGTCCTCTGTCCTCTGTCCTCTGTCCTCTGTCCTCTGTCCTCTGTCCTCTGTCCTCTGTCCTCTGTCCTCTGTCCTCTGTCCTCTGTCCTCTGTCCTCTGTCCTCTATCCTCTGTCCTCTGTCCTCTGTCCTCTGTCCTCTGTCCTCTGTCCTCTGTCCTCTGTCCTCTGTCCTCTGTCCTCTGTCCTATGTCCCCTGTCCACCGTCCTGTCTTCTGTTTTCTCTCATGATCAAAACTTTATTCTCGAGATTCGAAAAAAACTTTAATCACTGGTGTATCGACACAATGTTGAGTAAACATTCAATTTGTTTGCCATCAGTTTGGTTTTTTGCATTTTTGACAAACCTCGAACTAGCTGATATCCCTAAGTCTCATTAAATGCACAATATTGACACGCAATACTTCACAAAATGTCCACTTTGATACCCTCGCCCAAAGCCTGTGGCTTAATCCAGCGAACCAGATATGTAGATGATCTCAACAACAGAAACAAAGAACCATCAAAATGTTGTTAGTCGAATGACCACTGGGGTTAAAGCGCAGAATATACAAACAACAGCAAAAAGTTGTTCAACCAAATTGAAAAACAATCAACCGAGTAGCGCTGGATTAGCATCGACAAACTCATCACAGGAAAACCACCTGCCCAATATCCGCGGGCCCATCCATCCTTCCATGATGATTATGATTACCCGAAATCTACTCAGGAAGGGAAGGACGCTACAGGTTTATGCTACGACAGACGGGCGGTACGTGCTGTGTCGGTTCGGTTTAATGTAATAATAATAATTATGATCGTAAACTTCGCACCAAAAACTTTTCTGCAGCACAGATTTTTCAAACTCAATCAAACCGAAAAACATAATCGCAGTGGAAAAACAATGTATTCATGGAAATTCTATTCGATGTCGGAGGGCAATGCTGAAAACTTTGTTGCAAAAAAATCCTTCATCATGGTAAATGTTTTCCCCTCTATCAACTGCCTTTAATTTCTAGCCATAATTAAAAATCGCGTCGGGCGTTTAAAAAATTTCAAGGATTCATTTCTAAGGACAATTGTTTATCCGACATGTCTTTTGCATTTCCAGGCGAGTCCAATCGTCGCTTGCCCAAATCATTCAAACTCTTATCCCCAGCTATGCACTACGAAACTCCAACAAGATTAGTCTACTGGCAGTTTCCGAAACAGCCTATGTACTGCTTCAGTCGAAAAAGATGGATGGGCAAATCACGTGCGGGCTCAGACTGACACAGTGTCGCAGGCAAATTTCAATATGATTATCTATCGAAATCAGATTAAAACCAAGTTTCTTCTCATTATATTCAAATTTGTGATTCAATCGCTAAATTGATCCTCATGAGGCAGCTGATGAAGGTTAACTTCGAGGGGTTGTTTCGACAAGCCAGCCAAATCCCTCCGTAAGTGGGCAATAATGGCTCATCCCTTAACTAATTTAAGAATCTCCCCTAATCGTATGTCAACCTAATCCCATGCCGTACAGTTAGAGAAGGGTACGTGTTTCGTACCTACCTAATTCTGGGGAATCTGGTGACACATTGTTCTACGCTTGCACGCGTTCGCATCCTCAACACACACACCTTATCTTTCATAATAACTGCTCTACTATTCATCTGAAGAAATGATGTGATGACCGATACGCTGAGATGGAGGTCAAGCTCCGGTTGGGTTGGAGTGGAAAGAAGGAAAACAGTAATCCTGCTCATCAAGCAGCCTAACAACGCTGCCTACCCTGCGCCACAAAAGCTCCGGAGAGAAGCTGTCACTCGTGCTAGTGTTGCAACATCAATCGAGTCCTCTATAGGCAAGCTTATTTATTCATCACCGATCATATCCCTATTTGCCTATAGAAGCGAAGTGGTCTGGAAAGTTGTTATATCAGTTACTGAATCATTGCTCGTTTGCTGGTGCTGGCTGAAAATATTTCTTATGGTAATTTATCTTATCTAATATTTAATAATTTAAAGATTATTTTGAAAGTGTTTGTCGAATTACGACCAGATTCCAGTTCAGGACGCACAGTTTAAAAATAAAAACTCATAACACTGTTGCCATTCAATTGCCTTTTTTGCTCCTTTCCGACTGCCAGCCTGTTGAGGCAGCAAGCGATGGTATAAGCGCAACAATGGCGAACGATGCCTGCTGAAGCAATCCACCGGCACTAGTTCCTGGTCACGACCGAGATGCATCAAGGCAGTGGGGTTTTATGATAGTGGAGGAGAAAAACATGGACATGACAATACAGAAGAAACTACGCAATTTGCGAGGCACAATCAATATCCTTCTTGATTCGCCGGTTGGGAGAACAAATTTGTGCACAAATCACTATGATGTGTTGAAACTGCGGGGATTTTGCCGTCCCAAAATAATATCATGAAAAAAATATGCATTTGATAATTGCGTACAGTAGGGTGTCTCAAAACTGTACTATCAGTCCTCTTCTACATTACGACGGATTGCTTACCGGAACAAGCATTCTCGACAAATAAATCAAACAGAAGTCGCTTTGGTCGAACCACACTCCATCGTAAAACCGTAAATCCATCGTTATGCAGAGTAAGGCCTTATGTTCATTTTAAAACCGAAATTTCAGACCCCACCCACATTTTTTTCTGGATCCGCCTCTGGGCTAACCTTTCAAATCAAATAAATTTTTAAGCGACACAAACCGCGAAAAACTGTTAGTTAGCCCAGAGGAAATTTTCGAAAAGAGATTATTAAAGATTATACCAAAATAATTTCTAATAAAAACTCTGTGAAACTACAACATTTCATATTTTTTTCAAGTCCTTAAAGATCCCAACTCTACACGGAGAAAAATCCGTTCATAATGACTGAAAAAATATCCCAATTTCGTGAACTGAACGATTTTCGAAAATCGTGAACAAGCGTCTGAGATTAGGAATATAAACTTAGTATTCATGACTCTGTTTGTGTTTCTAAAAAAAACAGTTCGCTTCGCTTGTGTACATGGTGTTACAATCAAATGTTTGGTTGAGTTACTGTGATTGTTACCTGAACATGTTTAGTTTTTGTTACGGTTCTGATTCATAATTTGGAACCGACAGTTAAACGAGGTTCATGATTTGAGGAGTTTAATCGCGATTTTCGTAAATTCTCTTCACGCTACAGTCATGAGTTTTCGGTCGGATTTTTCTGTCAGAGTTGCGTGATTTAAGTTCACAATTTCAGGATGTTAGTGGGTGTACCCCATTAGGCATAAATACGTTAGTCATAATGAACGTTAGGCATAATGGACGATTGGCATAATGGACGTTAGGCACAAATTATATCATATTGTCGTATAACCAAAACAAACTCATTTTTCGACGAAACTGTCAGCGGTTGGTAAGAGCGTGAATGTCTTCACCTATTTTGATCTTGTAGAAATGCGCTGTAAGCTGCCAAAACTCGAACAACTTTTTATTCTACTGTATAAATTAGAAGAAATTTTTGCTAGAATAAAAGAAACGATCGTTTAGCATGAGAAAACTTATTTGTGTTTAGGTATAGAATATACACATATACTTAATTAATGATTACATACACATATGTTGCAATTTGTCCAATACGAAAATATTTGACTTGAAGAACAGCTCATGACATGAAGAATGATCAATTTTATTATTTTTCATTTGACGCATATACAAATATGGCAGTTTCTAAAAAGAATGTTCTTTTTACCATCAAAGATAAAATTACGCAAACTATCCGATGCGAGAAAGGGATTTTTCAATGTACTGTGACGAGTTTCCGAAACAAGGTGCCCTCGCAAATATAACATCAGGTACCCAATAGTTAGCCTATCCAAAACACAGCATATTTACATAAATTACGAACATTAATTGTTCATAGCCAAACTAGCATAAAACTGAAGTATTTAAATTTATTTTATAATATCATCATATGAACAAAATTTATGTTGTTAATCATTGTGTATTATGCATCAATTTTTGGTTACAATTGCATATCCAATATGTTTGAAATGAGTTTTAACCAAAACTGTTCACTTAAATGAAGATCTTTCCAGCCCTACTTTTGCAACAACATGAAAAAAATATCTATGCCTCTAATGGTTAATAAACTGGCATAGTACTTTTCTTTCTACAACTTTCCATTAAACTATGCGAGAAGATGGTGCAGTATAGCATAGATCTTCTAACTCGAAAAACGAGCCTAAGACAAGGGGTGAGTCACTTGGCGCAAAGCGAGTAGCGCTTAGAAACAAACAGCGTGACAGTCTGTGCCGCAAAGTGCCACGGTGAGCCATAGTGTTCATCATAACAAAAATACTGGGTGCTATGATTATTTAACTGGACTTTGTTGACTGTGATTAGGTTAACCGAAATGTGCCACAATGTTCCATACATTGTGATAACGAGTGAAATGTTTGTGTATTACTGCAGATTGTAAATTATGCCTAACGTACAGTCAAACGTATTTATGCCTACCGTCAAGCACCCGATTTTCAGTGATCAGGAATCAGTAGTGACTGGCTCAAATGGCACGTTTCCCATGTTGATTGGAGGCGATTATTATGTGCCTTACCATGATCTGCTTTTTTCATCATTTCCCTGATTGGAAGGATTTGGGAAGTGGTAAGGTTAGGGGCAAGGAAAATAACGACACAGAACAACTAAACAGAGCATGCTGCACACCGGAAGAATGCTAAGCGATCTGTAGGTGCTACAATAGCAGAACAAAAACTGCCAACCCACGGAGGAACTTAGAATTTCCGTAATCGGATGCACAAAGATCACTTGAATAATACTCAGCGCGCTGAATAGGACCCATGTGATAATTGAGTTTGCAATGTACAGTCAGTGCTCTGACTAGCCAATTCGTCCGCCCATTCATATCCAGTAATACCGGAGTGACCGGGTACCCATGGAAGGTAGATAGCATTAGAAATCCTAAGTTCTTCGACTTGAGTTCGACATGCGATTACTAATTTCGATCTCGAATCTGTTGAACTAAGTGCCTTCAAAGCAGCCTGACGGTCAGAGCAAAAATAGATTCTTTTATCGCAAATTCCCTGTTGAAGTGCCGATTGTTCGCCACACAGAATCGCATAGATTTTTGCTTTGAATACGGTGCAGTATCTAGCAAGCGAATGAGAGTGGTTTAAACTCATGTCACGGCAATAGACGCTAGCACCGGCTCGGCTCTCCAACAAAGAACCATCAGTATAACAAACTACATAATCTTCAATTTGTCGCTCCATCCAGCCAGATAACCTTGTGAGGAGGAATTTTCGCATATTGAAAGTTTCTTTGTTTGTTCCTTTGAAAGGAAAACGACGTGTGAGCGTTGCGAGACGTTTAAACTTGTGCACTTATGATCAGATAACGACGGTTCGAGCTCGGTCAGTGCGAGCCAGTTTGCCAACTCATGTGTAGTACTGTCGGAACACAAAGTTACATCTAACTCCTCTTATCTACCAGCTCGTGCAAATGATGGGATATTTCCTACATTAAGTATGTGCATATTTGTACTGCTTAAGATCCTTCAATTCTGTGCCTCTCAAATTGATGTCCAAATTATATGGTGTGCAATTGCATCACAGCCGACTTTGAAGGGAAACCCATTTTTGCCACAGTATGACACAACCCTTTCGAAATCATCAGAAGGCGATGGTTCATTATTCGGCAAATATGCTGAACAATAGACTTATTTATTGTTTATGTTATCAACAGTCATATTGATTGTAAAAAGCACAAATATCGGATATAAGACATGCACGAGGCATTTCATGTGGATTTTTGCTGAAAGCTACGGAAACGGGGTTAAGTAGCTTTCCAACATAGGAGTTTCCTTTGCAGAAATACGGTTCTTGAACCAAAGCTATAGAAGCTTTTACTTCCTGTACAAGGCGGGATAGATTCATAGTTGCAGTGCGTTAATGCTGAAGATTAATTTGTACTACTCTAACCATACTCGATCACAGCACTACACACGTCACCATGTGATAACGAGTGAAACATTTGTGTATTACTGTAGATTGTAAATTATGCCTATAGTCCATTAAGCCTAACGTACAGTATGCCAATCGTCCATTATGCCTAGCATACTAATTGTGAAATCCTAGGCGCTACTGGAAAAGGGACCCAGCTGGCTGTGCACGTCTTACCTGCTTGATGGTTGGATGCTGAAAGAGGATGTGTTAACGGCGGATGCAAAGAAGGTGGGGTGCACTCAGTATAACTGCGCACGCCGAGGGTTTCCGGTTTATGTTCAGCATGCCTGTCTGAGTATCTCAACTCGTACTACACACTAATGCCAAACGTATTTATGCCTAATGTGGCACAGCCGATCTTGGCCACGACTTTCTTAATTTCTATCCACTTTATCGGAATATTTTAGTCACGAGTAGAGTGATTTATGTTCACGATTTCAGGATCTTAGCCACAATTTAGATACTTTTGTCACGAATAAGGTGATCTATCTTCATGATTTGAGGATCTTAGTCACGATTTTTGTAATTTTTATATACGTAATCGTGATATTTTATTCTAGAGCTTACTTTCCAATTTAAAACATGGAATGATGTGACTCATCATCAGGATATCAGCAGTTTTATCACGATATTCGGAATTTCACTTCACCTTATCGCGGCGTGTTATTTTTCGGTTACTTACTAGACCGACCAATTTTTTTAACTATTTTCAGAACACTCCAAAATCAACTGGTAATTAGTTTTTCAAATCCTATACCAAATATGAGCTTTTTCCTATATGTACTTCTAGTTCAATCACACGAAGTTTGTATGTGAAATATATAATGAAAATCGAAAATAAAAAAATTAAATTCAATAAAAACTCCCCCAATTACTCTGTACACATCAGAACTTCAGATAGTGTAGCTTTCTTAATAGCGAACAGCTTTGTTGAAAGTTGTATAATGAATGGAGGCTACCGGACAAAGTTATTTAACCCATTCATGCCCATGTTGTTTGTGGACAACAACGTTTTTAAATGGCTATAACTTGTGATTGAGGCAAGATTTTCTCACAAAAACAAGTAAGGCTAATACATGTGACTATTGCCTTTCATTTGAGTATTAACAGTTACAAGGATCAGCTCTAGAACTGAAGCTATTGTAATTAGTCTGATTGGATTCCGATGGAGCAGTGCTGCCAGCGACAGTTTGCGTTGACGACGGAAAATGAATTTTTCACATATCTTCGTTACGTTGCATCATTATTGAAACTTGATAAAACTTATCAATTTAGACTGTCTTTGGCTACGTTTTCCACGCAATTGGACTATTGTAATTATTCTAAGAGTATTGAGCATTGGAAGGTAAAAATTGAGCAGCTTCTAGCACTGCAGGAGAAGTACCATTCTTTATGAAAAAAGACTTTTTGTGTTTCTTGACCGCACCGTTTTCAAGGAAAAATAGTTTTGAAACCCTGCATACACTAGAAAAAAAGTTGGGCATGAAAGGGTTAACTTCAAAGATCAAAAGATGTTTTGAAAATGTCTATTCTAAGCATGTTGCGAGAAAGAGAGGCAGCATATAATATTATATTAGAATATCTTTTTACCACAAAGTCGGATCGATTTTCAGTCTGCTGCAAAGTGCAGTAATATTTCATTTCATTCAATCGAAACTGAATGAACGCAGTCAATCAGTCGTCTGCAGTAGCATTCACATTCATTTAACGCATCAGTTGTTGTTAATCTGAAGATGGGTTCATGGCACTTCACTCACCGCTGCTTTCAAATGAGTCGCAATTCATATTCAACCTCCTTCGTTTGATCCTCTCAAATGGATAGATCAGCTTTCAATTTCCCGAGTGAGCACCAGTCAAATGAGATCCGGGTAAACCTAAGACAAAAAGAGACAACTGGCTTCGTATTTTTGGTTATCATGCCTTTCTTGTGCCAGATGACAGATGAGTGTATGCAGATAGCGAGGTTGGCAGTGCAGCCAATTTCTTTGTCATATTTAAATATGTTGCTATAATACACATAATAATGACCGTTTTATTGACACACATTTCGCATTTATCTGGTACTAATCAATCCAACATTTTTATCACATACTACATGTTTCTAGCAAATTTGGCCAGCATAACAGCCTATTCATCAGAATCAAATTTGCAACAAAAATATTATAGAGATGAACGTACTACCAAATAACATTTTTCATTGCAACCAGTTTCAATAAGCTGTTATTAGTAGATTCATTATTTTCGTCTGAACTCTGCGAATTTAAGAAAATTTGAAAAAGAAATATGATAGCCGCAGTATGCTATCATAATTCTACGAAGCTGTCAAATTCATTGCTAAAATCAAATATGTAATTCAGCTATTTATTTGCACCTCTACCAATAGTTCCCTGTGTACAATTCCGATGACATGGTGAAGAGGTAAAACATTTCCGCACTGGTTATATAGGAACACATTACGAGCACAGTCTATAGTCTACGAGAATCTTTTCTTTTTCAGAAAGAATTCGAAAAGGTTCTGCTCGATATGAATGCTATAAATAGGTCATATCGAAGGTGGGTTTATTGATTTGAGGTAACCAAAAGGCGCCATATTGGATTGATTGATTGCAAAATGTCCTCAATCATCAGTTTCCGTCATCTAGTGACCATCATTGCGAAAGCGATATAGATATATATTGATCATGGTTTTTACTGTGGTGGTTACCCGAAACCGCCATCTTTGTTTTCAAAATGGCCTACATTCATAAATTACGGTATTTTATGATTATTTTAAATGATACCCATATTGATAGTTGTTTTCACAGTTTCTTGGTCACTATAGGCCGCAATCTTGGATTTCAAAATGGCCTAACCTCCTTTCAAATGGTATCCATGAGATGAGATCTCTGATTTAAAAATGACTTTAACCATCGAGCTTGAGCGTGAGCTTGACCTTGTACCACCACCCGTAGCTGCTACTCCGTTATCGATCTAGACTAGCTGAAGTTGCACAGGGAATCAGTAGTAGTGCTTGGGATTAGGGAAACATCTTTCAAAAAAAAAAATATATATAGCATAGATCTTTCAATGTGCAACTCCTAGTAATCCTAAAGTGTTTATTGAACAAAACCGGCGCCGGCCTGGCCCGAACGTAGATCGCAGAAGGAACGTTAGTCCGATACTTGCTTTTGCTAGGCAACGGCTTTACTTCCCTTCCGAAGGAAGATTTTACACCTCAGAAAAATCTCAGCGACCTCGGCTGGGAGTGCACCCAGACTAACTGGGATGGGTGGCTGTCACGCTTACCACTCAACCAACTACACCTTCATTTAAAATGACTAACCATCGATTTCCGTTATCTATCATCTTGGACCTTTAACGAGTTCGCCCGTTTACACCTAAGACAAGATAAAGCATCTAGTAATACGATTTCTGTATATTTCTGTATTTTGGTAGTACGTCCATCTCTATTTCAAAGTTTGTGGCAAATTTGATTCTGATGAATAGGCTGTTATGCTGACCAAATTTGCTAGAAACATGTAGTATATGATAAAAATCTTGGATTGATTAGTTCCAGATATATTTTGGCGAAATGTGAGTTAATAAAACAGTCATTATTATGTGTATTATAGCAACATATCTAAATATGACAAAGAAATTGGCTGCACTGCCAACCTCGCTAGTTGCATACAGTCATCTGTCAACAATTAAGCACCAGGGCACAAGAAAGGAAAGAAAACTCTCCAAGAAGAAGAGAAAGAAAGGTTCGGAACATTTGTCATTTTTGAGTGCATTTGTTTTATGTTTGTTAAGCAGAAAAGCCCACTACGTCATTTGTTTCATTCTTTTCTTTTTCATATCCTCCTGATTTATCAGCTTCATCGAAAAAAAAATACAACCTTACTCATGCAGAGAAAAAATGCTCGTACCTGTATCCGTCTTGAGTTGCCTCGTCTTATCATAGCCCTTACCCTATATTATTTATTATCTTGGTCGGAGTTATTTTTATGTCAGTGAGTGTTCCTTCATATTCATTTGTGAGTGGTTCATTGGAATGGTTCACTTCCATTAGCTGAGACCGTGCTAATGTGAGGTTGGTGTTCAATAGAAACTAAACAGGCAAAAACGTCAAATGACTAGAACCTGTTATTCAATTGACAGTGAACTTTGAGTGACTCAAACGAAGACGGCAGCCGAACTCAACTGATATAGTGGTGGTATGTTTACAGTGAAAGGCTCGAAGTTTCACTTGAAACGATTATTTTCGTTTGAAATTGATATTTTACCGCACTGGCAATGTTGATTGTTACATCTTTAGCTATACATTAGAGGATTTTAGGATAAAGTGGTGTTCTGATAAAAGTCTATTTTTGTTCCGGTCTATTATTTACGGGTTTTTTACTCGAAAGAACGTAACAATACTAATTGGATCATTTTTTTTTATTTCGATTATAGAGGTTTTAACCTTAAGGTCATTCGCCTCTTCGGGTTAGAAAAAATCTCTTATGAAAAATTTCTAACCCTATGTGCGGGGTCGGGACTCGAACCCAGGTGCGTTGTAATTGGATCATAAAAGTGTGACTTATTCGTTGTATCTTGTTCTGTGAACTATATCACAAACACGAATTGTAACGCTATATTGTATTCTTCGTTCTCAGCGCAGTTTTCGGTTTTCTGTCGAGACATCACACTGAACTTTATCAAATAAATATCTATGTTCGTGATTTAACAGTTTTCTTATATCTACTGCTCGCACCTATTACCACAGAGAACAGATGTATAAACCAGAACAAACTTTCCCGAAAAACCTGTGTAAAGATTTAAATGAAAATACGTTAAAAAACACCACCGCTTACAGGATCACATGCATGAATCACCACTGTATCCAAGTTTGCACGCAACGCCCGTATAGCGTCTGCTGGCCGATCGTAGCGCCGGCTAGTGGCAAGTTGCTACTTGCCGGTGGCATTTTAAAATGGCAGTTTTTTTCTTACATATATTGAAAACTTTACTTGAATGTCAGTTCTTAGTGCTATGACTGGTCGCTAGCAGCTGGACATATAATAAATAGTGCATGACACAAAAATGATTCTATAAATAATACTCCAAAATATGTGAAATTGTTTATGTGAAAATGTCATGACCATGTTGCATGAAGTTGATTAGGGATATCTTCCAAATATAAACACGCAAGATAATTCGTAAATCATGTACTAGAAATTATGAACTAGTTCACAAATCCTCGAAAAATCTCATGATTTTGTGAACTTTTTCACGAGTAGATGCAATGGTCTGTCGAGACTATTGTACTAGGCATCATGAACCAATTCACGAAAACATTTTATGATTACGTGAATTTTTCCACGAGTACGGTGGGTCAATCGTGACTATTATGCTAGGAATCATGAACCAGGTCCCGAATACATAAATAATATTTCAAAATATTGTGAACTATTGCACGAGCATGGATAATCGTGATTTTTTTTTATTTCGATTATAGAAATTTTAACCTTAGGGTCATTTGCGTCTTCGGGATAGAAAAATCTCTTTTGAAAAATGTCTAACCCTATGTGCGGGGTCGGGACTCGAACCCAGGTGCGCTGCGTACAAGGCAATTGATTTACCAACCAGACTTTTGAATATTTATAAATTTATTATAAAAAACTTCATGCAGTTGTGGAAAATCGATTTGGCCAAAACATGGCGGAAACCGTGACTGAAGCTCACAAAACAAAAATATTTCTACTAATAAACGCGTTATGCACGCGTTACTGAAGGAAAATTGAACATACAGGTCGGACTCGATTATCCGACGATTCGATTATCCGCGATTCGATTATCCGGGGAAAATGCTTCGATTATCCGGGTGTTTAGAAAGAAATTCAAAATTTCAACTAGAATGTCTGATTACAGTACAAATTCGATCATTGCAGTCAATAGGACATTTTTTGGGGAATGGGGGGTCTAGGGTTAACCACCTCTCAAATTTTGGCCTACCTCAAAAATAGCTTATATATGGGTTATTCCGCGTAAAGAGACCAAAAAACCAAAACTTGGATTCGACCTTCCCGGATTGGAACCAGTTTACAAAAAATTGCCAATATAGAATAAGTTAAATTTATTGTGTCATTTGAACCACCCCTCGGACCATGGGCACACTCTTAATCTGAACAAATTGTTTAGAAAAATAGTTTTCTTCGGAATATATCTCTGGCACTGTTTGCATTAGAGCGCGAGGTTATTGTTGGAGGATTTGTTCAAGGAATCTAGAAAATATTAGTTTTTAATGGCAGTGTTGCCAAATATTCAACTTTTTAGTACATATTTCTCGTTTTACACATATCGGTTACTGCTGGCCTTACTGAAACATAATATGTCATTATACCTACTTTGATCGGTCGATTTCTGGCACTAGCTTGGAATTATGAGCACATGATTCTCAGGATCCGATTTGGATACTTTCAAGGACTCTGATCGAAGTTTTCTTAGCATTCCAATGTGATCTATTTTAGAAAATCGATTGAATCCTTATCCGTATTTCTACGATTTTTTTTATGAATTTTGATGCAGGATTTTAGAGAAAAGCTTCTCAAAAATCTGGTGGAATCCTTTTCAAGATAGAATTCTGTTGAAGATTATGATTTATTCAAGATGCTGATAGAATCTTGTCCCTATTTTCAATAAAATCCGGTGTAAAATTCTGATGAATATGTTGCTCTGAGTTCCAGTGAACTTTGACACAATATTGCTCTTCTCCTATTATTCCCCTTTAACAACTGATTCCTGCTCAGAATTTCAATGGCATCTTTAACCCCTTCATGTACATGTTGTTTATAAACAACCTTGTTTCTAAATGACTGTAATTTTTGGTTTACACAACATTTGTTTACAACGACAAGTAAGGCTTATGGGACTAATATCCTTCATTAAACTTCCAAATTTTGAGCACTAACAGTTAAAAAAAATTTCAGTAGAACAGAAGTTATTACAGTTAATCTCATTGGGTTCCGCTCAAGCAGTGCTGCCAGGCATAGTTTTTGATAATGGTGAAAACTTTGGAATATTTTCGTAGCCTGGCGATATTATCGAAAACTGATAAAACTTTCTAATTCAGACTGCCTTCGACTACCTTCTTCATGTAATTGGACTAGACCAGAAGGTAAATATTGACCAGCTTCTATCACTACAAAAGAAGTACCTATCTTTATTAAACTAAGTTTTTCGTGTTTCATGACGCCAACAGTTCTAAGGAAAAATAATTTTGGAACCGTATACGCGGTATAACAAAGTTGGTCAAGAAAGGGTTAACAAGAATCTGATAAGAGACCCGGCTGTCACTTGAGGCGATTTCAATTTTTGGGTAAAGTTGAAGGTTAGCCTATGTAAAGAGGGCGCCAGCAGTACTCTCGCTGAGGCGGCCAGAAACTCATCTTCTACGTAACCTTTGGTAGTCCTTCGCTGGCGACAAACAACATTGGGAGAGTTTATGAAGACTACATGCGTAGACTACATGCGTACAATCCGGTACGGTCAACTAAACTGCTACAAGGACAAGGACAAGAGGCACGACGCACACTCTTCTAACTAGAATGAGGGATGAAAGAAACGTTAGCTGTGATATGTGACACCACCGCACTTAAATTAAACTGGAGTCAAGAAACAGACGACCTCCAGCTTACTTACTTACTTCATATCGAATCATTTTTCCCGTCAATCGAAGCTCCGGGTAATCGAGTTTGACCTATATTGCAAGACACAAACCTTATTAAAAAGCTTGCTTTAGAATTCTTGCACAAATAGCTATCAACAACTAATACGTGCCGCTAATTCGTTATCAATATAAATAATAAATGAAAGGCAGCCCTAAGTTTGCGCCGCTAAAACAACAAAAAAGATCCATAAAAAATTGAAAAACGATCCTTAAAAAAGTTGTCCATGTTCCATAAAACAAAGCCGAAAATCCATAAAACAGTGTGAATGATCCATAAAAAGGGGTGATTTGATCCATAGATTATGGAAAATTGAACCATAAAATGGTCGCAAAAGAGCACTAAAATAGTAATAAAAGAGCAATTAATATCAACCAATGCCCCATAAAAATATGTCAGAAAAGTTCCATAAATTTGATGAAAATGTTTGCTAAATAATTTTTCTTGGTCCATAGAAGATGTAAAAATGAACATTAGAAATGATTCATATATCGAACGTTAAATTATGGTTCATGGATATTTACAAAACGATCCATAGGAAAAGAAAATGTAAAACGATCCATTAATATGTGCTTATGCACCAGAAAAATTAAATTTAATGAATTCATGCGAAATTTTTGCTATTCGAACTAATAATAAAGTTTATTACATTTGGTTGTAATGTCAAACTACAACAAACCATGCATACATGCACTGCATATAACTACAACAAACAATGCATACATTATAGTTAAACTTAAGCTTCCGTATCCCACTAGTCAGGTAACTGACCTTAGCTAACCTGAAATCATTATGGTAACTCTTTAAACGTCAGGGTATTTATGATATTAGAGCGCTGAGACTTATTAGACCACTGATACAGGCTGGCATGAGTCGCAAATACTATCTGAATAACTATCTGAAGCGCAAATGGACACTTTATACACGAGCACTGACTAATGTGGCTACGCCACATCGCTTTCTAGTGCACTGTCCGACTTCGCTGCCGCTCAGTCGGCTTTTAACTAGCTATAGCCCCTACGTTTAAGTAAACCGGGCAAACGAGAGGACCACAGGTTTGCTTGCAATTTCAGCTACGGGTTAATCAATGCCTCGTCCAACGGATCCTCAGCGGCTTTGCGCCGCTTCGGATCCTTGGCCTCGGATATGCGGCCAAGCCACATCACACTAGCTCCCAGTATAAGCTCACTTGTTAAAACACTGTCACTGTTATGAGAATTATTAAGCACAACTTATTTTTTCAGTTTACCATAAAATTTCGCATGAATTCATTAAATTTATTTTTTCTAGTGCATAAGCACATATTAATGGATCGTTTTACATTTTCTTTTCCTATGGATCGTTTTGTAAATATCCATGAACCATAATTTAACGTTCGATATATGAATCATTTCTAATGTTCATTTTTACATCTTCTATGGACCAAGAAAAATTATTTAGCAAACATTTTCATCAAATTTATGGAACTTTTTCTGACGTTTTTTTGCTCCATTTTGTAATACCGTGGAACATTTTTGTCGATATTATGGAACATATCGACGTATTTTATTATACATTGTTAATATTCTATGGATCAATGTCAGTTAATTTATGGCGCAAAATGTATCATTTTATGGAACATTTCCAATATTTTTATTACTATTTTAGTGCTCTTTTGCGACCATTTTATGGTTCAATTTTACATAATCTATGGATTAAATCACCCCTTTTTTATGGATCATTCACATTGTTTTATGGATTTTCAGTTTTGTTTTATGGAACATGGACAACTTCTTTATGGATCGTTTTACAATTCTTTATGGATTATTTTTAATATTTTATATGCAAAAGTACATTTTCCCTAAATGAAATCCAACTGAAAATACAAATCACACATTGAAATTCTGCAAAATCGACTAGGGTCAAAATAGGTCCACTTACATTTACCGTAACAGGAAAATTTATCCTGACCATTTTATTTCCAATTTCTTCTTGAATGAAGCTAAAATTCATAAAATATCACAAAAAAAAGTTTGATTCGATTATCCGGGTGATTCGAATATCCGGGGTGAGATTTTTTTAAAATCCCCGGATAATCGAGTCTGACCTGTAAGTACAAAACACGATTTTTGACAATTGTCCTGTTTTTGTAACGTGAAAACGTGATTGTTCCAGAATTCATGGCTCTTTATTCACGATTTTGAGAACGATTTTTTCCGTTTTCAAAACTGAGTAAAATACATCCTCGGCAAATTGCACGACTAGTGCTACGATCGTACTGACACTGGCAACCGTTGCTGGATGGAACTCAAGCATAGAGGGCTTACGAAATTAGTATCTTAGCCTCTATATCGCAACACCAATCATATCGTTATGGTGAATTTGATGTAACTTCAATAATTAATTAATATTCAACTATTTCTGTCAGAAATGACGTGCTACATAGCATCAAAACTTTATAAAAAAAAAACTATGTTGACGCCTTTCGAATTATCGGGGCATCCTAAGGAATATTTTGTATTACACATATTTGACAGTTAGCAGTCGTCGGTGTTGGTGTTATCATGGAATCCTGGAACCGTGCGGTTAGTCCATAAGTTATGAATTTGCAGGAGCCTTCATACCTAAAACCAGCACGTACTGAAAGTAAACAAAATACTAAGATCAGCTGTATCTAACGTCAATAATTTACCCTAACTAGATACACCTGATTCATACACTTCTACCTGGATTGAAAGGAAATTGAAATGCCGTAAAATGAAATCAGTTTGTTGAACTAAAACGCTCTAACACCATCCGGAAGCAATCCTAAGATATCAACTATATAGGGTGATGTGCCTATTATGGCAGTAGAGCCTATTGTGACCCTATTTCGTACCCCTTGGTTTCGAACCAAGCATATGAGATAATGACACTATCGATTTGGCTAAAACAGGTGAGAAAAAATAAGCTCAAGTTATATTCTTTATTTGTTGTGCACATATGTATTTAGAACTATCCTCTAAATCCAACTTTTAATTAAAACAAAATCACCTTATTGAAATATCTACTAATCCGCCTCACTCACGTAGTGAACCGAAACTGGATGCAACGGCGCTTAGCAAAATAAACACTTATGAGCCAGCATTCACCGCCTCATATCTCGTTATTCCAGCACAAATATATTAAACATTGCACTGATACATACCTTTATTTTAGTTGGAGAACCTTTTTATGATAATTTCACTTTAAAATCACTCGTCAAACACAAGAATAGGCCTAGTGTTATAATAGGATAAAACTAAATACGGGGGTTCCTATTATTGGCATGTTTTGCTGATACACTACCACAATCAAAACTAACTTTTTGTATCCATCATGCAGAAAAGAATTATCAGTGCGGCCAAACCAAAACATGAACTTGTAAATATAATGTAATGCAATTTCAGGTATAAGTAATCAATTACTTCAAGTTATTCAACTAATTGTTGATTGCAGATATTTTATTTTCATCTGCACATACAATTCGGATTGCGAGAAAGCAATGTGTGATGTGAAACTTGTCATTCCAGTTGCTAACCTTCGAATACTAACAGCTGATGAGTTTCATTGATGTGCGTGATGTTTACGTTTGTTTTGATCGGCTGAAAAAAGCAGAATGATTCGTTTTACAAATCACATGTTGGCGTCCATGATCTGGATACCTAGTTAGAATCGACGCAAATGGAATATGAGGCATTGCGTTTCAACTAGATTGTTTTTCGATGAGGTGGAAATTGGCACACCCATGAGGCGATAATTGGATCGTTGAGGTGGGAATAGATGCTCAGAATGGAACATTTATTTGCATTTATGCTGAAAATTGAGGCAATTCTGCTAAGTAAGCATTATAAAGATGTTTAAGTAACAGTACACTGATACTTTATTCTGAGAAAGGTTATAGATAATATGGCTTCTTTTAAAGTTGTTCAAAAAATAGTGCGACCCTCTCCCTAATGGTGCCAAAATAGGCTCATCACCCTATGTCGCCTCCAACCCATACGACGGCGACTAACTGTGTTGTGTTCACTGTTCACTTTGATCTGGTTCGCGTCCTCCGCACACCGGAAGTAACGATGAACGAAGCTTTTGCGACTCGCAGACCCCAGCCAGCGAGAGGGTAGCGAGCATTGTGGAGGTACATCGCACGTCACCGAACAACGCTGGATGTTGTAGAGAAAAAAAAGTGGTTGCTCTTTGATCCAATTTCCTTTAGGTCCTATTTCCTGTGCTGCCAGCGTCACCTGCACACCACGACGATGCTCTATCTATTCGTGATCGTTGCTGGCTTCGCCGAGTGGGGAAGCTGTAATTAAAAAATAAATGAATTTGTTGCTAAGTAATTATAACTGGTGATTAAGATTCGTTAGTAGTTGGTTTTAAGTTTAAATCGAATAAATTAAGATTGCGATGGGATTTAAAAGTAGTCCGAAGGAGTACCATGTTTATTAAGATAAAACAAAATCAACAAACGAAAACCACCAGATCGGTACAAGCCTAAAGGATAGGGTTATGGTGTTGATATTTCCATTAAGTCTTCGATTGGGGATAATTAGCAGAGTGATTACTTAAGCAGCTAGTGCACTGTTTGCCTAATTGCTCACAAATACTAAGGAAGATTGGCCGATATCTTGTCAAACGTATACCTAAACGAACTCGTTGGGCATTCGACAAATAAACATCAGTAAAATCTTTGTCAAATATTTGAATCAGTGTAGTACCGGGTAACAGCATTTATCATTTTCAAAGCAGTACATGGATAACAGTTTCCACATACATACAAACGACAAGCCAGAAGCAAAAAGAAGTAAAAAATAAGAAGTAATAATTATTAAACAAAAAGCCAGAAGCAATAATGTCAATGCTGAAAATACGACCTGTTCTACTAGTATCATAATCGACAAACAAGTTTTACGCTATTCCCTGTAGTGATTCGCTAGATTGAATTTGCGGCAATTGAGGCGGAGAAACGCACAATTGTTCAAGACTATCACATCAAGTACCACAGCATTCCTAGGAACCCGCGTAGAAAACATTTTTCCAAGAAGCTCTTTTAATTAAAATAATTATCAAACAATTTTGCCCCCTCGAGCATTTGCAGTAGTTCATGTCTAGCCACTTTGCAGATTTTCAAGCCTCTCCATTGCAATGTAATTAAACGGTGCAATTCGTGACGGCTGCATGCGAAAGGGAAAACATTTGCGGGTTGTTTTAGCACTGCTGCAGCTGTTTACTACAAATTCTAGTTAAGGTTTACATTAATAACAGTGCTTATCTACCTATACCTATTGAGCTTCGAAAAGAAGATCATCGAATTGATTCTCTTTTTCAAATGACTCCAGAACTCATGTATGCCCTTGGAAAGATTGACCCCATACCGGTTGTTAGAGTTGGGTGTGGAACTTAACAACCAAAAATAAATATTATCCATGTATTCGTCATGGTTCATGATTCAAAGTATAACAGTCAAAACTGATCATGCGTGTCCGAGCAATAGTTCATAATTCCATGAAATGTTATTCATGTCTACGTGAACTGGTTTATGATAATTAGTATATTTGTCATGAATCACCTTTCGTGCTCGTTCACAAAATCATATCATAGATTAGTGAACCAGTTCCCCGTATATTAGTCACGACTCATCATTCGTGCTTATGACATAGTTCACAAATTAATAAATATTATTCATGGATTCGTGAACTAGTTCATGATCCATGGTACATTATTTACGATCTATCGTACGTGCTTGTATTAATTAGAAGATATCCCTAGTCATTTTCAATTTCATCCAACTCTGCATATGGGCATGAAATTTTCACAAAAAATAGACGAATATTATTCATTGATATTATTCAATTTTTGTTCCATGAACTATTTATAAGATATATTCACTGAAGTCTTTTTATGCGGTTTCAATGAGGTTTTTATACGATTTTTGCATGCGAATTTTCTAAGAAACGCAATTTTTTATGCGGATTTCACAAGTTATGCGTTTTTATGCAAATTTTACAAGTTATGCGATTCGTTCTATATACACCCAAAACGAATCTTTGTGAGCGTAAATGCATCTGCTTTTTTCGCTCTCGAACTATGGGCGAAAAGCTCCCAAATGATTCATTCAACCAACCTCATACTTGTGCAATACAATATCGTACCCCATAGCTACACGTTGTTGGCTACACAGCGCAGAGATAACTTAAGTACACTAAGGTTTTTACACGTTTTTTGTTTTGCACGGTTTTTTACACGGCTTTTTACGCGGTTTTTGCAATGAGCACGGTTTTCACAATTAACACGGTTCTTCGCCACTAACACGGTTCTTCGCAAAAAAGTCCTTTTAAATGATTCTCGACGATTTCTCAACAAGTTTTTTTTGCACGGATTTCGCAAAAATGTTCTTTTAAGTTCTTTTAAAGGCAAAAGACAGACGATTTTTGATCATGTTTCTTTTTGCACGGATTTTGCAATTAACATGGTTTTTCGTAATAATATTCTAAGTCCTTTTGAAGGCAAATGACTTAGGCCCGATTTCTTCACCCTCGCTTAGTGCTTAAGCCAGTTTTAAACGTACTGGTGAACCTGGTTTAAAAGTTAAACGAGGGTGAAGAAATCGGCCCTTAGACGATTTTTAATCAAGTTTTTGCCTTTCTCAATAGAAAGGTATTGCAATTGCTCTGAAAACCGACTTTTTAACGGAGGCCCGGAGGGCCGAGTGACATATACCATTCGATTCAGTTCGTCGAGTTCGGCAAATGTCTGTGTGTGTATGTATGTGTGTATGTATGTATGTGTGTGTGTATGTGTGTGTGTATGTGACCAAAAATGTCACTCATTTTTCTCAGAGATGGCTGAACCGATTTTGACAAACTTAGTCTCAAATGAAAGGTGCAACGTTCCCATAGGCTGCTATTGAATTTCTAATGGATCCGACTTCCGGTTCCGGAATTACAGGGTGATAAGTACGAACACGCAGAAAATGTCGATTTTAATAAATTCTGCAATGAATGTATAAAGGTGAAAATTTTTCCAAAATATGACCACAACTGCTTCGATTTGTAGTATTAGGTCACTAACATCCATTCAAAGTCTATTTGGCCACCATCCTCGGTTCCGGAAGCCCCGGCGGAAGTATCTAAATTCAGAATAACAGCCACATCGGTTTCTCGGAGATGGCTAGACCGATTCGACTAAACTTGGCCTCAAATGAAAGGTATTGCGTCCCCGTAAATGGCTATTTAATTTCATCCCGATCCGACTTCCGGTTCCGGAGTTACAGGTTGTGGCGTGCGATCACATAGCAAATTGTGATTCAAACCGATACTCCGATAAAAGCAAAAAAGGTAAAAATTTCGCTAAAATGTCTCGCAAACAACTTAAATTTGCTGTTCTAGGTCACCGACGGCCAACCAAACTTTCGTTGACTACATTAACCACCATAGACGGTTCCGGAAGTGCCCGGGAAAAGCGGCCATCTTTCAAAATTTACGAACTCACATCAGTTTCCCGAAAATGGTTGGGCCGATTTTCACAAACTTAGTCCCAAATGATAGCTATAATATCCCCACAGATGTCTATAAAATTTCGTACGGATCGCTTATATGGGTCCGGAAATATAGACTAAATCGTCCGGTCACATATGAAATTCCCATATAAGCCGGAACTCAATTTTTTTTTTTTCAAAGGGGGGACCTCATGAAATTTCAGAAATCGAATTCGTATTTTTGATGCCAAACATCTTTAAAATGCATGAAACGTCGAGATTTTATGTTATCTCGAAAAAAAAATTTTTTATAAAAATCGACTTTTTGGGACTTTGCCGATTTCGCACCTTTTTGCCTTTCTCATATAAAGAAAGGCTATGCAATCACTGTAAAAATCGACTTTTTAACCGAGGCCCGGAGGGCCGAGTATCATACACCATTCGATTCAGTTCGTCGAGATCGGCAAATGTCTGTGTGTGTATGTATGTGTGTGTGTATGTGTGTGTGTATGTGTGTGTGTGTCATTTAAACTCACACAATTTTCTCAGAGATGGCTGAACCGATTTTCGCAAACTTAGTTTCATCTGAAAGGTATAACGCTTCCATAAGCTGCTATTGAATTTTTAGTTGATCCGACTTCCGGTTCCGGAGTTACGGGTTGAAGAGTGCGGTCACACAGCAAATTTCCATATAAACTGGTACCACCATAATGTTCAAATGATGTAAAACATATTAAAATTGATGTAACATTACTCTAGTTTGCGGGTCTGGATCACTAATGATCAATCAAAGCAGCTTTGACCACATTGGCCACCTATGACGGTTCATGACGCCCTCGGGGAACCCGCCAAGTTCCTAAGCTAATATCACACCCATTCCACAACGAATTCTCTACCGATTTTTACGAACTTAATTTCAAATGAAAGATACAGTAATGCCATTGACTGCTGCTGAATTTCATTCGGTTCTGACTCTTGCTTCCGGAGTTACAGGGGTGTTAGTAAGGATACACTGGAATTTCCCATATAAACCGGTACAATCGTAATACCTCAGAGGCTAAAAACTATTGAAATGGTCACCAAATTACTTCTAATCGTAGATCTAGATCACTGATTGCCAATCAAACATTCTTTGAATATATTGTCCACTATCGACGATTCCGGAAGTCCGGAATTCCGGGCATATTCCACAATTAAAGTCACATCGGTTCATCGGTGATGACTGAACCGATTTTCTCAAACCAAGTCTCAAATGGAAGGCAAAATATGCAGTTGAGTATTGCGTAGCCGCCCCTTCCCCCCCCCCTCCCCACCTTGCCCTTACACCTCCCTCCTTCATCACTCCCTTCTCTTCTTGGATCACCCTCACGCCCAGATTTCCTTCATCCACCCCGTATACCGAAATAAGATGAAGGATTTCTGACGCATCCTCCACACCCACTCTACTAAACCCCCATTCCCTACACGTTCAAACGCATTCCACCAACCTTTGCAAATTATAATCACATGAAGATAACATTGAACTCATGCTTATTAAGCTAATTAAATATTATTCTTTTGCCTTTCTTATATAGAAAGGTTATGCAATTGCTCCAAAAACCGACTTTCTAACCGAGGCCCGGAGGGCCGAGTCTCATATAACATTCGACTCAGTTCGCCGAGATCGCAAAATATCTGTGTGTATGTATGTGTGTATGTATGTATGTGTGTATGTGTATGTGTGTATGTATGTGTGTGTATGTGAGGATTTGTTAACAAAATGTCCACATCGGTTACTCGGAGATGGCTGAACCGATTTTTACAAACTAAGATTCAAATGAAAGGTATAATATTCCCATAGGTTGCTATTGAATTTCATTTTCAACCGACATCTTGTTCCGAATTACGAGTTGAAGAGTATGGTTACAAAACAAAATTTGTTGATTTTTCCAAATCGGTTTCTCGGAATTTTCTGAACCGATTTTGACAAACTTGTTTTTAAATGAAAGGTCCATCAGCTGCTGTTGAATTTTGTTTGGATCCGAGTTCTGGTTCCTGAATTACAGGGTGATACGTACGATCACGCAGCAAATCCCGATTCTAACGAATTTTGCGATGAATGTAAAAAGGTGATTTTTTTTCCAAAATGTAAACACAACTATTGAATTTGTAGATCTAGGTCCCCAACAGTCATTCAAAGTCTCTTTGGCCACACTGGCCACCATCGACGGATCCGGAAGCATCCAAAGTCAGAATAACGGTTATATTGGTTTCTCGAAAATGGCTAGATTTGCTCAACTTAGTCTCAAATGAAAGGTGTTGCGTCCCCAGAAACTGATATTAAATTCCATCTCCATCCGACTTCCAGCACCGGAGTTACGGGTTGTGGAGGTCGATCACATAGAAAACTCCGATTCAAACCGATACCGCGATGAATGCAAAAAGGTGCTCTTATATATACTTACCAAGTGTAATAAGAATGAAAGACATTTCCATAAAGTTATATTGTACGAACCAGCTATTAAATCATAGTTTGGAGAAATGAGAAAGGCACAATTGCACCTCTAGGTGGATTAAAACAGGTTTTTTACACTGCTTTTGAAACAGTGTGAACGAGTAGATGCCATGTCTGAGGCCATTGTAAAAACCAAGATGGCGACTTCCGGTTCGGTGGAATTCTCTAAAACCCCATCAATATGGGTATCAATGTCTGTAACCATTTTGAAAACCAAGATGGCGACCTCCGCTTCAATGGAATTCTCTAAAACCCCATCAATATGGGCATTTTTTGAACGGTATTGATGAGTGGACGTCATATATCTATGTTTAAGGCCATTTTAAAAACGAAGATGGCTACTTCCGGTTCGGTGGAATTCTCTAAAACCAAATCAATATGGACATTTTTGCAATGGGCTTGACGAGTAAACGCCAAATCTCGACAAACATTACGGCGTAAAAGCCAAAATGTCAAAATTCTTTTTGAAAGAGAACTCCGGATAAACCGTTACTAGCCTGACACAGTTCTTCACATCAGTTAATGAAAGAGAAAACTTTTATCGTTTGTTTACTTGATAGTACATCTACGAGTGGCGAGTAGCGGTTCGTCTGGAACTTCCGCTCAAAGTGAATTTTGACAATTGGTTTATACGCCCTAATCATATGTTCGTCAATAAATATCGATGACAATTATATCCCACATGTGATACGGCGTTTATTTATTGTCAATAACCTTTCCAAACTTTCGGGAATTTCCAACACTTAACATGATAAAAAAGTAAATATTATATTCAGCGGTGTGGGGGAAAAGGGTAGTTGCTTCTCTAATCTCCCGGCCATCACATCACATGATTTGGTATTCGTAGTATGTATAACAAACATAAAGATCTGACACAAGGTGCTAAAAGCGCTTTAAAATCCTGTCAATCCTATTTTTCATTAGATTATCTACTCTAAAGATATCACCAAGGAGCCGTTCATAAACCATGTCGCGTATTGTCAGTTGGGGAACAGCCATGAATTACCGAGAGAAACTAAAACTGAATTTGAGACGTACTAGTGAAGCGGAGTGGAAATGTATTTTAGACTATTTTTGTCTGCGAGATATTGCTTATGAATGGCCCCCAAACAAACAATATTCCATAACGAATATCTCGTAACATCGATGACAGAGCAGTGGGATTAAGGCCAAGTTCTCCCTGGGTCGTGCAAAACTAAGAAGCAACAGATAAGTCCATCTCAAGCGTAAAAGTTGAGTACAAGGCACATCCAAAGGTAATTGAGATAGTATCATCAGAGGAGGTTGAAGTTGTCGTCATTCCGTTTGGTGCGTGAGTTTTACTGAATTGATGTCCAAGTGACCGTCATAATTATATCGGGACATGCCAGTATGGTGGCTACAATGGTCTAGCGGATATTCGTTCAAATGACAAAACAATTATTTCAAACTTGTTTGTTCGAATTTAGATGTCTGTTAGCTGAGACTTAGTTATAATATATCAAAATTTTAAATTATTTCTGATTATCAAACAAAACAATCATTCATACACACTACAACAGGAATAATAACTTGCAGAATAATTACAGGGAATAGTTACAATGGACACTGTGGTTATTTATTTTTATATTTGTTATTTCATAAAAAATTAGACTTTCAATTTTTCCCCGTCTAACTATCTTTAGGGAAGACCACAACTTAGGTTGGCCCTCAAGTAAATATTAGATTGTTTTTTATTTTGTTGCAATGAGATCTTGGACTTAACCGCTTTTACTCTCTTGTTACCTACCGTACCAATCAGTCTAATGCCGCAAAGGGTATCTGCTGTATCAATAAGTCGTCTCTAGCTCACACGATTCATTGCCGTTTGTCGCCCGCTTCGCCGAGCTCGAAGACTCCTCAGGTTCCTTTCATCTTGGTCGACCCACCTTGCTCGCTGTGCCTACTAGTGTTAGTCGGATTAGTTTTGGGAACCATTTAACCAGGTTGACGACTCACCGCAGCTGCGTATATTTTGCAGTGTGAACGATGGATAGTTTTCCAAACAACTGTTGCAATTCTTGGTTTATACGCCATCTCCCCATGCCATCTTCCAACTGCATCTGACCATGGATCGTCGGCAACACCCCCCGTTCGAAAAGACCACGTTGCAACTTCGCCTGCATAGCCCATTGGTCAATCGGTCCAATGAACATTCTGTAGCTGGTTTGTTTCGTACCGTAGTGTACTTTGTTCGACCGAAAAACCGAGCCCAAAGTACCTGCCAGATACCTGCCATCTCTGAATTTCTCTGCTGGTGTGCTCGTCGGTGGTCACCAGTGATCCCAAGTATACGAACTCATCGACAATCCACCAATCGAAATTTTCGGTGAGGCGCGTTATGTTGCTTCCTTCGAACCTTTTGCTCTTATGTAGCGTGTTTTTTGACGCATTTATTACCAGCCCAATTTATTTTGCTTATATCGCATATGCCGACTAGTTCAATGACCCATCGAAGCCTAGTCTCTTGCAGAGATTAGAACAGATGGAAATACAATTAACGAACACGAGGCGACGTCATGTTTATTCACTTTCCTTATACTCATTGCACAATTGAACAATATTTCTTCAAATATCATAGCAAAACACTGAAAGTTAAGCCAGTGACAACGAATCTTCGGAGGCTTATTGAAAACTTGTTTTGCGGTTTACATCATAACTCAAAATATATCGAAACAATCGTTTTCAAGGTTTGCACAGTTCTTCTACACAACCCCAGGTATTGATCGATGCATTTATTTTTTTATTGATATTTGAATTTTTTAAATATCGATTTTCGTTAAAAAAAATCATCTAACTTGTTATTGTAAAAATAAAAATTAATGATGTAATGGTATTAAGAAAAACTGTGCAAAATTTCAAACAAATTGGTTCAGTAAATTTTAAATTATCCTGTACATCGTATGTCTCCCGAAGATTCACTGTAACGCACCTAATTTTCAAAATGTTCCGGTGAAAATTTGGGAAAATATGGCTCAAATCTTACATTATTAACTGAAAGACTCAGTACCGCGATATTTTTTCATCAATAATGCCTCAGTAGGGCGATATTTTTTCATCAATAATGCCTACCCCTTTAAGCGAGAATTGATTTCATCAGTAGATGTGGAAGAACGGGCAAAATTAAATGAAGATCGCCGACCACGCCACCAAGTATTTGGTTGGTTTCTTTTGGGTGTCAGCGTGAATTCGTCCTATATAACAGTGTTGCATTCTTTCAGCACTAGTGGCTATTTTAGGGGAGAGCTGTTCATCCATCCAACAACGTTGATTCTACTTCAAATGAAAGGATCGCAAGCGCAATTTTAAATTTTATTTTTAAACTAATTTAATTTTCGACGTATTTATGCAATTCATCAGTATTATATTGTTAATTAGCGTAAAACTTCTCTTTCAAATAAATTCTTGCCACTTCATTTGTGTGCTGGTAAACCAAACATCTTCTTGGGGGAGGGAATACGTATGCCAAATTTCATCAAGATCAGGCTTGTAGTTTAGAAGTAGTTAGCGGACATACATACATACAAACATACATTGATTTTTATATAACTACTAGAAGATGTATTATTTATTTATTTACTTAATTATGTATTTATTTATTTATTTGTTTATTGTTTTTTTTATTTACTTATTCATTTATTTATCACACCTGCCAAAGTAATATTGAACAATAGGCAAGAAAAAGTCTCACCTTGCCGCAATCTTTTCCAAAAATCAAAAGGAGTCGAAATAGCCCGTGATACTCTGACGAAATACATCAATCGATCGATTTTCGCTTTGATCAATCGTGCCAGTGATATTCGTGATTCCTCTGTAAGGCTTGCACCAGTGCACAGTGGTCCAGAATGCGAATTTAGCAGGAATTTTAACTTTTTGCTAAAATTAAATGACTTAGCCTTACAACATGTTTGGCAAAGTTGTTGTACTTTGCAAGGCCCTTCTTTTTGTTTAAACCGATGCTAGGGTGGTTCTAAATTTAGCAATATTTAAAATAGAACTTTTTAACGGTTTGAGATAGAGCTTTACTGTCTTCGATGAAGTTGTAGAGCAACACATTTTAGACAAATTTGCTGAAGATATGCAAGCTCTAGCTTTTATATTTTACATTGCACGAGAAATTCAAATGTAAGCCATAAGGTGTTCCTTAAAAACGGTTTTATTTCTATAACTTTTGAAGTTTTTATTTTACGCTAAAGTACCCTTTGGACAACTTGAAGATTATTTTAGGGCGCATAATTTGCTTTAAAACACCAACTACTTAACTTTTTATATAAGAATTTTTATATAAAAAATATAACTTTTTCAAATAGGATTATCTTCGATTCGGGCACTGAACATTAAATACTGTTGCTTTCATATGAAATAGCATACTTTGTAGTATAGATCACCAAAAAATGGTAAATACGATATTTGTTTATATCTTGCAGTATAAACTCAAAAAATAGTTTATTTTTAGTAAAAAGTATATATAACTTTGCTATATTATATTATATATATATATATATATATATATATATATATATATATATATATATATATATATATATATATATATATATATATATATATATATATATATATATATATATATATATATATATATATATATATATATATATATATATATATATATATATATATATATATATATATATATATATATATATATATATATATATATATATATATATATATATATATATATATATATAACACTCTAACGAGTGAGTGAAGCTAGAGCTTCAATATATTAAGACAAATTGTTCTCCTTCAAAATATCTGAAAGTATTTCTTAAGTGATCTCAATGAAAAATCAAAACTGCAAAAGTTACACAAAGAAAACCATTTTTTTAGAAACACCCTGATTTTTTTGGCAAATTTCTTGTAAAATGAAAAGTACACGACATAAAGTTCCAGTGTCTTCGACAAAGTTTTCTAAAATTTCATTTTCTTCAATTTTCTGAAAGAGAGCGAAACTCTAATTTTAAAAAAATTAGAACCATCCTACCCACTATTTAAAATAAAAGAAAAATATTGTAAAGTGCAATATTTTGTCATGAAAACGAAGCTACATTTCAATATTGTTCACCGTGAAAGTAATTTAAACATATTACAAAGAATCAAGTCATTAAAAACTAAATTTTTAATACAGCTTTTTCAGTTTACATTTTTTTCCAACCTAAGCTTCAGATGTTTTTCAGAGTTTTTGAAGACGAGCATTTTCTTCAAATACATCAAAACTCTAGCTTTTATTGTTCAGAAGATATAAGCAATTAATATTTCAAAAATAGATTTTTTTTAAATCAATTTTATGAAATTTTAAAAAATATCGTATTCGCCATTTTTTGCACAGTTATAACTCTAATCATGAGCTTATTTATAGTTCAAAAAGAATTATCTTTTATTTGACCCAAATGAGTGATATTGTTATTCCAAACAACCCCATTTTGGGCGAAAAAGTGCTCATAACTTTTCAACGGAAATAGCTAGATGATGGTGCCATGAAACAAATTATTCGCCTTGAAACAATCTTGTCTGAAGACTACTTCAGTTTTAAAAGAATACAGCAAAAGTTATTTGAATAAAACTGTATTTCGAAGAAACACCCTAAGCTCCGACTGTAAATTTGTTGTAAAATAAAAAGTATTACAGATAGAGCTTACATGTGTTCGGCAAACTTTTCCAAAAATTTTCGTTCTACAACTTCGCTGAAGGTCGTTTGGCTCTAGCTAGAATGATTAAAAAGTTAATTTTTTGATCTTGGTAAAATTAGAACCACCCTAACAAAAAGAGGGGGCTCATAAACTACGAAAACTTATCCAAATACTTAATAAGCCTAAGTTGTTTAGTTTTGAAAAATCTCAAAATTCCTGCTAAATTTGCATTCTGGACCACTGTGCAGTGAAACCCGTTTAAGATTGCTCTAAGAACTGCCTAGAAGTTTGCATCCTTTTTGTAAATGGTAGTAACTATTCTAACTATGCTCACCATACAATCCTCTGGTAAAGTCTCATCATCTTAAACCTTTTAAATCACCCAGTGGGATGCTCTTGCTAATAAGCCAGCCCCTCCCCCCCCCCTCCCCGCTCCGGGGTACATGGTTGTTGATCTGTAGGGTAAAAGGGTTTAATATCCCCCACAGGAGCAAAATGCCCCTCTTCAACCAGGATTTCTGAATTATCCAATAAGTAAAAATGACTGATAACAGTATCGTATCATGAAATCAACGTACTAATTTAGTTTGGTATTTTTAATATACACAAAAGTTTCAAAAGAGCTATTTTGATGTAAGCTCCCACTTTTTCCAATAGCATTACACCAATTAGAAACAGTCGGATTTGGTAGAACTATTTCAAGTAGCTTACTAGAATATTACAGCTTATTATTGCTATGGGGCATACCATCCCCTTGTTGTGGGGCATATTACACTGTAACCGGGGGCATTTTGCCCTGGGTGAAAGAAAAAAAACTAGAATTTAGGCATCCTTGAAAAATGTTCAATAATACTTGTATCAGGATGTTTTTAATAAAAAAAATGAAACGGGTACTAATTTCTATCTAATATAACAATAAATTAGAGTAGTTGGTACGGAGAGCATAGTGTCGAATGGTGAAATATAGCTATGTTTGCTTAAGGGGGGCGTATTAGACCTGTTTACCCTATTATTCTTAAACGATCTCCTTTTGAACCTCAACTAGATTCGGTGTTGGGAATCTGTCGTCAGCTGCGTGCGTCCACGGGTTGATTCGCGCACTACTATCATCGTCTACTGACGTTAACTACATTGTAAAAATGTCCATCAACATACGCGGAAAAATGCATTGGTTAGTCAAAATATGTAAGAGGGCGCAAATTTAACTTTTTGCCCAGAGCGGCAAAAAACCTAGCGCCGCCATTACCGAGTAATTGACGGAAGAGAAAGTAAACAAAGAGATACTCTCATGTGCACTAACGATCTTTTCACATGTTTGTTTAGCAATAAGACACTTAAGCTTTGTATAAAGAATAACTTTTGAACCAGAAGTCGAAGCCTATTACTCTATTTGGGAGGTTGTACACTGTACTCGTATCGTATCGTATGCCGGAATAATTATTTCATATATATTTAGAAGACATAGGAACATATCTACAAAATATTAAATAATGTTGGTTGTTTATACATGCAAACTTTATAGTTTATATAATGCAACGTATCAAAATTTTGCATAGTTAAATGAGGTCGTATTGCTAGACCGATTCCACTGAATTCTGAAATTTGTGCCACCCTAATGCTTAGTTCGAAACGACCCTCTAAGAACGGTTGGTTTCAAAATCGTCCAATGAAGGACGTTCGTTGGACCAATTTGGACAACGTCCAAAAAACCGTTCAACGAACGTCCATCATTGGACCCGTGTTGAACGATTTTGAAACAATTTTTTGGACGTCCTAGTGGGGAATAGGTGCAAAATAAGGTCACAATCAGCTTCCATAATAGTGAAACGACAAAAGAGATTATAACTACTAGAGGTCGCATGGCGCTGCTGGCACTGATAAATTAATATGTCGCTCTTACATATGCTAGGCCCATTTGTGTGACACATATTGCCCCGGGTACATACATGTTAAAGTAATGGGATACAATATGCTAGAGCGAGATCCCATGTTTCAGTCCGTGAATACATGGAGACAGTAGCACTTTGCTCCCTCTAGTAGTTATAATCTCTTTTGACACGACTTATTGCACTAAAAATGTTGCATTGTTCGAGCACTTCAAATGTCTTCCTATATCTTACCATTGGTAATCTCCACAGCATTCTCTTTGGTCACATTGACCACTTTCGACTCCGAAGGCAGTATTCAATGGAAGCTTATTCCATCGCTCAAATTGAATTGTAATAAACCGCTGGACATCATGATTAGTTCGTGTGATCAAATACTGTTTAAATTATATTGCTTGATTAGGCTTTTCGTATTGCCGAATAGAAGATTAACATGCTATTATTACCGTTACCGTAAATCTGTGGTAGTCCAGTAGAAAAAAGAGATGCCGGTCTACTATTTAGATTGACTCCCATTAATTTACTAGAAGGGTAGCAAAATTCTGTGAACTCAATCTCACATGAATAGAATAATTTTTCATACAAGTAGTTTGTTTCGATTACTGATAACATTTGCCCACCCTAAAAAGACAAACCCAAGAAATGCGTCATCTGCCACCAGACAAGTGTGGGTGTCTGTAACAAGAGCAGAAACGTAGGTTTCAAAAACCTTTCCATTTCCAACGCAGGTTTCAGACTCTTTCTGCATTGGTACCTATTATTTATTTTATTTCAATTGGTACACGTATCTATTGACACTTTACTACATAAAGCTGGGAAGCTAAAAACGCCAAAAGTAGCATGAAAATGAAAATCACTACAAAAACCACCGTTACAGCATTTCGCATAAGCTTTCCATGGAGCTTTCACTTTCCTCTATACTTCCTCTCTGTGAACCGTCATGTTGGCTTGACTGCACTTTTTGACCCTATATAAGGCAGTGGGAACTATATTGCCATCTTTCCGTTTCGTTCATAACGCAGAAATATGAAGTGAGAAGTGTTTCTATCTTATGAAATCTACTTGTTAGGAAATACAGTGAAAAGTGTCAGATTCGTAAAGAGTGTTTTGAAAAAAAAATACGGCGATTTCCTTTTTGATAATAAAATTAGCTTGATTTTGAAAAAAATACTCTAGACCCTATAAGTTGGTGATGCAAATTTGTAAAAACAACTATTTTTAATCCGAAAATTTGGTTTATGAGTGGTAAAAATTGCAAACAAAAAATTTAAATGAATAAATGAACGTCTGTAATCTGTGGTCTCATTTTTCAACTTGTCCTCAGAATCGAAGGGGTTATTTACTGTTAATCAGGTAATAACCAGTAACTCACCTTAATTTCTTTCTGAATTTCCGATCCAGCTCGATTTGTCTTTATATTTCCACCAATCTCGTTGGAAATACATCAAACATTACGAAGACTGACGTTTTCTAACGGCGGTACGGGCGGTACCAAGTATATTTTCAAAACATTATTTTATTACGAAATAAATGTTAATATATTCTAAACTAAGTGAAAAAACCGTGTTTCTATTAATATAACATCCATTAATAGCCCCAAACTCTGGGCCTTATAAAGGGTTAACAGTTGGTTTGAATGCATAAAATATAGGGTAAATTGGGGAGAGATGCCGCACATTTCTAAAAATCGATCCTGCATCAAAGTAAACCATTCAATATTCGAAGAAATCATTTTTATCAATTGCGACAAGTTTCTAAAATACAGCAAAAATGGTTTTTGTCATGAACAAAAATTCATCAAATTTTCACAAACATTTTTTGAAAAAAAAAAAATGCGGGAGAGATGCCGTATGTGCGGGTGAGACACCGCACCGTGGTCACAAACTGAAAAATGACGAACAGAAGTATTTTTAGCTCTCGTTCAAGTTTTTTGTGATTAGGTGTCCAGCTGAGTTTCTTGAAGTTTGATTATACCTATAAATTGGCTAGCACCTACACTTTTCTTAAGGGGTTCTACCATTTCTAGAAACATTTTTTTATTCGACATTTTAAAAATAAGTTTTCTTTCGCAACCTTGTGTAAATCGAATAATTTAAAAATAACGAAATTTTAATGCGATACTGAAAAATTTTTGACGCTCCTTCACGCACGTAATCATTAGTAAAATTTTCATGAGTTTATAATAAGGATTTTTTTACATCTCCAGTGTTGTAATTCTTCTAAAGACAATCTCATAATATCATATTACCGTATAATAGTGACCCCATATACAAGATATAGAGAGTACGGCATTTCTCCTGACGCGGCATCTCTCCCGAAATCACCCTATTCGCAAGTCTGGCTAGTAATGTGTCTGTAGTATTATCCATCCACGCAAATCCGACATTGTAACTGGTTTTGGCTGTAAAATGTTCATTATTTCAATTTGATAAATAAACAAAAAAGCGGTCAGATTTACCCCACCGCGTCATTTTTCATTACGATGCTATTAAAAGACATTATAAAAAAGTTGGATTAAATTCATCTATGTACTTTGTAGAACTTTAATCAAAAAATTCAAATCCTTAGATTTTTTATGCAATCACTTTAACGATCAGAAATATCCCAAAGTCAATGATGCACAAAAATCAAATCAAAAGTTGTAAAAACACAATTATTGTCGTTTGAGGATCTTAATGCAGACTAATAAAATGGTGTCATGTCACCGTTATGATTATTTTCGATGCTCTACTCGACAATATTAATATTAGTTCACGTAGTGATTCCGATTTTTTATAATAGAGGGGAGTCGGGTTTATCCAACGGTCGGATTTACCCCACCTTACCCTAATATTGAGTAAAAGTCAAATCACAAAGCAGGTCAATCAGTATCAAAGCAGCAGGTTAAAAAATAGAAAGACGAGAGTATAAAAACGCGAGATACCAGTCTGCAATTAATGATGGTCACTTTTTTTCCAATTTGTTTATTTGATAAGGCACGTATGCGTTAGCTTAAAGGTGCCATTTTTTCATTGTTTTACATTTTGAATTTCAATGATGGTCACTTATCTCAATAAAAATGCAAATGGAGTGAAAAACATATCAGACTCCCAGAACAGACTGCCGTTCAGGCTAGGTGTGGTATTTCATTTTTCATCATTGCCTGGAATTTGCGTATGACAGGTTGTGTGAATTAAAGTAGGTATCATCCGAAAAAGCGCTTAGTAAAGAGTAATTAGAATGAAAAAAACGCTTTTAATCCACCTAACAGTGTGATGAAACATTTCATATAACTCTTACAGGTCGGACTCGATTATCCGGGGATTTCAAAAAAATCTCACCCCGGATAATCGAATCAAACTTTCTTTGCGTTATTTTATGAATTTAAGTTTCATTTGTGGAGAAATTACAAATAAAATGGTCAGAGTAAATTTTCTTATTATGGTAAATGTAAATGTACCTATTTTGACCCTAGCCCATTTTTCAGACTTTCAGGGTGTGATTTATATTTTCAGTTTGTTTTCATTTATTATTCAAATTGGCAACGAGTTAACGGTATGTATCAGTTGGTCATAGTTATTTGTATAAGAATTCTAAGATAAACTTTTTAATAAAATGTGTCTTTTGCAATACAGGTCAAATTCGATTACCCGGCTTCAATTTTCCAAGGTAAATGATTCGATTACTCGAATACCAGAAAAAATAAAGTTAGTAAGTAAACAAGGGGTCGTCTGTTTCTTGGCTCCAGTTTAATTTACGTGGTGGTGTTACATATCATAGCTAACAATGTCTTTTAACCCTCTGATCAGTACTCGGATCATAAATAGAATTGTATATAGTTTCTCTGTAAATACTTAACACTAGTCCTAAGTCTAAATTATGCTACAACCTAAATCTAAATCTCTAAACATTATATATTTAAAACTACGGCTAAACTTAACTACATAACTAAACTCAATCTTAAATCTGAAAACTAATGTATAACAGGTACAGTTTGATCACTAACCTAAACCACTAAACTCACCTAGTATTTTTGTCTAAACCACTAAACTCACCTAGTCTGATAAGGGAGATAGCGAAAGAGAGAATAACCGATAATTATAAATTACCCAATTTTACCTATCATGAGTAGTAGCAAATATATCCCCGGAGTGTTCACACACAAATCTGTTTTCGTGCTCCAGAATATGCACTGAAGTGTTTTAATACACCAAACTTCGAATTTCATTGCATTAACCGCGATTTGACTATCCAATCGGGCAAGCGAATACGTTTGATTTAATCGACCAAATCGCAACAAGTTTGCTGAACAAACTTGTGGATTCAGAAATCCTTTCGGCAGTGCATATTGCGAGTGATACTTCCCCGTGCCTTCGGTAAGGAAGGTGGGAAGTTAAGTGTAAAACCGGCGTGAAAGACTTCTCCAGCGGTTTTTGGTGCCGTTCAGAGAGAACGGGAAGAAACACCTGCGATACCGGCAAATACAGCATCCACGGCTCGAACACCCTCATTCTAGTTAGAAGAAAGCGTGTTGCACCTCCACAAAGAGATCCTTGTCCTTGTCCTTGTAGCATCATTTAGTTGACCAATGTCGTACCGGATTGTCAGCTAATAACTACGCGTGTAGTCTTCTCAAACTCTCCCACTCATACTTGTCACTAGCGAAGGACTAACAGGTTACGTAGATGATGGGTTCCCGGCCGCCTCAGCGAGAATTACTGCTGGCGCCTTTTTTACATAGTCTATCATCCATCTTTGCTTGAGCTACCCAAGAATTGAAATCACCTCCAGTGACGGCCGGGTCTTTTTTCAGAATCTCGTTAACCATTTCTTGACCAACTTTTTTCAACCGCGTATAGGGTCCCTACACTATTTTTCCTTAGAATTGTTGGGGTCAAGAAACACGAAAAACCTGGTTTAATAAAGATAGGTGCTTCTTTTGCAGTGCTAGAAGCCGCTCAATATTTACCTTCCGATCTAGTTCAATTGCATGAAAAAGATAATTGAGGGAAATCTAAATTAGAAAGTTTCAGCAGTTAATAATATTGCCAGGCTAAGAAAATATTCCAAAATTTCATTTTCACCATTAACTGGAACTATCCCTGGCAACACTGCTTCAGCGGAACCCAATCAGATTAATTGTAGTAACTTCTGTTCGACTGATAATATTTATAACTTTTAGTGCTCAAATGAAAGAACTTAGTCGCTTTTATTAGCCTTACTTGTTTGGCGTTGTGTAAACCAAAAGTTATAGTCATTTAGAAACGTGGTTGTTTATCAACAAGAAGGGCCTGAGGGGGTTAAATATGCCATTGGAATTCTGAACAGGAATCAATTGTTGAAGGGGATAATGGGAGAAGAGCAATATTGTGTCAAAGTCCACTGGAACTCAGAGCAGGATATTTACACCGGATTTCAACGAAAATAGGACCATGATTCTATCAGTACCTGCAATGAATCATAATCTTCAGCGGAATTGTATCTTGAGAAGGATTCCACCAGACATTTAAGAAGCTTTTCTCTAGAATCCTGCATCAAAATTCAGAGAAAAACCGCAGAAATACGAACGAATACTCAATCGAAATTCTGAAATAGATTCCATTGGGATGCTAAGAAAACTTCGATCAAAATCCTAGAAAGTATCCAAGCAGAATCCTGAGAAGCATGTCATGATTATCCCAAGAGATAGCCAAAAACCATCCGAGCGATCTAGTTATAATGACATTTTATGTAGCCTGCAGTAACCGATATGTTTAATACGAGAAAAATGTACTTTTAGTGTACAATAAAAAGTTGCATATTTGGCAATACTGGCGTTAAAAATTTATTTTTTTGGAGTTATTTATTTCGCTTTTCATTTTCCAATGTTTCAGATCAATCCGATGGTTATAAGTTAGAAAAATTGCAGTCAGAAGGTTCGCACAAATGAACATTTTTGCACTGATAAGTTATCAAGTTCCTTCCAGACAACTTGGAAGTGTTCGGTGATTATTTCTAGCCGTTGTAGATAGAAAAATGAAATACAAAATTCGATTTATCGAAATAATGTTTGGCTTATTTCAATGGATTATTACTATATTGAACAATAAATAGGCGACAAAGAGTAATCCACAAACAACAAACCATAACTTTTAAAGTATTCAAAATAGATATTTGAAGTCTTCAGTAAAGTTATTCGCAAAAGTAAGAGCTACAAATGTGCTGAAGGCATCATTTCGATATAATCACACCCAAGAAAATTTGTGAAAATATCTCACTCATAGGAGGATTAATCAGCAAAAGCACAATACCAAACGAAAGGGCATATTGCCTCCATTAAATTCTCCGAAGATACTATTGACCTAAAATAAGCCGTTTTGGCGTTAATAATAGATTACATGTTTTTGGTCATATTTCTGGCAATGGGATATGATAAAAATCTTTCGTCCGCATTTAATGTTAAATATCTCTTTTGATAATAGTCCGATTTCAACAATCTATAGCTTGTTCGAAAGGTATTCGTTAAAGCTCTCTAATAACATATAAATTGTTAATCTATATTGTCAATGTCGGCAGATAATTTTAAAAAAACTGCAAAAAACGCCATTTTAACGCATTCAAACATTCATATCTTGGAAACTAAACATCAGAATCAAAAACAAATTAATAGCGTTTCTCGTCAGCAAACCAGAGCTATATTTGCTTCCCGGGACATCACTCGGGACATGTGGCTTTAGGCGTTCACATATGTCGTGTGAACTGTTTGGAATTTTTTGTGTCTAACTAGTGCTAATTTGGGTACTAGTTCAGATACATCGTCTAACTAGACACCCAGATGGTGCTAGTTACTGACGAGATGAATTCGAAACACAAAAAATACAAAAGCGTTCTTACTGTTTTTAGTTCTTTCATTTAAAATTGGTTTGGATAAGATCGGAGATTGCTGAGAAACACGATTGGGAATTTGACCGTTACATACACACACAGACATTGTCCCAAATCGTCGAGCTGAGTCGATTGGTATATAAGACTCGGCCCTCCGGGCCTCGGAAAAAATCTTGAAAGTTTGAGCGAATTCTATACATTTCTTTTATAAGAAATGTAAAAAGTCACAGATGACAAGCAATTTATTTAAGACCCTGCGTAAAATTTCTATTGGATATACGTTAATAATCATTAGTTTGCATAACATGTTTTAGTAACTCACATAGTTTGAAATAGAAGTTGCAGACACTCACATACATTTTGAATGAATCATGAACGTCTTTTTTCTGTGGTGAAACAGATGGACATTTTTTGTTGCGAGATTCCCTGGGACGCACGAAGTTGTTTCCAGTTGGCGAACGGGAGGAAAAAGTATTTTTTTTTCGCAATGATTACAAATTATACCGGGACTGAACTGGTTCGAAACAAATGCGGTTGCCGAGGAATTAATCCAATCTGCATGTTTTACAAGCTTTGTAGGATAGACGTTCCCTCATTCATCTCGTTAGACTGGCGTTCGAATAAACAGTATGATTAAGCTTACGTAAGCTCATCAACTAATGAAACTTTTGATTAAACTTAGCTTGCTCAATGCGACCTACAATACTTAAAAACTAAATCTTCACTAATGAACTCGCGGAACCACATATTAAAAAGATCATCATCTAGCTCTTTCGTCTCATCAGTCTTGTGAAATGCGTCAAATCTGCATAGTTAATTTGAGCATAAGCTGTGCACTAAACAACGTTATACAAAATTATGTATAAGTTAACTGTATGGTGGCTTAATCCGTGTAGTGCATTACTTTCTCGAAATGGGCAATTTCTTTTAAAATAAAACAATTGCGCTAATAAACTAAATGAGTCTAGGTTACCAGCAAGACATTGCCTTGAAATTTGTCAAAATACGTTTAAAATACGAATCCTACTGTAAGTAGGAGATTGGAGCCATTAGAAACATTTACTTTACTTTCAAACTCGACCATCCGTCAGTGTAAGGTGGTAGTTTGCTTTGCTAGTAGCACAAAACACTCCCAACCCCCTCGGTAGCAAAAAATAAACAGAACCAAGGACTCCAGGTAACGCACTGAACCAGCCATCAGAGCTCCACAGGTAGCATGAGACATCATCATCCACAGGCTGATGAGCGGTAGTCCCTCACTCATCCCATCATTGGGACTAAACATCGAATGGTTCGGTGGTCGTTGGGGTGCTACAAATATAGTACGAGAGAGAGAGAGCTAACTTCTATAAATAAACACGTGCTTCCGCTCGCACCCCCCTCGAACGCATAGCTGTGAAATCCACTGTCGATTCCATCCGACCGACCTTGGTTAGCGCACAGACCAACGGCGTAGTCTTACAGTGCTGTTCTCTCCATATAAGTTCCTCCCGCCTAACCTCAAACGAAACTGTACTTGTGTCCTTGCATCTCCTTTTTACTGGCCAATCGGTGTACCATAGGGTGAACAAGCGTAAAATCTGACGAATATATGGTTTAAATAGGCAAATCATCCCACCAATTTCAATAGAATCTCTAACGCACCTTTAGAACCGTCATTTTTTAAGCTAGTTTCTAAAAACATGCTTAAGTTGTTACATATTCCATACACCACCCAATCGCCAACTGTTTTATATTCTACTTTATGGCAAACCGTTTTTGAAAAAAAAACCAATAAATATCATTACCATGAAAGTCCGGCTCTTGTGAAAATTAACTTAGAAAATGAACGCCTCCTCCATGTTAGGGCCCATTTTACCCCTAACGGCGTAAACCGCATCGATACCGCTAGCCTCATCGTTCTGCTCGTGTGCCCGGTAGGTAAATTTTCCCGCCCGTTAGGTCATGGCAAATAAACACATCAGCCCGACTGGAAGTAATTGCCTGAAAGTGAACCCTTGGGATCAAACGAACCACAAGCAGGTAAGACGTAAATTAGGAAGAACCAATTCTGGTAAAATGGGGCCGGCAAATTTCAACTGAGAATTTGGCCTTTTTTCTGGGCAGAGAATGCATTGTTGCTAAACCGCAGCAAAATATAAACAAATCTACTTTAGGGCTTCGCGACATTATTTCGTGCAAAAATCGATTATTCCGACACTCATTTATTTCCTAGTCGACATCTTGCTGCTTCCTCCTTTTCCTGGGTCTTTCTCAAATCTAGTACAGAATTCACAAATGTCTATTTATTATTAGTCCACTGCATTTTTTTTCCTTCTGACGAAGTAAGTATTGTTGAGTGTTTAAATGCCCAATCTGAGCTTGATGCTTTGAAAACTAAAGGGTGTTACGAACAAAAATTGTTTAAACAAGAATGTGTATATATCCGATAAACTTTTCATTAACGAATAAAATCATGTTTCTTTTGCAAGTTCCAGTCATACAGAATAAAGAAAAAATATATTCACTCAAGTTTCCTTTTTAGCGAATGCTAATTTCTCGGCCTTTCGTTTGACTCCTTTCGTCAAGTTTTGCATCGCCTCCTTGGTCACTTTCCTCACCGCAGAACGCCAGTTTGCTTCGAACTGTACCTCGCTGACCTCAACCTTCGCTTCTTGAGGTTCCGATTAACGATTGATCAATATTTCTCTATTGGGTGGAGCCAATGGGGTGAGTCGCTTAGCACAAATCGAATTGTGCTCCCAAACAAACCGCGTGGTAGCTTGTGCCGTAATGTGCCACAATGTGCCACGATGTGCCATGGTGTTCGGTAAAACAAAACCAATGGTTGCTATGATTATTTAACTACACTTTGTTGACAGTTTTTGAGTTGTCAGAAGTGTGCCTCATTGTGCCACACATTGTGGTAACGAGTGAAGCGATCGTGTATTACTGTGGAACGTAATCTTATATCGTGTTATCGTAGGTGATACAGTGTGTATGGTACATTGTTCTAAGCGACTCACCCCTTGGGTGGAGCTCTGACTTGTTCAAAGGGTTCATGTCCTTGGGCACCACCTGGACGTTGTTCGCGGCATACCGTTAAGTGGACCTTTATCCGTAATGGCAAGAAATCCAGTCAAAGCTGAACGAAACAGACTTTCTTCAGGCACTCTTGCACATACATTTTCTGGTTGATGATCCGGTTGCGATTTAAATGTCACTCTCCAAGCCACAGGAACAGATGGCCTGCCATACGAGATGTTTGTTTGCAAACTTCGACAGCTTAATGTGTTTAAAAATCTCTGTCCATGAAATTGTTTAAAGTCTGCCTTAGCGTGGATTTCGCCATCCTGTACCACACAATCAAACTTCTTCGTGTACAGCTTCTGCGATCATATGCATATCGTCACGATTTGAAGTCACCAGCTTCTTACAAGTCGACAGTTTGGCTCGTGTTTTAGCTCAATGAACGGTTGTAGACGACACTCGACGACATCTCGGACGGAGAGGTTGTGATTCCGCTTGAAACAGTTGGCCACTCTTTTCATCAATTTTGCGGCCTCCAAATTTCAATTTTCCCGTCATACCTCTGTTAACTCGACAAGGGACCGGAAATCGAGAGTCTTCTTTAGCTCTATTGGACACATTCAACAATTTCGCCGACTTGGCGTACAACTAGTTCGGGTTTTCGCGGTGTGCGCCGCTAGCTTAAGTTGGTATATGACGAATGATGGGGATGCTGGCGTGTGTGAAAATGGGGGGGGGGTCGCCCTGACGGAGAGTGTGATGGAGAGGAGTGCTGAGACTGGGAGCATAAAACCTTCAATCGCACCCCTTACCATATTTTGGTATGCGATGGTGGTGAAGGGGCGAGGGGGGTGTTAGAGGAGGGAAGCGGTTCGGAGGGAACTGCGATGGGGAGAACTGACTGACACCCAGCAGTATCCACTAGCTACACCCCTGTTAAAATAACATAAAACCTATCTGAGTCAAAAAATTTGGCTTTCAGAGTAATTCTTTCTTTATGTAAGAAAGGCAAACTATTATTTTATAAACTGTTCACGAAAATCGTACTCAAGTTCCCGAAATCATGAACTATGAATATCGTATTCAAGAAACTATTTGTGTTTTCACTGAACTAGTTCACGCCAAAAATACAAGGCATTACACTCGAATAGTTGATAGTACTGCTATTTTTATTATGATTATTGTTCATAATTTGGAGATACGTTGATTTGTATTAGTTATATTGACTAAAAGAGCCGAGAACGGAACGCTATGCATAATTTCAGGAAGTAGATCTTTATAATTTTTATATACGTTATCACGAAGTTACATTCATGACCTTACTAGCTGATTTTTCTTGTGGATTAATGTGATTCACGTTCATGATTTCAAGAGCTTTGTTAAGATTTTCATAAATCGCGTGATAGGGATAGTGTATTTTTGAATTTTCTTTCATTTTCACTGAAAGTATCATGACTCATATTCGTGATGCACGGAGTTTAATCACGACTTACGTAATATCTTTGTGCGCTCAAGTGAAATTTTATTTTTAACTTTCTATCGGTTTATCCACGTGGGATAATGTACCATGTTCCAGAATGCGAATTTAGCAGAAATTTAAACTTTTTGCTAAAATTAAATGACTTAGCCTTACAACATGTTTGGCAAAGTTGCTGTACTTTGCAAGGCCCTTCTTTTTGTTTAAACCGATGCTAGGGTGGTTCTAAATTTAGCAATATTTAAAATAGAACTTTTTAACGGTTTGAGGTAGAGCTTTACTGTCTTCGATGAAGTCGATAAACACATTTTAGACAAATTTGCTGAAGACATGCAAACTCTATCTTTTATATTTTCCATTGCACGAGAAATTCAAAGCTAAGCTGTAGGGTGTTTCTTAAAAAACACTTTTATTTCTATAACTTTTGAAATTTTTATTCTACGGTAAAGTACCCTTTGGACAACTTGAAGATTATTTTAGGGCGCATAATTTGGTTTAAAACACCAACTTCTTAACCTTTTCCGTTTTAAAATTATAAGAACTTTTATATAAAAACGTGTTTAATCCACCTAACAGTGTGATGAGACATTTCTTATAACTCTTATCACTCTTCGGATATTATATCGTTTGAGAGCATTTAGAACTTGATGCTTCGCGATGTTTTTGATAACACATACTACATGGGATCTCAAACCAAATCAATGGGAAAGCGAAAAAATGGCCCATAAAATAGACATACCAACGAATTATTGTTAATGCTCTGTTAATAAAATATCTATATTTTGGTGGGAAAACTGAATTTTCCTAAAGGGGTTATATATTGTACTGAAACAAAAAAAAACGATTTTTTTTTTGAATCGATTTGAAGTTTATATTTTACTCAAATTTCCAACGCGACTGAGAACTAAGAAATCAACGCTTTTTCTTGAAAAGGGCGATACTAGCAGTGATACCATTCAAAGAAAATCAACAGTGAATATTTCCAGACTTGGTTTTATTTCCTATTTAAGAACTATTGTGTTTTTTACAACTTAGATTGCATGATGCAGTGATCGAAATCCAAAACTTCATGAAGTATTTGAAATTATTAAATTAAAATTTGTTTTTGCTATTGAAATTGACAAAATGATAGTATCACCCCTTTGGCGATTGTTTACTTTTTCGGTCCCATCTATCAGTATTGAAGTATCGCCCTTACGTTTTTTTACAATAACTACCGTTTTACACCACCGATTTCGTCCGGGTTTTTTCAACAGAAATCATTGTTACTATTTACAGCTGGTATCAGTTTGATAATCCTAAAAAAAATACGAAAATAACAGTTTCGCCTCTAAACTGCTAGCAAAAAAGTATCGCCCTGTTTGTTTGCATGGAGCGTGGAGGGCGAAACTTTAAATAAACAAACTAAAATACAGTTTCGCCCGTTGTATTTTTTGCTGTAGTTTAAGAAAGCAATATCGTAGAATCCAAGTTTTTAGGTTAATTTGTTGCGTTTCAAAGCCCTCATTCGCATGTAAGAAAAATGTTTACATTTGTAAGTATCGCCCTTTTCTCAAAAAAAACCGTTGAAATGAAATCGCAGCTCCTGATATCACGCTATCTCTGAAGTACATGCGTGCATAGTTTCAAATTTTACTTCGACATCGACTTTTTCTAAAGGTGACTTCCCAGTAGTATTCTTGATTTGAATTATTATCGCTAATCCTAATGCCAAAAAATAAAAAAAAAACCTCACGAAAACGAACCGTTTGGGAAAATCATCATCATTACTGGAACTTTCATTTTCACGAAACTTTTCGATAACCTTCCGTCACTTGCGTTAATGCACTGGATGCACAGTGCTCTAAAATTCTAGCGAAATCGTCTTAGGGCACCAGCGGGTCTGTAAAGAATACTAAAAATTAATTTCTATTCCATAATTTTCAGTTCAGCAATTTGAGAGTTCGTGCTCACCGCAAACCATGAAAAATAGACTACGTTGTGAAGCGATGGTCACTATTTATTAAAAAATCACGGTTAAATAAAAAATAAAACTATAAAAAAATTTCAAATAGTTTATAATTTTCACAAACCTATTAGGAAAAATTGTGTAATAAGCTTTCGTAATATTGTGTAGGAAAAAAGCTGAAAATTTGAAAAGAAATCTGAGAATTATGATTGATTACAGAACTCTGGAATTTTCTATTGGAATGTTTTCAGGCAGGAATTTGATATTGATGCTATTAGACAACTGTGAAATCAAGACCAATAGATCAGTTACATATCAGGACCCCATTCCGACAATTTATCAAAAGTCCTCATGATGTTTAAAACAACAGGTTATCAATCTACGGATCCGATAATTGTTATTGTAATATTGAATTAAATCAGTCTGCATCAATAAATTTTCAACTTCAATCCAATATTTTTATTTGGGTGGGGGGGTGGTGGTGTTGGTGTGTTGTATGGTGTTAAACCCCAAAACCTTCTCTTGGCTATGCCGTTGCTTGGAGTTATTTATTTCGCTTTTCATTTTCCGAAAGCTTTCAGATCGATCCGATGGTCATTAGTTAGAAAAATTGCAGTCAGAAGGTTCGCACAAATGAACATTTTTGCACTGATAAGTTATCAAGTGCCTTCCAGACAACTTGGAAGTGTTCGGTGATTATTTCTAGCGGTTGTATATAGAAAAATGAAATACAAAATTCGATTTATCGAAATAATGTTTGGTTTATTTCAATGGATTATTACTATATTGAACAATAAATAGGCGACGAAGAGTAATCCACAAACAACAAGCCATAACTTTTAAAGTATTCAAAATAGATATTTGAAGTCTTCAGTAAAGTTATTCGCAAAAGTAAGAGCTACAAATTTGCTGAAGGCATCATTTCGTTATAATCACTTCCAAGAAAATTTGTGAAAATATTTCACTCATAGGAGGATTAATCAGCAAAAGCACAATACCAAAAGAAAGAGCATATTTTCTCCATTAAATTCTCCGAAGATACTATTGACCTAAAATAAGCCGTTTTGGCGTTAATAATAGATTACATGTTTTTGGTCATATTTCTGGCAATGGGAAATGATAAAAATCTTTCGTCCGCATTTAATGTTAAATATCTCTTTTGATAATAGTCCGATTTCAATAATCTATAGCTTGTTCGAAAGGTATTCGTTAAAGCTGTCTAAAAACATATTAATTGTTAATCTATATTGTCAATTCCGGCAGATAATTTAAAAAAAAACTGCCAAAAACGCCATTTTTACGCATTCAAACATTCATATCTTAAAAACTAAACATCAGAATCAAAAACAAATTAATAGCGTTCATACTGTTTTTTAGTTCTTTCATTTAAAATTGGTTTGGATAAGATCGGTTCAGCCATTGCTGAGAAACACGAATGAGAATTTGTCCGTTACATACACACACACACAGACACACACACACACAGACATTGTCCCAAATCGTCGAGCTGAGTCGATTGGTATATAAGACTCCGGGCCTCGGAAAAATTCTTGAAAGTTTGAGCGAATTCTATACATTTCTTTTATAAGAAATGTAAAAATATAACTTTTTCAAATAGAATTATCGTCGATTCGGGCACTGAATATTAAATACTGTTGCTTTCATATGAAATAGCATGTTTTGTAGTATAGATCACCAAAAAATTGCAAATACGATATTTTTTTATATCTTGCAATATTTACTCAAAAAATCGTTTATTTTTAGTAAAAAGTATATATAGCTTTCCAACGAGCGAAGCTAGAGGTTCAATATATTAAGACGAATTGTTCGCCTTCAAAATATCTGAAAGTATTTGTAAAGTGATCTTAATGAAAAATCAAAACTGCAAAAGTTATACAAAGAAAACCATTTTTTAAGAAACACCCTAAATATTTTTGGTAAATTTCTTGTAAAATGAAAAGTACACGACATAGAGTTTCAGTGTCTTCAACAAAGTTTTTTAAAATTTCATTTTCTACAATTTTCTGGAAGAAAGCGAAACACTATCTCGAACCATTAAAAAGTTAATTTTCTAATTTTAAAAAATTTAGAACCGCCCTACCCACTATTTAAAATAATAGAAAAGTATTGTAAAGTGCAATATTTTATCATGAAAACGAAACTACATATTTTTATATTGTTCACCGTGAAAGTAATTTAAACATATTACAAAGAGTCAATTCATGAAAAACCAAATTTTTAATATAACTTTTTCAGTTTTCATTTTTTTCCAACCTATCCTTCAGATGTTTTTCAGAGTTTTTGAAGAGGAATATTTTCTTCTAATACATCAAAACTCCAGCTTTTATTCTCCAGAAGATATAGGCAGGCAATTAACATTTCAAAATTAGATTTTTTTAAATCAACTTAATGAAATTTAAAAAAATATCGTTTTCGCCATTTTTTGCTCTAATCAGGCCTTATTTATAGTTCAAAAAGAATTATCTTTTATCTCTAAAACTCTAATCATGGCCTTATTTATAGTTCAAAAAGAATTATCTTTTATTTTCCCCAAATGAGTGGTATTGTTATTCCAAACAACACCATTTTTTGGCGAAAAAGTGCTCGTAACTTTTCAACAGAAATAGCTAGGTATATGGTGCCAAGAAACAAATTATTCGCCTTGAAACAATCTTTAAGTTATCTGAAGACTACTTCAGATTTAAATAAATACAGCAAAAATTATTGGAATAAAACTGTATTTCGAAGAAACGCCCTAAGCTCCGACTTTAAATTTGTTGTAAAATAAAAAGTATGACAGATAGAGTTTACATGTCTTCAGCAATCTTTTCTAAAATTTCTCGTTCTACAACTTCGCAGAAGGTTGTTTGGCTCTAGCTAGAATGATTAAAAAGTTATTTTTTTGATCTTGGTAAAAATAGAACCACCCTAACCCTATATTTACTTTGTTGTTTACTGTTGTTTTAACAAAAAGAGGAGGCTCAAAAACTACGAAAACTTCTCTAAAGACTTAATAAGGCTAAGTTGTTTAGTTTTAGTAAAATCTCAAAATTCCTGCTAAATTTGCATTCTGGACCACTGTGCAACGGTATCTTTGGGAGTTCAACGGAAAGGTGAAGCACCACCTTAATCTAGTACTAGTCACGTCTGGCTGGCCGTTGAACGAAGAGGAAGCAGGGAAATTACCTTTCAAGCTGCAGTGATGGAGCAAAGCGAATGCCGACGATGGCTGATGGTTGTTGCCGAATGAGCTGTCAGCTCTGTGCATCAGGTGAAGCACCGTTCTGAAAAGAACGTGTAAGTAGCCACTACTTGGGTTCTTGTTTACCCGGCGGACCTTCTTTTCAGGGCGGCCTAGGTGCCTCTACCGGAATGTCGGACTTTCGTACATAAACAAAAAAGGGTAAACAAACAAAATAAATTATTAAATTTACCGACTTTTATTCCACCAAATCTCCTCTTTGCTGTACTTTCCTGATGAAGCCAATCAGCTGCTTCTGACGATGGCGGAAAGGCGAAGTTTTTTATATATTTCCATCTTGTGGCAATATACATGAAACTAGAGCTTCTTTATGACGACACACAGATGTCCGCACCATAAAATATCCTCATCCCAGCCCAGTAAATTAAATCCGGAATGAGATTAGGAATATGGGCTGATTTATGATGGATTTCCAACCGAGAAATTGGGTAGAAGTAGTTTAGAGTATATTGTTTAATACACACAATACAGTGGTATTATTATCGCTGTCAGTTTTCGAAAATTGTTGCCGATAAATTTAAATCTGCGTGTGTTATAGAAAATTTGCGCAAGCAATGCATGGCTGTTTAAAACAAAAGAAGTTCAGCGTGGCCAAAGAGATTACGGGAGACTATTCTAGAGATTCAATACTCAAAAGTAAGCAAATAAAAAAGAAGTCGATTTTTAGTGCCCACTACGCCAGACGTCCCCCTTAAGCTGAACACTGCTGAATAAACCCTTAAGATGAACTGCTGAGTTTTAGGATTCAAAAAGCTTATATTTTGGTCTTCATTTTCAAATATTTTCAAATAATATAGGTGCTCGTGGAATTCCAAAGCAGCGTACAGCTTGCTGCCTGAGGATCCGGCCGAAATGGGCTGCCTCAGACCCAACAGCAACTCCCAGCGCGTTCGTAGTCTTCATCAATGACGAGCTTCCTTCATTGAACAAGTTTGCATAATGCCATGAAAAGGCTTCTACCTGAGGCGTGCGTCTCGAACCGAGAGTGCCCCATGGCGGCCAGGGACTCGTTTAACACAATATAATAGACACTTATACCTACCAAAAAATAACATTTTTTTTGGAAATTTTGAATAAGAATCTCCCCACAACTATCTCGGCATAAGCAACTGTAGATTACTATCAGAACAGATTATTTTGATGTTGATGTTATGCATTCTTTCCGGTCGGGGCTGGAAAATACTACGTCTGGCTAATGATACCAGATGATAATAACTTCCAGGACAATAGAAACCTAGAAAACTCTATCCAAATTGTTACGCTGAATGAACAATTGGTGCTGATCTGAAACCGGTTCGACCCCTACAATCGACAGCAACTGCATATTTTCCGCAAACGATAAGTTCGCATATGCTCGCAAATATTCCGAATTACCTACTTTTTCCGATATGCACCGAGGATGGTGCTGCATGATACTCATGCTCCTCCAACATTTGCACCGTAGCTAGTCAATGTATTAGTTCGTGGCTAATGACTTTCACCCCATCCGGCAGAAACTTTTCACTTGGCTAGGATGGTAGAGGGCACCTATTTGTTTAAATTGTTGCATCCGACTGTAGCATTGATGATGGCAACGACGATGACCGATGATGAAGGCGGTGAAGGTTGTAAATGGTACAGTTGGCATTTTTGATAATTAAATTCCTTGCGCAGCTGGTAGCTCTGCATTCGGTTCGATCATGTGCGTGGCCTCAGGTGAGGTCAATAGGGTCATTCAATGAAGTATAAAATTCATTTGTGTTACATAGATAGAATTACATGTAGCATTTTTTCAGTAAATCCGGTAACATCAGCATGATTTTATTGGTCTTCCTTTGTTCATTTCGTTTCGCATTACGCGGAAGACGCAGCTAATACCCATAATAAATCAAGCCGAAAAATGAGCCGGACTTCTGACTGAATTGACTTCAAATTTTGTACTAACAACGCCACCTATAATCACTTTTATAATACTGCGCAATTCAGTACATCATGCAATATGTTATCAGAATGTTTTGTTTGGCAGAATAATTTAAAACACGTATATTTGAAAGATGACAACATAGAGGTTCGACTTCACGACCAAACATAGCGAGCCTTCCGTCAGCTAATTGGGTCATTAAACCATGCACAGTTTTTAGTCTTTTCAGATGGAGCTAATGTTAAACATACATAGTCAAACTTTTATTCCCTTTTTATAAGTGCGCCCTAATTTATCTTAACTCCTGTATTCACCCCACCCATTTGAATACTTTAGTTAGAACAGTGTCTTCAACGCTTTAGGTCAAATGGTAAGATGAATAATAGTGTATCCTGACTAATAAGGGCTCGTCTACCCAAAAATAAAAAGAAAAATATATGAAATAAAATTAATAGGGCCACATCTTCCATTTAACCATCTTGACCACACATCTTGAGGTTATAAATTGTCATGCAATATTCTACTCATCATGTTTGAGTGTGTTGGTTTGTTGCTAGTGAAATTGATCATGGCGGCCGGGACCGCGGAACATAACATCAACAAAACCGACCAATCGAATCGAAGCTTGCAAGCACGCGGTGAAAATATGTATGGCGGCTGGGACCGCAAAAGGTCAATATTTACATCACAAATCAATCAAATGGAAGTAAGGCACCACGTACTTTTGTTTTCCTGTTCATATTTTCTGACACTCGCACGCACATATAGAACAAAATAAACACATGTAAATCTCAGACTACACCAAAGGAGGGCACATTCTTTTATGTGTGAGTGCCGTTGTCATATTTTTTCGAACGAAAGAGAAGTAGGTAAAGAAGAAAAGAAAAGCAAGTGGTGCGTTTCTTTGTTCGAATTGGTTAATGATGTAAATATTTACTATTTACTGCGAGGGGCAAGAAATAAATCTTCAATACGACGCAGTGCCAAAAGTTTTACATAATTAGTAACTTTAAGTACCATTAATTACCATAAAGTACATTAAGTACCGCAAAGATTTAAAAAGTGCGCGTCAAATTCATTGTACTTTCATTACTGAAGCGATTTAAGGTACAGCGCCTTCGTACTTTAAATACGCAAATTATTTTAACTCTTTCATGCTCTCAACTTTTTTCTAGTGCATGTAGGATTGCAAAACTATTTCTCCTTGAAAACGGTGGGGTCCAGAAACACAAAAAGCCATTTTCCATAAAGATAGGTGCTTTCCTCGCAGTGGGTCGTCAAATGGTGGGATAACAAAATTCTCACAAGTTTCCTATCTCATGCCTCCACGCGAGTCTAAGTCTATTGATGACATTTGGTCCTTAGACCGGCGACGACTGGGTGCTATCAGCCATCTGCCGATAGTAGCAGAATGAGAGGGTGCGAACAGATCTAGTCGAGAAAACATTGCCGTAAAAATGAATAGTTGATCGGAAATTAGCCCCAATACGACTGATCTGACTAGTATCGATGATCACGGGTCAATACGTATTGGAAATTCGCCGCGTCTGTTTTTATGAACCTAATTTCAAGCTCCGTCATTGCTAACAAGCCTTTATATTTCCCTTCAGTGTTCGTTATTATCGCTCGTATACTTTTATTCCAAAAACAATCCGATATGGAAAATAAGAAATACTTTCCATGATTTAAAACTTCTCGCGCTATCTTTTCCTGTATAATGTGTTATCACTCGGTAGTTTTCAAGCCAATCAATATATCGTAGAAAAGAAGTAACAAATTCCGTCTAAATACTGTTTCAATAAATAGTGATCCGGCCCATTACGCAGATAAGATTAGCTTACCTAGGCAATACTCCCACGGTCGGCTGTGTGAAGTTCAAACTGCTTTTGTTTAGGGAACATAGGATACTCTCGGTAGCCGGCTGCCCACAGTTTAAAAAGAACCAACAACTAAACAAGATCTTTTCTTTTTCGAGTCATCGTGCACTCGAAGACTAACTAAACCACTACCTAAAAAAAGATACTTTATAGGTCGCATCGCTTGCTTGGAGCGAATTCTAGACCTGATACCCTTCCAAACTACCAACTCCGCGACACCTATGGAAGAGTCTGATGAATCGTCGTCCTTCCGTTAAGTAGGTGGAGCATCAACACTTCCTGTCTACCTTATCCTTTATCCATCCCCGTGAACGATGAAGATAAGGGGTGGCAGGCAATGATGGCTATCATGCTGTTGAGGTTTTAATGTGGGTCAGATTGGTATGAATTCCTACTTACCATTTCCTAAGCAACTCTTATTAGATAATCAGCAGTCAAACATGATGAAGTCAGTGTGCAATCCGCTAAAATCATCGTCACAACGCAACCCAACGCAAAAGATGGGTGCTTTCCTCGCACTGTTAGAAGCTCAATTTTTACCTTCCAATGCTCAATACAATTCTCCTAGAATATTTACAATAGTCCACTTGCATGGAAAACGTAGCCAAAGGCACTCTAAATTGATAAGTTTTAGCAAAAAGAAAAAATCATTTTTCGTCGTCAACGTAAACTGTCCCTGGCAGCACTGCTCCATTGGAATCCAATGAGACTAACTGCAATAACTTCAGTTCTAGAGCTGATCCTTGTAAGTGTTAGTACTCAAATGAAAGGCAATAGTCATATTTATTAGCCTTACTTTTTTGTGAGCAAACCTTGCCTCAATTAAAAGTTATGGCTATTTAAAAACGTTGTTGTCCACAAACAACATGGGCATGAATGGGTTAATTACCGCCAAGATGTACTTTAAATACTTTGAGTATGTACACATCAACTATCGACATTTATTACATTAACCCATTCATGCCCATGTTGTTTGTGGACAGCAACGTTTTTAAACAGCTATAACTTTTGATTGAGGCAAGATTTGCTCACAAAAACAAGTAATGCTAATAAATGTGACTATTGCCTTTCATTTGAGTACTAATAGTTACAAGGATCAGCTCTAGAATTGAAGTTATTGCAGTTAGTCCGATATAATTCCGATGGAGCAGTGCTGCCAGGGACAGTTTAAGTTGACGACGAAAAATGAATTTTTAATATATCTTCGTTATATTGCAATATTATTGAAAACTGATAAAACTTATCGATTTAGAGTACCTTTGGCTACGTTTTCCACGCAAGTGGACTATTGTAAATATACTAGAAGAATTGTATTGAACATTGGAAGGTAAAAATTGAGCAGCTTCTAGCACTGCAAGAGAAGCACCTATCTTTATGAAAAAGGGCTTTTCGTGTTTCTTGATCCCACCGTTTTCAAGAAAAAATAGTTTTGAAATCCTACACGCACTAGAAAAAAGCTGGGCATGAAAGGGTTAAGTACCTTATTAATTACAACAGAAGTATTTTTAAATACTTTCATTATTTACTTTAATTATATTCAAAATGCGTTGATATTTTCAATACGACGCACTCAAAACTGCTAGTGCTTGTCTCTCGATTTGCTGGCCTGGCCACCATACTTATATTCACTACGTGCATACAAGCTTCGCTTCGATTGGGTGTTTTTTATACTATTATCCAGAGGCCCTGAAGCAAGGGCGGATCCAGAAAAAAATTTCGGGAGGGGACTGAAATTTCGATTTTAAAATGAACATTGTGCAATTCGTAATACGTAATAACCTTATTTAAGGAATATCAGGTTTGTTGGACAAATTTAGTTTGGAATGATTTTAATATTAATAGTTTGGCCATTGCAAATCTTTTTTAAAAATTATGTCACCCCCCCCCTTCAAAATCGCTGAAAAAAGTCAGGGGGCAAATAATTTTTTTAAAATAACCAAAATTCAAAAAATTGTCACGTTTTATAGAGCTACAATAGCTTCCATAGAGTTTTGCTTTTCGTAACTGAAAACTATTATGGTAGTTTTAGAAATTACCATCCCATGATAATTTTTATTTTGACCATTCTCGGGTAAATGTGAATTTTAAATGAGATCATCGATCCAGTCCAACAACAAATGAAACGTTTGCTGGTCGCGGAAGGAAGGACCCATCTGTGTATCATCATACGAAAATCTCATGGAAAGGCTAATACAGACCGACTTCTGAATCGATTCCATTTTAAACGCAACAGTCGATAGAGACATAATCGATCGTTGCATTCGAAAATAATTTTGATAAGGAAACAATCTGAATTCAAATCAGACTCCTGGCGAATTATATGTGGTTCAATATTCAATATACATGAGCTTTACCGAAAAGTTTTTGACAATTAAAGATTTCATATGGGATCGTAGTGTTCATACCGTATTTCCGCAGCCATATGTGCGATTCTTATGAACTTGATCAGATCAAAATCTACTACCGAACCTTCCATTTAAGGCTAAGCTTGTGAAAATCGAATAAGTCGTTTTCCAAGAAGCCGAAGAGACATTAATTCTGAAATATTCCAAGAACCAGAATCATGAGAAATTTTCGAGATAGACGCTGGAAACAAAAGAACTTTGTCTGGCCATCAGCGATCAAGAATGCTCTAGCAAAGCTAAATATAGATCTTACAAATAATGGTATCATCGGCACTTACCGCAGGGGGAACCGGCAATCCATTATCGATGTCAATTTTTGTAGCCTTGGAGTAACCGGAAAGATGGACTGAAAAGTGTGCGAGGATATATCCACAGCGACCACCAAGCGATCTGGTACAGCATTGATAACAGGACTATGAACTACACATGAATATGAATATGTGGGAGATATATAAACGAGTGAAGATGGAAAACAACGATTTTTCACAGGAACGTGTCCGTCGAAGAACTTGAATTTGAGGGTATCCTCTTCAACCTAAATGCGAACGAGTTCACGGCACTACTAACAAGGGCGTGTAATGCGACCATACCAAGGGATGGGAAACCGAGAAACGGTCGCCGGGTGCAATACGACGATTATCGATCTACGTATAAGTTGCCTCCGAACTTGGAGAAGAAGTCGGAGATCACTTCGGTTTCTTATCTCGCTCAGTTCAGAAGCCTGAAATCGCTCCGCTGCAATAGCAGGGCAAATAATAAAATTTACCCGCGCGACGCTTGGTCTATTTGCAAAGACAAAAATTGATTCCTTCTGCTTAGTGTGTGAAACGTGAACAAACAATGAGTGACAATGCAAAGCAAAAGTATATCACGATGCGGGCAAACTGTGTTGCTGTTGACTACACGAAATATCCGGTAATACCATCAATTCATGAAGGGGAGCAAATGTTGAAGGTGAACTTGAAGTTCAACGTAGCTTGCGGTACTTTATGCGGTGCAATTCCACCATTTACGTCATGCGGTACTGAATATGTTAAAAAAACATTAGTCAAGCAGAATCATTCGCTTCCCAGAACAACATGAAACACGTCATCGAATGTAATGACATTTTATACAGTATCCCAACGTATATAGATGTTGACAGTATTGAAATAAAGATACATGACCTGGCACCACGTACTAGTTCCTTCGCTATCAAACAAATCCTGTCGAAATACGGAGAGGTGAATAGTGTTAAGGAAGATACTTGGAGGAACTTCTTCTCAAGACTCCGCAACGGCGTTCGTGTGGTGAGAATGCGTCCGACAAAACCTATTCCCTCTTACTTGACTTTCACATGCAAATCACCTCATGGTGTTGAATATTCTCAACGAATACTAGTCACGTATCCAGGACAGATTCCTACCTGTCAATATTGTGATCATCCGCTACACCACGGGAAACCTTGCGCAGAGAATGCTAAAGAAATTCCACCTAATACGACCAAAGCCGGTATACAATCATCGTATGTTAAACCAACGACTGCAGACCGGGCATTCACAAGCACCAGCTCAACAACGATCGGCCCCAGTACCACCAAACCAACTGCCATTACCAACATCGAAGTAACAACGATTACAGCAAATGTTTCCAAACCAACAACCAACACCACCAATAAGGAATCTAATACCGATGAAGAAGGATTTACAATAGCGACCCGTAAGCACAAACAACAAATAAGAACATCCGACGATGAGCAAGATGAATGCAGTACCGATGATGACATGGACGTTAACGAAAACGCGAGAGAAGACGGACCAAATGACCCCCAAGGTGCGCTCCATGGCTCAGTTGTGCTAACGCATTGAGCCGTGTCAAATATATTTAAAATTAAAACAGAAGTCAGAAAGCTCAAGGGAAGCGAGCTGCAAGAACCGCTCTCAACAAAGCAGTCAAGCTGTACAAGAAAGCCTTGCCACAAAGCCAACGCGAATTTCCTTAGGAGAGACCTACAAAGTTGGCATAACAAAGATAAAAGGCTCAGCTGCACCACCTGAAAGGTGCCCGGAAAAGATGGAGGTCACCATCGAAAGGTTTTCCCCACAACATGAATCTATTTTCGCCGTACAGTGAGGAAGATGATCACAAAGATGAAGATCGATTTACCAACAAACAGCTTATCGAGATGGCGAAAGCCATAAAAGTGAAGTGATACATGAGAGCCCGGATATGTTCAAAACGATCCGATAATTGGAAGCGACAAAAGCTGATGTTGCTTCCGATGCCGGGACAACATGGAGATCTTTCAGCGTAGTCAATATATCCCTTGGTAATGTTAGAGAGAAGGAGTAATCCTGAACAAGCTAACGAAGTACGCGGACCGTGAGAACGGCATCTCATATAATTCGGCTTCCTTATAGGCAGGTCTACAGTGAAATCCATCCAAACGGTTGTGGGAGCTTTGGAGACAGCAGAGATAAGGATATCGTTTTTGCGTGGTGGTTCCCTTAGACGTGAAGAATGCTTCAATAGTACTAGCTGGGAAGCAATCGCCCATTCGCTGAACAGCATGAGTAACTCTGCAGGATATTATAGAGCTACTTTCAGTACCGAACACTGATCTACGAGACAGACAAGGGAGAATCACAACTACAACTGACGTTCCTCGACTCGACGCTGTGGAACGCAGTGTACGATGGAGTATTGAAGCTGAACCTTCCCAGAGATATAACGATTTTCGGCTTCACGGATGATGTGGTGTTCCAAGTAATCGGACAATCGCTAGAAGAGGAGACACTCGACACGGAGACGATTGCCCATCATAAAACAGAGTTGGTGATGACTAGCAGCCGAAAGACAGCGCGGTCGGAAAATATATCATCGATTTGAACTTTTAAATTTACAATGATTATGTTAAGGGGAAGGCTGAGAGAGCAAGCACAGCTTTGCTTGAGGCGCCAGTGTACTGGGCACCACGAACCAGCTGGAATCGCCGGACCGAAGCATACGAGCAGACTAGTTTCACCGTCAGGGACAAGATCGAGTAGGTCGAGTGAAGCACCAGCGGTGGGTCGTCGAGTTTTCAACGAACCGGAAGCAGCGAACCAGAAGCTACGCTCCATTCGGTATCGCCGAACCGTCCTCGCCAAGTACTGGTTGGCCCTTTGAGTAGGATTTATGGACTATGCGAGAAGATTGCGACAAAACTGGGAGCTAAATGACTCACGCAACAGGCATCGGTATCGGGAGAACTTCCGACGAGGAATTGAGATGGCTCGCGAAAACAGGAACTAAATGGTTCACAGAAACGGGAGCCAAATGGCTAACGGAAGTTCACCACTGCGATTAGCCGGATATGTGTTCGGAGCTAAACCACTCTAATGTATCATTTTGTCTTAAGACTGAATCAGCCTCCCCACGATATAACACTTCGATGCAGTCTCGTGGAACAAGAGGAAGGAAGAGAAGTAAGGACCATTAGTAGCGGTTAGGCACAAAAGTGAATCCCACCTAGAGCCAATGCACTTTTGAAGCTATTTAACCATACTATAAAACATACAGACATTTTCAGATATCGACGAACTGAATCTAGTTGTATATGACACTCGACACTCCGGGTATAGCTTAAAAAGTCGAGTTTCAGAGTGATTGCATAGTCTTCCTTATATGAAAAAGGCAAAAAAATGAACTGATGATTGTTATACATTTCATAAATCCGTACGACTATCAAATGAATTTATCTGGCTACCTCCTGCGCAACAAGATGGAGAAAAATGCAAAGATTTCGAAGATGTACACGGAACCGAGCCGAATTACTATCATGTACCAAACAAACAAATCTACAAGTCTACAAGCACAAGCGATAAACCAAAGCTGATGTTTCCACTAGAGTTCGAAAAAGTATAGTATGCACAGGATGTACGTTCGCCAGGCTACTGTATACAAAATACGCAATAGTAAAAAATATCAGAGAAAACCATATCTGAGATGAATAATTCCATTGACGCACACTTTACCTTTGGATTCATTCCAGAATGTTTTCCAAAAGTCCATAAGTGAAATGTTGCAATCCTGTTTCTGTACATTGTTATCAAGCAGGTTCACCTTTGACCGATTTTCATGCCTTGTGTGTACAGTCGGTCCATCTGCCGCCACAACGGAACGAAATCTATTCAAGCAACCAAAAGTTAATACCTTAAAGTACTCTTAAATGTTTACATTAAGTTCTTAGAGAACTTTCAAGCTTTTATTGGTAATTTAGAAATTGCACTGTTGGGAAAATTATTTAAAACGAAAACTTTAGCATCCCTTTCCTATGTGAACTTTTGATTGATTCAGTAATGTTTGCTTGAATTTTTCTAGTAAAACAAATAGCTCAACCCCGCTATACGAAATCACCCTGCGGAAACGTCCACGAGAACAATCGAAAGAAAATGCAAAAAGAAAAAAAATTGTGTTTATTAAAATAAATATTTATTTTTTGTTTGCCCCCCCCTTCAGAAAAAAATTTGTACTTGGACATAATTTTTAAAAAAGATTTGTAATGGCCTTATATAAAATTGAAACTAATTTGAAATTTCTCAACAAGTAAAAAAGTTTCGGAGGGGGTCCGGACCCCTAAGATCCTCCCCCTAGATCCGCCACTGCCCTGAAGCCATGAATAATTTCGCTAGTAAGAAACCAACACACTTAAAATGGCGAATGTTTTCATCTCCTACTTCATCATCTTGGACTACATCGGTGTAGCCCGCTGTCAAAAACAAAAATGCCATTAGTTTCGTCGTCATATGCTGTCACTCTATTAAATATGTTCAGTTTATCTCATTAAGAAACAATTAATAATAATTCTTATAATAATTATTGATACACAAATACAAATACGTTTGCCTCACTTTTTGTATTGATTTCATTTATAGACCGCGTTTATCTACCCCCACTCACTCTCTACGGAAAATGCTTACTCCGCCACTGAAACTGATGAAGTCAATAAATACTATCTGTATCAGAGTAGCCTTCTCTGTTACCGGTAACAAACATCCCGCTTTCCCTTCCCACACTATCGTTAACCGTTGTTTTTCCGGGCATACCACGAGGGAATTTAATTAAATCAAATGTGTCGCAATAGTGAAACCAGACCGGCGGTGCGGGCCCATCCTCCTTCATGTACAGCGGTAGAGGCAAGTGATTTCCATTTTCCACTAATAAATATGTGCCACTTTACGTAGTAGAATTTTATGCAAAATGATGTCCTGTCGTGACCAATTCCATCTCTTCTCAAGTGCTAGTACTGTAAACAGTATATGTAGGTAAGGAAGGAAAGCTCGCAAGAATTGGTGCATCTAACCGATTGACCAAATGACTTGCTGCTTATTTATCTCATCGAACTTTGCGAATAACGCGATTTTGATAAAATAAATATCGGGAATCTCGCAGGGACGCATTTTAAGACCTTTAATATTTACTATATTGGTTAACGATGTAATAATTATGCTGTGTCACGGATGTCTAATACGGTAGAATTTAAAGTTGTTTTAGGCCAAACGCACATTTACCACCGCTTGCATGGAAAACTGACACATCTTTGTCGTTTGGACACGCAATAAACTGATAATAAACATACTTAAATACGTGAAATCATCTATGTGTTATCGCTGCCATCAAAAGAAGGAATCCAGTAATCCAGTGGGTTCCATGAGGAAAACGGCGACGCAGTATGGGATCAGCAACATTACGACACGAAAGATCGTGAAGAAAAATTCCGGTGAGAAGTCGAGTGCACGAAAATAAATTCACACGATAACTAACCATATCCGGGATCTACGGATCGAGTTTTAATGAAGAAAAAAAAATTACCCAAATTTTTCTCCACTTAGGAGAAATATAGCATAGTGCATAGTTCATTGCCTTGCTAAGCTAAACCAATTTTCTACTTTATTGATTCTTATCAGCTTAGTCAGAACTTCTTCTCTTGCAGGACATCACGCAGAACTAGGAGTTTGCTCAGGCACACAAATAAAGCAATCCTTCGGTAACTGAGCGCTCTTTAACTGGGATGCTTTTTAACTGGGCGTTCGGTAACGGGGCCGCAGCCCGGTTAAAAAGCAATAAAACATAGACGTCAAACATGCTTTGACATTTTTGTGTCAAAACAAACCAGGACCAAGCGAATGGAATACAATGCTGACAAATGAATAACAATATTGTTAAATTAAATTTCATCAATCAGTAAAGTGAAATATTTGCCTCGTAAATTAGCGATTCGCCGATTTATTCACCTCTTCACTGAGCAAGCATTGAGAGGTATTTGTCCATATTATTCGGTAACCTATTAATTCATTGACTTAGTAACCTTAACATCAACTTCCGATTATTCTTTAGCATCGAAATCGCACCCCGTGATATTTAACATTTGACTGATCAGCCCAGTGTCGTTGGCCCAGTTATCGAGCGGCATTCGCTAACTGGGCTTCCGTCTCAGCACAATTACCGTACAGTTACTGTAATTCAAAATTTACTCCAAGGTTTTTAATACAGTCAACACGTTGCAGACGATTTTTAGATATATTGTAGTCATATTCGATGGCGTTTCTAGTGCAGAAAAAGTTAATGATAACGCAATTGAGAATACACAAAACCCAAAGAGAATAGGGAAAGAGACGAATAGTGTGAAGCCAAAAATACCTTATTGAGCAGACCAATCGTGCAATGTAAATAAACATTACTCATGCCTGAGTTGGAGGAGATAAGTATTATACTTCTATCAAAAAAGAAATTTGAATTTTCGTCAGAATTTAGTTCAATCGTGATTGTAAGGTGCATTCTAGAGTATATGTATGAGTAAAAATAAGCTTTAGAATTATTTCATCTCTTTGTTTCGAAATGCACATCGTTTGATAAACAAATCCATCGATCGACATACGGTTTGTTTTCAAAATATAATAGGAGTCATTTAAAGTGCTGCCTGTAGAAGCGGTTGCCAAAATTCTAGTGTTGAAATCATCATAAAGGGAGTGTTGCCGTTTTGACTGATTTTCACTCTTCGTCTCTTTCACTATTCTCTTTGACAAAACCATAAAAAAGGTGTCCCACATAAATTTCATCACGGAAAAAACCTTACCGTTGGGTACGTTGGGTATTTTCTCTTGAAAATTTCGGTAGAAGTAGTTTAGAGTGTATTATTTACACTGTAATTAAATCGATGTCAGTTTCTCGAAAATTGAAAAAAATGGCGTCACCCGAGAAGAAACGCCGCGAATTGATTTTGCGCAAGCACCTGAAAAATCTTCAACACTCTCATCGGGACATCGGAAAACAACTCGGAATCTTGCAGTCAACGGGGAGTCGTGTGATTAAACGTTACTACCAAACGCGTCGAACGAAAGGAAGAATGCGGTCAGAATGGATGTTTTATTAGTGATCAGGATCACAAGTGTGTAGTGAAAGCGTTTTAAGCGGAATCCCAATGCTTCGATCAGGAATGTTACCAAAAAGTTGAATCTGTCCAAGTCCTTCGTTCAGAGAGCAAAAAACCAGGAGAGACTGTATACGTACGTATATGGCTCCAAATCATGACGAACGTAAAATACGGTAGGAAAGTTACGGGCCGGCAAACTGTACACCCAGAGGCTGACGAAGCCACATTGTCTCATCATGGATGATGAAACTTACGTCAAGGCGGACTTCCGGTAGCTTACGGGGCTACTGTTCTTCACCGACCAGCACAAGTTTGATGTTCCGGACGAAAAAAGTTTGCCAGTAAATATATGATTTGACATGCTCATGTGCGCGAACGGAGCGCGCCGTTCATGACTACCGGGACTAAAAACGGGGAGATCTACTTCAAGGAGTGTCTACAGAGGCGTCTGCCTTCTCTGTTGAAGCAACACGAGGGCCCTACAATCTTCTGGCCAGATCTAGCTTCGTGCCACAATTCAAATGTTGTCCTGAAGTAGTACGAAGCCAACGGGGTCACTTTCGTACCCAAGGACAAGACCCTCCCCCCAACGCACCGGAACTAAGGCCCATCAAAAATGCTAGGCAATTATGAAGCAGGTACTACGGAACCATCCCAATGAGGTCAAATATGAGGAAGACATGAAGAAAAAGTGGGTTTCCGTAGAAGAAGAAGCTGCAGCCAGATGTATGTCAAAAACTTACTAATGGGTTACATTTTTACATTTCTTATAAAAGAAATGTATAGAAATCGCTCAAACTTTCAAGATTTTTTCCGAGGCCCGGAGGGCCGAGTCTTATATACCAATCGACTCAGCTCGACGATTTGGGACAATGTCTGTGTGTGTGTGTGTGTCTGTGTGTGTGTGTATGTAACGGACAAATTCTCATTCGTGTTTCTCAGCAATGGCTGAACCGATCTTAACCAAACCAATTTTAAATGAAAGAACTAAAAAACAGTATGAACGCTATCAATTTGTTTTTGATTCTGATGTTTAGTTACCAAGATATGAATGTTTGAATGCGTAAAAATGGCGTTTTTTGCAGTTTTTTTGAATTATCTCCCGAAATTGACAATATAGATTAACAATTCATATGTTTTTAGACAGCTTTAACGAATACCTTTCGAACAAGCTATAGATTGTTGAAATCGGACTATTATCAAAAGAGATATTTAACATTAAATGCGGACGAAAGATTTTTATCATTTCCCATTGCCAGAAATATGACCAAAAACATGTAATCTATTATTAACGCCAAAACGGCTTATTTTAGGTCAATAGTATCTTCGGAGAATTTAATGGAGGCAATATGACCTTTCTTTTGGTATTGTGCTTTTGCTGATTAATACCCCTATGAGTGAGATATTTTCACAAATTTTCTTGGAAGTGATTATATCGAAATGATGCCTTCAGCAAATTTGTAGCTCTTACTTTTGCGAATAACTTTACTGAAGACTTCAAATATCTATTTTGAATACTTTAAAAGTTATGGCTTGTTGTTTGTGGATTACTCTTTGTCGCCTATTTATTGTTCAATATAGTAATAATCCATTGAAATAAGCCAAACATTATTTCGATAAATCGAATTTTGTATTTCATTTTTCTATCTACAACCGCTAGAAATAATCACCGAACACTTCCAAGTTGTCTGGAAGGAACTTGATAACTTATCAGTACAAAAATGTTCATTTGTGCGAACCTTCTGACTGCATTTTTTCTAACTTAATAACCATCGGATCGATCTGAAACATATCGGAAAATGAAAAGCGAAATAAATAACTCCAAGCAACGGCGTAGCCAAGAGAAGGTTTTGGGGTTTAACACCATACAACCACCACCCCCCCCCCCCCCACCAGACCCAAAAAAAATATTGGATTGAAGTTGAAAATTTATTGATGCAGACTGATTTAATTCAATATTACAATAACAATTATTTGATCCGTACATTGATAACCTGTTGTTGTAAACATCATGAGGACTTTTGATAAATTGTCGGAATAGGGTCCTGATATGTAACTGATCTATTGGTCTTGATTTCACAGTTGTCTAATTGCATCAATATCAAATTCCTGCCTGGAAACATTCCAATAGAAAATTCCAGAGTTCTGTAATCAATCATAATCCTCAGATTTATTTTCAAATTGAGCTCGTTTTTGTAGAAATGTACTGTAATAAGGGTCTTTAGTTAATAGGAAGCGAAGTTAAAATTAATTTAATGTCTATGAAACATAGAACTGCTCACCAAAAAATGCATAACTTTCAACATTTGCTAAAAATGTTTTTGCTTTTCTCATTCACTCTAAAATTCGTCAGTCTAATCCCGATCCGGAGGGCCGAGTGTCATACGCCAATCGACTGAGTTCGTCGAGATCGGAAAATATCTGTGTGTGTATGTATGTGTGTGTATGTGTATATGTGGAAAAAAATGTAACCTTTGTTAATCAGAGATGGCTGGATCGATTTGCACAAATGAAATGAAAAATTTCAAAATCAAATTTGTATTTTTGATGCCAAATGACTTTAAAATGCATGAAACATTGAGATGTTTGACAAAAATTGACTTTTTTGGACTTTGGTACATTTTTGCCTTTCTAATATAGAAAGGTTATGCAATCACTCTAAAAATCGTCAATCATACCGGCCCGGAGGGAGTATGCAGTGAGGGGTTGCTACTTTAAAATTAAAACTAGTTTAAAATTTCTTAACAAGTTGAAAATGTTCGGCAGGGCCTGGACCTCCCGGATCTTTCTCCATGATGCGCCGCTGGTTTCAAGCGATGTTTCAGTATCACATAGTATCTCAAGATCGTGGCTGTCGATCCATTGTATGTATGTGCAAATCGTACTGAACAGGTAATATTCATTTCAACCATTGTATTGAACACAACCAGCCATGGAATCGTAGTCTGGACAAATGAGACAAGCACAATTGCACCACTAGGTGGATTAAAACAGGTTTTTATTTTGGGAATGCGTCGAGACGAAAACGTAATATGATTAATAACGAGGATAACACTTTCCGAATGTAGAGAGAAATTTATGAAAAATGACGATTTCCATTCGACTCTAGCAGGTTCTGATCGATTTTGATGAGCATTTGATTTTTGTTGTATGACCAATTATATGTATAGGTCAAATGTTTAAATACAGTAATTTAAGGTCAAGATAGCATCATTTTGAAACCGCCAATTTCGGAGGTTTAGTATCTTCGATGAGTTTTACAAACGTTAAACAGCGCATCATTTGATAAAATCATTTTGACGGTATATCGTCCAAGAAGTATTTATGGTGAATTTTCTCAGGTTAATATTAATGACTACAATAAAGTCTCAACAAATTCGCTAAAGACAACACGAACTCTGTTACTATTTTCTGAAAAATTATTTCTGCATAATTTTAAAACTTCAAAAATTACGGTTTCGGAATTATGCCGTTTGGACAGTATGATCGATTTTCACCAAACCGAATTTCTGGCAAGCAAGTAGAAACAAAGTCGTTCTACACTCGTTCACAAGAAACTTCTTCGAATGCTGAATATCTATTATAATACATTGAAACCCCGATTTTATCAGCCAAATACGAACATATGTTTGATGGGCTCTAGCAGACGAACAAGACTGAATTCGAGTAAATCCTTTCTTGCGCATATTTTCCTTATCATGAAGATGGAAATATGTAAAAATAAAAAGTTCATCATAATCAGAAATAGTTATCAGATTACATCAAGGGACGGGAAGAATATTTTAACAGCTTCAGTTTATTAAAAAGAAAAAAAATTGCCCGATTTAGTCAATGTCCCCATTTTGTCCGCCTAAAATACACCATGAGATAGATAAAAATGGGTCTTTATTGTATGTATTATTCTTTATTGTATGTATTATTTCACATTAATAGGTACATTTCATTTTTGGGGATTTTTTTATTGCATCGAACTACAACAATTTTTAGGTAGCTTTCAAGGGGTTATTTTATAGACTTCTTCCAAAATTTGGCGAACTTATTCCAATTCGTATACCATTTAATTGGTATACTTAAGGGTTTATATGTTGCAGATAGAGAAAATACTGAAACTTTCAGCTTTTTTCCTACACAATATTACGTAAGCTTATTAAACAATTTTTCCTAGTAAGTTTGTGAAAATTAAAAACTATTTGAAATTTTTTAATTGTTTAATTTTTTATTTAACCGTGATTTTTTAATAAATAATGACCATCGCTTCACAACGTAGTCTATTTTTCATGGCTTGCGGTGAGCACGATCTCTCGAATTGCTGAACTGAAAATTATGGAAGAGAAATTAATTTTTAGTATTCTTTACAGATTTAACTCGCCGCATAGATAGCCCTGATTTAGACCCGCTGGTGCCCTAAGACGATTTCGCTAGGTTTTCAGAGCACTGTGCACCCAGTGCATTAACGCAAGTGACGGAAGGTTATCGGAAAGTTTCGTGAAAATGAAAATTCCAGTAATGATGATGATTTTCCCAAACGGTTCGTTTTCAAGAGGTTTTTATTTGTTCTTTGGCATTAGGATTAGCGATAATAATTCAAATCAAGGATACTACTGGGAAGTCACCTTTAGAAAAAGTCGAAGTCGAAGTAAAATTTGGAACTATGCACGCATGCACGTCAGAGATAGCGTGATATCAGGATCTGCGATTCCATTTCAACGCTTTTTTGTGAAAAGGGCGATACTTACAAATATAAACATAAGGCTTTTTTTCATACATGCGAATGAGGGCTTTGAAACGCAACAAATTAACCTAAAAATTTGGATTCTACGATTTTGCTTTCTTAAACTACAGCAAAAAATACAACGGGCGAAACTGTATTTTTGTTTGTTTATTTAAAGTTTCGCCCTCCACGCTCCATGCAAACAATCAGGGCGATACTTTTTTTGCTAGCAGTTTAGAGGCGAAACTGTTTTTTCGAATTTTTTAGGATTATCAAGCTGATACCAGCTGTAAATAGTAACAATGATTGCCATTGAAAAAACCCGGGCGAAATCGGTGGTGTAAAACTGTAGTTATTGTAAAAAACGTAAGGGCGATACTTCAATGCTGATAGGTGGGACCGAAAAAGTAAACAATCGCCAAAGGGGCGATACTATAATTTTGTCAATTTCAATAGCAAAATCAAATTTTAATTTAATAATTTCAAATACTTTATGAAGTTTTGGGTTTCGATCACTGAATCATGCAATCTAGAATATAAAACACAATAGTTCTTAAATAGGAAATAAAACCTAGTCTGGAAATATTCACTGTTGCTTTTCTTTGAATGGTATCACTGCTACTATCGCTTTTTTCAAGAAAAAGCGTTGATTTCTTAGTTCTCAGTCGCGTTGTAAATTTGAGTAAAGTATAAACTTCAAATCGATTAAAAAAAATCGATTTTTTTGGCTCAGTACAATATACATAACCCCTTTAGGAAAATTCAGTTTTCCCACCACAATACATTTATTGAGGAATTTAGATATTTTATTAACAGAGCATTAGCAATAATTCGTTTGTATGTCTATTTTATTGGCCATTTTTTCGCTTTCCCATTGATTTGGTTTGAGATTTCTAGCACTGATGTTGTCCTATGCTGATTTGAGCGATTCTCTGAGTCCTGCCACTATCCCATGTAGTATGTGTTATCAAAAACATCGCGAAGCATCAAGTTCTAAATGTTCTCAAACGATATAATATCCGAAGAGAGTGATAAGAGTTATAAGAAATGTCTCATCACACTGTTAGGTGGATTAAAAGCGTTTTTATCTCAAAGTTTGAAAATGATCGGTCAACTATGTAATTTTCTACAGTGTTTTTTCCGTGATACAATTTGGTGTGTGACACCCTTTAGGTCCACATCAGCTGAACGTTTGCCAGACACAGTTTTGTTGGCCATTGTGTTCTGTTTGTCGAAACCGTTCGGTCCCTTCCAAACTTTGTATGCGTGTGGACCAAAACCAGGGTGGCCAGATAGAATTCCTTAATATCGGTAGGGTCACTAAAAGTTTATCGGTAGGCCGGGTTGTTGTCCCAAAAACGTAGTATTGACATAGAATTGTAAAATACTGACAACACAGATCTCTGACCAAATCCAACCCAAAAAATAAATGTTGAGTAGGATGTGTCCAAAATCAATAAAAATCGGTAGTTTTCGGTAGGAATAACAAAATATCGGTAGTTTTGCCTTGGTCGTCTGGGAATCGGTAGGAAAGACCAAAATCGGTAGGACTACCGATATATCGGTAGGTCTGGCCACCCTGACCAAAACATCTCATTGTTTTGGCTTAAATTAAATTGAAAATCGAATCAAAATTTTGGAGTGATGCTTAAATTGGTTCAATGTTATCCTGGTTTAACTGTGCCCCGTTTTCTGCTTGTATCACTCCGCTTGGTTGTATGATGCACTTTGAACGATTTGATCTCATATGATATAAATTAATGTACGATTCCGAACTGCTCTACTACCGATTCATCGATAAGAAGCATTGGGATATTGATGGATATTGATGACACAATTCGAATATAACCTTTGACCACAGAGAACAGACGTCCATCTTCAGCATTAAACTTGTGTAAAAATCCCTAACGGTTTCCAAGGTAGTTGAGATATCTAAACCAGGTGCCCTACTTTCGTCATTTTTGTTGTCGCTGAGTTCGACTGAATTGACAGCGGTTATTCCTCTACCCAGTCAAACTAGAAAAACTCTAGAAAGAGAACTGCGGAGACTCCATTTTGGATCGATTGGATTCTCGTTTAGCTGTCAAAAAACGAATCCAATCGACATTGCCTATCCTTACAACATTGGACGTGTTGCCATACAATGCCGGAGCATACGTTGCCAAAAATGCTGTTTTTCTCTCCGCAGTTCTCTTACTAGAGTTTTTCTAATGGCGATTTCGCTTGAACCTGAAACTGAGTCAGGTTCTAACCCCAACCGCTGTCAGTTCATTCATTTTGACAGCAGTTGGGGTTAGGAACTGACTCAGTTTCGCCTCAAACAAAAACCACATAAGTCAAACTAGTCCGGAACCGGTTCGGACTTCTGAGTGGATCCAGTATGAATTCCAGCTCAAATGCATCAACCGATAGAGTCGGAATCGGTTGTTTTCTTTGAGCAAGATTCCATACTGAATCCATTCATGATTTGGAACCGGTTCCCGAATGGATTTGACGGATAGTTGGGATAAGTAGATGTGGCGGCGCTAGTATTTATCGTATATTAATTCAAATGTTTACACACGTTTTTTTTAATATTTTTGTTCGATCATGGATGTCTGTTCTCTGTGCTTTGACTTTCAATTGAAATTTCCGCCATTTGTAGCTTCCTACTAAAGAGTTACAAATAATCGAATGTTCGAATACAGCCTTTAGTATGAATTTATATCAATTCGCAGTACGGGGCCCCTGGCCAAGTGTACCCATGCGTGAAGACGGCTTCAGGTCGTACTGCATACATGCTTGGATTTAGAACGTCGTTTGTTGTATGGGGATTCGATTGGGTTGTTTATTTTCGCGGTAACATTTGTGACACATTACGGAGATGGATTCGCCAACAGTGCAGCAGATGATATTCCCTTTATTCACCAAATCATTGCCAGAGATGTTGGGATCAACCTTGATCGCGAACCGTTCGTTCACCGTTCACAAGAAAGCTTTCTTCACCTATGACGCATTCTACTTAAAATGAAGCAAAGCAACCTGGCGTAGCCAACGCACCCGAGCCGAAAGTAAAACAACAACAAACAAGCAAATCAATCACTCGAATGGCTCGTGGAGATTTCATCAAACAATTTTATTTTGATATAATTTTCCCACAATACAATAAATACTTCGATTATGCATATTTATCGTTTATTGGATGTCTGATAATCGATGATATTACTGTCATCTTGCTCCAGACAAACCAAGTCTAGGGGCCATGTGGCACCTGGAGGCAGAAACCAAGAACTGATCCGCTGCTCTCCTGCTCCCATGTCGTAAGAAGCGACAAAAACAGAACCCTCTCCTTCATTTCCTTCATTTTTTGACTTTCTGATTTGGTGCATTGAAACAGTTAATTATTTCTTAGCATTCTTCTTATCTATTCGCAATAAACCTGCTTGCCCGTCTATCTTCTGACCTCGTACAAAATAGAATCAAAAAATCGCTACGCTATAGGCACCAGTGAAGCAAGCCAACGATTTGTTCTACATCCAGTGCACAAACAATATTGTATCATTGCCCCCGTAGTGCGTAGTGAAATGAGTCTTCCAAAGGAATCAAAAGTTCCCGTGCTACGGGATAACATAATTTCGATCGACTTCAAGAAAACTCGTGTTAGCCCCTGAGTAAAAGCTTTGTCGCATTCAAAAAGCTACAAATGATGATATAGACATATACCGACATCGTAACATAGATCGGCATAAAAAAATTTAATTTCAATGCATATCGAAGCATCGTTTCTGGCAGATGTTTTGAAAACCGGTATGCTTATTTCAAAACTCTTGGGCACCTCCCGAAATTTTTATCTGGCTACGTGCTACACCAAGCAGCATCGTTGGTGAATAGTACAAACAAGAGGGTCCCATGTTGCCACATTGAGGGACTCCAGATTTACGTGTAAACTAAGAAAAGATGTAAAAAGCAAGTTTCATACGTAGGACATATGTAAGAACCCATTCATTCAACGAAAATCTGTTATGCACCCAGTCGTGACATTGTAGGTCTGCCCTCCATTACCCCAAAAAAATTTCATGAAATCAAAGGCCATTTATTCAACTACAGCATTATAAACAGGCACTATCCGCACAAAGCAACGCCCGCAACAAACGGTAAGGGGTCAATAATATAGCATGTAAGATGTTTTAAGCATTATTTACACCTATCCTATCCGTTTCAGTTCCGTACACGGACACCAATATTTTTTCAGATAAATCAAATGCAAGCATTCACACTCGTCCGGCACGGTACCATCCCGGACAAGTGTGAATGCTCGCATTGGAATTGTATGAAAGAATATTCGCGTCCATGCACGGTACTGAACCATCACTGAATCGGATCGGAAAAGTATACATTTGGCTTTAATTCTTGGTAAACCACTCAGGCGCCTTAGGAGGATGGACAAGCAGAAACTGTGTCAATTGTACCTCGTCCGTTTTTATAAAAAAAAATCACGACTTGAAGTCGAAAGGTACAATAACCTTCATCTGCCCTATTTGATAATATTTGAACTTTTCTTGTTTCTAAGTATAAATTAATGAATAAATGTTCATCCTAACTGTCGTGTCCGAGCCTAGCAACACAACTTAATACTTCTTGCTTCGTCTCCATCCCTACACTAACTACAACTGGTTTCTCCCAAAACCGTACAGGGCACTTGTTGGATGGAATTGTTTTTAAAAAGGGCAGAATTAAACTTGCATCCTAAAATCAACTAAAAATCTGTAATGCTTGAAACATTCGTTCCATCGATTGAATCTGTTAATCAACATCTGCGCGAGCTATAAAAACAAATCCAGCTTAATTAAAGTTTACTAACAATGTGCACCCTGGTCTGCTTTTTCCGCGTATAAAAAGCGAAACAAACTTTACACACGAGTTTGTTTTTGTTTCCTTTTGATACAGAAAGTTCAGCTCATTTATAACTAGAAAAGGTTGTTCATAACTGAAACAATAAAATGATGGAAAAAATTGTAATTTGCCTTGTGTCATTCGTACTGCTTGGGTTACATCAAGTTGTAAGCATGGATAATTCAATGTGCAAGCCGTGATATTATATTATTATACGTTTTTCGTTTTTATTTCACTTCAGACCGCTCAGGTACGCTCCCGGGCTGAAGTTTTTAACGATGTGAGCGAATATCTTACTATTATAACTAACGACATCTTCACGTTTAATCCAACATGGCCAGATGAACTGAAAACCGATCTGGAACAAATTGTAGCAGGTTTAAGCGCATGGAAAGATTCTGCTACCATGGATTCTGATCTTTCTCAACCAAATTTTTTACTGCACCGCTAAATTTGTAATGCGCTAGCAACAGAGATAAAGTGCAATATTCATGTTAAAAGGGTTTTTTTATTGAATAAATACCGACTAAGCTCACATATCCAAAATGTCATCAAGCCACTGTTGCATATCTTCTTTCGTTTCCGTTTTCTCAACGTCCTCTTTTCTGCCGGCATTAGGTAAATCTTGCACGGTGGCATCTGTCCTAATAGGAACAGACTCCTCGGTCACTGGAACAGTGGTGATTGTTACCTCACTCAATCGGTCTGCAATTCCACCCGCCGCGGCATAGCTTCCTGTTACGTTGGGATCGTTTCTCAGCTCCGGTGGCAGTGCCAACGGTCCTATCAAGCAAGGAACCGGCTGTGGTGGTTGCATAATTACCGGTGCAGCACTTTCCTGTGACGGGCGGGAAGGCAATGCATCGGCTCCAATAAGGCACTTAGCAGGCGGTGATTTCGGTCTGTTTGCCATTTTTTGACTTGTATTCAAATTACCAATAAGTTTCTTATACTTTATTTCCTCAAGTTCTGCTTTCAGTTTCATAGACTTGATGTCTTGATTGGTAAAAATGTCCGGCGGATATCCGTTTCTCTCGTAGAATGGTATCGTGGCCAAACTGGCATTCAAATGTTTCGTATCGATTTTGAAGTAGTTTCCGAACTGCTGATTAGATTTTCCGCTGATGATCGCTGGTTCGGCTGCCTCGCTTACCCAATGTTTCTCGTTGCTCAAAAAGAAGTGTCCACTGACTGAGTGGGGCACCCGTAGTAAATCCTCAAAGTCAGCGGCTCTCGATTGTTCGTTTTCGGAATCGGAGGACAAATCCTGTCGGGTGTTCCAATTTGGTTCGATGTTACGCTTCGAATAGCGATCGTCATAAACAAGTAGCGGTTCGGATGAAGGAACAGTTTTGTTATTTTTGAACTCTTTCTGGGTTTGTCCTTTACTTCCCGTCTTCACCGGTGGAGGTTTCTTATGGCGTTTATCAAGACGACGTTTATCCTGCAACAGTGAAATAATGAGTGTGAGCCAAGCAAGTGATTTAGCGACAATTCAAACGTTATGACTCACCTTTCCAATACTCTTATCCATTTGTGGTGCAAACTATTCGATAAACGCCTACTCATACGTTCGGAGAACAAAGAAATGTTGTATTCGAATAGGAACAGAACAAAATTACATGCAACAATAAATAATCCCCTTGTTCACGGAATCCAACCGAATGGAATGGTATATGTTGATTTGTTTATTGATGTGACAGCTGGCAGTTGTGCATGCAAATAAAAAAGCAGTGGCTCCGGGGCCTATGCGAACTAAAGAGGAGCATACACGATTAGATAAAATTTAGACGTCAACAAATCGTAAGGCACTAAAAATCAAAGCTGATACCGCACACAAATGGATTCGTCGAGAATTTTCCTATCCTAGAAAAATCGATCCACACATATCGTTAGATTGAGAATAATACCACAGACTAAGGCTGTTCGCAACGCTGATGTATTCTATATGGGTTGTTCTGTTTTACATCACCGGCTAAAACAGATCGATCGCAATGCTGAGGGCATGTTCAGGAGCGTTTTATTTTGTATAGGACTTTCAAAGTAGAACTGGAACTAAACATTCACATTCCCAACAGAGCGTTTTGTTTTATAATTTCGAACAGTTTTGTTTCAAAATTTAAAACTGTTATACGACGTCGTTCTATTTGTTGCTGACTTTAAAACACGTTTAGAACTATGTTTTAAATACATGCAAAGTTTTCAGCACAGACACTTGGACCCGATAGACTGGGGAAAAACAAATTTAAATGCAATAACGCTGAAGGCATGACGGGAAATGAATTTTAAACTGAATAGAACACCCGCTAACACTGCTACTGGGAACAGCAAGTTCTAGTTTTAAAATTTTCGGTTTTATTTTATAGAACTGTCAAAATTATGAATCTACAACTGAAACACTCCTGAACATGCCCTGCACACAGAAAAAAAAATGTTGGTAAAAATAAGAGTTTTTCACTCTTAGCAAAAAACAACCAACGCATACCCTTAGTTTAAAAATAAAACTTTTGTTTTGAGTACTATTCTTCATTTGCTTAAAAGGAAAACTTTTACTTTGATTATTATTCTTGATTAATTTAAAAGTTTTACTTTCAACCTAATAGTTGGCGTTGGTTGTTTTTTGCTAAGTGTGTGTGTGATGCAGTTCTATTTTTCGAGCACTTTTTTGGATCCCATTTAAAACAGCTCGACTATTCTGTTTTAAATTTTCCACAATTTGAAACACGAATAGAACGCTGTTCTAATTTTTTTCATTAGTATGTGTGACGACTGACGGCTGAAAAAACAATATATGTCATATAAATGACAAACAATAACAAAATCAAATGAACAACATTTAGAACAGGTGGCCAAATCATCGCATTGGGAACACCGTTTTGTTGTTTCAAAAAGGCCTGATCCTTCTGCGTGTACATAATCACCCTCCTTTTTTACTGTAAAAGTCGATTTTACATTGAAATTTACTGTATAAAAGTTAAAGTTTATTGTTTTTTGTATTGTAGCATAACTCTATAATTTACTGTAAATTGTTGTAAAATTACTGTACTATCACAGTGAAAATCATGGTTTTGTTATTGTATATTTTTATTCGGGTTAGCCTTAAAAGAGAATATTCTCGACAAACATATGATTACGGCCTAAAAGCCAACTGTCAAAATCCACTTTGAATGGAAATTCCAGACAAACCGTTACTAGTCGAACACAGTTCACAACAGTTTATAGGGGCCCTTACACGCGCAATAAAAGTGTCATTACTAAGTAGTGTCATTACTAGAATTGTATGGGAATTCCGTCATTACTCACCTTACACGATCATTAAAAGTGACATTATTGCTCAGTAATGACATTACTAGCGCCTCGTGTAAGGAGCCCTTATGAAAGAGAAAACTTTTGGTTTGCCCGGAATTTCCATTCAAAGTGGATTTTGACAGTTGGCTTTAAGCCCTAATCATATGTTTGTCGAGTATTGCCCGTTGGCTTTCCGGCCCTTACTTGAGAGATATTTTCAAAAAAAAAACTTGAATTTCTTTCATCATTTTCAGTGTAAATTTCCTCGAATTAACTCACAGAAACCCTTTACGTACTGAGCGTGTGAGTTAAAAGATCAACAAAATATTTTTTTATCAATGACATTTGCCAAATAATTTCACAACGGGAAATACTAAACACGTTTCGTTTTCATTGTAGGAAGTATAATTCTCAAAAATTTGCGAAGGTTGATCTGATTTCGAATCAAAAATGTCCACCGCCTGCAGTTACACCTGTCTGAACTGTAGTGTACGTTTCCAGAATGCGGAAATGCAACGAGAACACTACAAGACCGACTGGCATCGCTACAATCTGAAGCGCAAGATTGCGGAGCTCCCTCCGGTGAGTGTTGAGGAATTCGAGAAGCGTATCATTCAGCAGAAAAGCGCCGATGCTGCAGCACTCGAGGATCAGTCGCTTTACTGTAAGGCGTGCAAGAAACTTTTCAAGTCAAAAAACGCGCATGACAATCATCTGGACAGCCGGAAGCACAAGGACAACTTGAAGGTGTACCTGGAACAAGAACCCAATGCAAAAGAGCAGGATGTGGCCGTCAAATCAACTCGGATTAATAAAAATGTGGCTACAGGGGAACAACCGATGGATGAAGATATAGAGGAGGTAGACTCGGAGCAGTGGGACGAGGAGTGGGATAACCCGATCGAGAACAACGATTGCTTGTTCTGCTTGAACCACAGCGAGGATATAATTAAAAACATCAAGCATATGAGCGTGAAACATTCGTTTTTTATTCCTGATGCAGAGTACTGTATCGATGTTGAAGGTTTGCTGACGTATTTGGCGGAGAAGATTTGCAGGGACTTTATCTGCATCTGGTGCAATGAGAAGGGAAGGACGTTCTATTCCTTGGATGCCGTCAGGAATCATATGGTGGAGAAAGGTCACTGCAAGATGTTGCATGAAGGGGCCGCACTGGCAGAATATGTTGATTATTACGATTACAGTACCAGCTATCCGGATCACGTACGTTTTCTTTGTACTACATTTAAGAATTTTATGATTATTATTTTTCCTTTTTATTTTAAAGAATGAAGAAATGGATGTTGACGCTGAAATTGAAGCTCCTCAAATCTTAGACGGCGATGACTACCAAATGGTGCTTCCGTCGGGCGCCGTAATCGGTCACCGTTCGTTGTTACGATACTACAAGCAGCGTCTTAATCCAAACCGTGCCCTGGTGGTGAAAAAGTCTACCCAACGTCTACACAAAGTTCTGGCCGAATATCGTGCCCTCGGATGGACATCCACTCAACAGGAAGCAGCGGCTCGGAATGCCCGGGATATGCACGTAATGAAGAGACAACAGGCCAAACTAATACAGCAAGTAGGGGTAAAGGCAAACAAACTGCAGAAACACTTCCGTGTACAGGTGAACTTCTAAATATCGCTGTAAATTATGTTTTTTGGCCTGTATCACTTCTGTTCGGGCAGGCATAAGCTTTGAATAAAATTAGGTCGTTAATATTTAAACTTAGTCGATCGCCCTTATTTGCAGTGTTCGCTTTTATTTTCGTGCATACCGAATATCCGTTTTCCTTTATCGTTCCAGCAAAGACTACATATTAAGAAGACTGATATCTCTTTCCCTCCCCCATTACAAACATGAGGAGACAGAGGTTGCAGCACCTCTATCGTATGAAGGTAGGAAGCTTAATGTAAAAGTGTATATGTGTATGTGCATCACTATGGGTAGTACCCCCTTTACCCGCAAGTGGCGTTGCTGTTACTGTCTCCAGATTCTGGACAGAGTTGCCAGTCTTCTTGCTATGAAGTCTTCGCTGGAACAGTTACACATCAGAAACGGTCGATCAGCGGAGAGGATATCATTGTCTGGATAGATTTCACAGGCGATGATAAATAACTCCGTCGGAGTGACTGCATCTAAATAGCTCGCGAAAATAGATATCGGTATCGGGAGAAAAACCGCCGCCAAAAATTCTCAGCCCCAGCTAGCAGATAATTTGGAGCCCTACACATTTTGGACCCTGTTAATGTATTTGCCTCCTATACACTGCCAAGTTTCTCTGCATTAAGATTTCTGACAGCTCATTTACAACCACAGATGCAAACTCAAGTCAAAGGAAATTGGTTTGTTTTCATCAGGAAATACCTAACCTCAATCGATTTTTGCACGGCAAAATATTTTGTTTTCATCACGAAATAATTCAGCGCCTTTTCTTTTTCAACGGGAATAGAAAGGTCAATTTGTTTGGTTTGATGCAGCAATTACATTCCTTGGGTTGTCTATTAAGTTTCAATATCATTGCTTCATCTCAAATTGTTTAAAATTAAACAGAATCCACAGTTTTCAAAAATATCACCGAAAACGTTTCATGTTTCAACGATAGTCAAGAGGAACCGGTGGAAATGATACATTTTCAAATTGGATTTAAATCAAGACGGATCTCTCCATCTTGGATTTAAATGTACAATATCAAGAGTACTTATTCAAAAGGTCCTAAGTGACATTGAGCTCGAACTGAGAAAAACGAGGCTGAAGTTTCATGAACCTAAAACAATTCCCTACTAGAGAACAAAAATGTGTTGTGATGGAACAATAGGGATCTTTAGGGGTGTGCGGGTTAAGGCATATTCTGATGCAGATTAGTACCGTGAGTTAATATCTCAGTCCTTTTTCAATTTTTTGGCCCGAAACTATTGAAAAAAACATTTTTTAGTTTGTTTCCTTTTAGGACAATAACACATCCAAACCCATGCGACTTGCACGACCCTATAGGTTGCCTTATCAGATCTACCATAGTTTGCAGATGAAACTTGAGATGGCAGGTTGCTAGCGGATTGACAAAGTACCAGATCATGCTGTGTGGGGTGCTGTCCCGGTTAACAATGAGGCGAACGAGATATTTGCAGATGCGTCATTTAGTAGGGCAACTGTCAGTTTGCTGGTTGAGTTTAATTTGGTTTTTTTAAATTTAAAAATCATAAAAGAATAATTAAGGTTTAAGAATGATATGAGTGTACTCGTAAGGACACCCGCTACCAATACATATGAAAAACTGGCACAATTTTTCCAAATTAAAGATCCCTATTATGCCAATATAGTCTAAGAACTATGCTCTTTAGGTAAATAATACTAAAAACATGAAATGTTTAGTGCTAATGTATTTTTTAAGCGCTTTAGAATGATGCGTCCTTTTGAAAATTATAGGACCTTTCACATAGGTCTTTTTTCGGGCCTAAGAATCATACGACGCTGCACATAAGGCTTTATTCAGAAAATTGCGGGAAACTTTAGTTTATATTAACAAACCATTAGCTGGAAGTGGTTAAACCAATGAATGGCATGTTACTTTAGAATACATAAGCTTTCCAATTATCATTTAATTTATTATTGCGCAATTCCCACCAACCTGGATTCCGCACTTTCAAAGTGCGACTGATCAAACTGCTACTGAAAACTGCGAGCTGTCAAAACACATGTATTTCAAGTGATAGAGATGGTACTTTGATAGACAGACCAGTCGAGCTAACCAGTTTATGAGAAGAATTCAATAGAAGAATAGCAAGTGCGCAGTGCGGTTAGAATCAAGTTTATAGTGCCACAAACTATATACTTTCTAAATTCAACTTCCAAAATAAGTCGCATGAACAGAAGAAAATAATTTCTTTTATTTAGATGCTTAGGACGTTTTTACTAAGTACCTATGTGCAGTGGGAAAAACATATAGAATCAGCGATGTCAGATTTACAGACATGTCTGTATTTTACAGACTTTTGATAGCCTCCTACAGACGTAGCCAGCAATCTACAGACTTTTAAAAGAGTAAAAGTGTTTAGCAAAATTGCACTATAACAACTGTATTCGAATACAAGTGATTCCTCACAATAGTATTCGAATTTCAATCTAATTTTGAAGTAATATTCTATTGTAAATAGAGTTTACAAACCATCTACAGATTTTTACAGACATTTTCATTATTCTTTTACAGTCATTTCACAAAAACATGTGGCATCCCTGTATAGAATGAAAAGAATCTTGCGTCGTTTTTGCATGGCGCCTATGAACAGGTGCAGAGGTTTTGAAATGTTTCACGCATAGGTCCTTTCAATTTAAAAGGTCTCAAGTGCAAAATTTCAAAATGTGATCATGAAAACTATGCGACTTTTTATATAATGCTTGTTATTTTGATAAGTACTGGGTATAATGAATCCTGGCTTTCGGTATTAGTTAGCTTTGTTGTAATCACATGCTGCGCTGCAAATAACTCAGTTTGTTTACATTTGTCACTAAGTACCATTTGAATCAGCACTCTTGAATTATAATATTTTTTTTATCGATTTAATTAGTTTGTCTGATTTGGTATTATGCATGTAACGTGTTTGAAAAGGTTTTCTTTGTAAGGTTTTATCTAAAAAATCTTAAATAAATGGTGTCCACTAGAGTCTGTATACAATATAGAGTCCCGTAACAGAGGAATGCGCAACACTGCGTAGAATACAGACTATTTATTTTTTTCTGGCAACCGGAATATTTGCTGTAACTTTGAGTGATTTCGATCAAATTACAGAATAAATTTATACTGAATGAAAAATTAAGCAACTTATCGTGGCAAACGAAACATCCCAGCGAAAATCATTTCAAGCATCATTTTATCTGATTTATTAAATGCTTAATAATCAATTAATAAACTGTTTAAATTTATTCAAAGAATTCGAGGCTACGCAGGACTCAGGTCATTTGAAGCGGGTCATTTTATCTCGGATGAACTTGACACTCGTATAGAACAGTACCAAATCCATTTCACTATGACAGAACAATAACGTTTGCGAATATATCAAGGGAAAATAATCCTGAAAGTAGTTCAATGGCACTGTAGAGGCTCGACGAATCAATTAAAATGTGTATTCATCACGTTATTGTTAACTTGTTGATTTTTGTAAGCAATATAAGAAATGAGAAAAGGTAAATATATAAACAATTAGTGTTTCACTCCTATTATTGTAATATTTTTCCCGCCAATAACAATAGTTCCCTTGGGGGCACGCATAGGGGCATAGCTAAAGAAGTACGTTTGTTTACTTTGCACGATAGGTAGCCGGTGACATCTATCATGAATCGACCAAAGGGCCGAAGTCGCAAAGATATCGAATCGAGAAAAATAGTTTTGAAAATTCGCTTCAGAAAATTAAATCGTATTTTAACAGTGATTGCATACTGCGCTTTCAAATATATTGCAACATATTAAAATAATACTAGTTTTCGGAAGCATAACTAAAATTTTTTATATAATAACGATTTCGTTGATAAAATTGAAAAAAAATTATTTCGCCGAGTGTTGTTATGAAATGTTGATTAGGCCATTTTCGAGTCGCCCTCTTGTTTTGACGACTCTCAATTTCGCCCTGCAGTGTCGCCAAAAAACAAAAATCAAATGTGGCTTTCGCCGTGCTCGCTGGAGGGGAAAATTTGTTATTCCTCCTGAGCGTAACAAGCATTTGGTTTTTGTTTAGGGCGATTCTGTTTACGGACCTTGTAAACAATGATGCTGTCAATTTCGCCTGTATACACTACCTTAGAAATGCAGAGGCGTAACCCGCCTGGCATTTTGTTTACAGTTGAAAGTCGGATTCGCCGTTTTGTTTTTTATTGATTTTCATGAAGTGTGAAATATTTATAAATTAGTTTTTATATTTTTTATAAAGTATTTTTACTCCTCTTTCAGATATTAATCAAATCTCTGTTTGTGTACATTTGTTAGTTACGCCCATTTGTCGGATCACGATCGACATGTTCGATAGGTAGAATCGGCTTCATTCTGTGCGAGCCTTTAAATAAATACATAAACAACGCCTTTGGTGTCCACAATATGTCAAAAAATTGATATCATCTTATTTTGGACACCCCTCGATTTTCTTTCTTGACAGCTATTTGTTTATCGAGTTAAAATAATCAAAAAGTGAAAAATTTCGTAACGGTAGGTCGCCTGCGAGGTGTATACAGGTGTACACATTTTTTTCTATGTGTGCATCAGCTGTCACTTTTTTCGGGCAAACAAGAAGAATGAAGAAGAAAACAGAAGCACGTGGTCTCATACTTCATTCTGATTGGTTAGTGATGTAAACATTTGCTCTTTTGCGATCCCGGACGCCATACTTATTTTTACCACGTGCTTATAAGCTTCTTTTCGATTGGTCGGTTTGTTGATTATGTGCTTCGCGGTCCTGGGCCGCCATGATTAATTTCACTAGCAACAAACCAACACACTCAAACTTGACAAATGTGAACACCTATACTATAATGCATCTCGGGTCGCCTGCTCTTTTTGGCCAAATTATTTAAAAATGTTCAAACCAATGAATGTCGAAAATCAAACGATTGAGGAACATTTCGTTGAAGACCATAATATTACCAAAGAGGATACTTCTGAAATCCATATGGAAGAACATTTGTAGTTCGAATTTGTAGAATCGACGAGCTATATCTAGCCAAACATGTCAAATGGTCCTAAATGCAAATGATAGTTTCTGTTTGTTTACTTTCTCTTTCGCTAATAACTCGGCAGTTTATACTTTGTTACTCAACTCATAGCAGAATAAGCTAGTCGAAATCAGAGTCTTTCGATATATCCTGAAACAATATTGAAAAGTTTTAGGATGACACCGTAATAATCGAAAGAGAAGTAAACAAAGAGAGGCTCTCATTTGCACTTAGGACCATTTGACATGTTTGTCGAGATATGTTGACAAATCTAAGAGACATATCACAGCTAGGGATGTCCGATTTTTCCAATTAATCGATTAGTAGCTAATCGATTATTTTTTACATTTCTATTAATCGTAATCGATTAAAACCAAGAAATAATCGATTAATCGAAGTAATCGATTAGTTTAAAAGTTTTTCTGAGAGCAGTAACAGAAAATACAAAACGTCCATCTCAATCTGATTATGATGATCGTTCACTTCGGTATACAGTAGAATTTCGGCGAATGGCTAATACTGGCTTCACAATCTTCTACACAGGGCCGTCTTTAGACTACTCGGGGCACCTTGGCACTATTGAGCTAAGGGCCCCTTTAATTGAATTGGTATAAACAGCTGTCGAGAATGAGCATGATCCAAAACTGATTCCCAGCATCAAAGAATCACTTCTACCTCATGCCATGCTGAGACACTCTTTCATATTTGAGCCAAATCAGTCAACCGTGTCGAACATATTCAACAAAATATAAAGTGGGATTCAAAGTTTATGGAGAACAAAGACTATTCCAGATTTTCACAACCTGATGTCCAAATATTGTCGAAAAAGAAAGATAATCTGAGTGCATCTTAAAAAGTTATTTGTTTTCCTGACCGATTTGACCTGTAGTAGCAAACGGCCTAACACACTATTTGCGGCGGTGGGAGTTCGAACTCAGGTGAGCTGCGTACAGTGTAGCTGACCTACCAACTACGCTATAGTCTTCCCAGATGGTGTAATCTGACCACCCAACCAGTATTCCACTTTGCTTACAGATGGCCGAATTTAATATAATAATAACAGAATCCCTATTGAACAAACTGTTGTGTCGAAGACAGCCATAACACGATCTTTATATACGTGGTGTACCAAACGTTGCACTGTTATTAAAAATAAATTAAAACATGAATGGAAATGTTGGATTGACGTTTGAATTGGTTCAATAGTGATGAAATGCTTCGTTTCCTGCCGCTCTGATGCTTTTTAAAAATTTTGATCACACGGGATACGGTGCAATGCGTGATTTCGAGCTGCTACTGATCTGAGTGAAGCAATTTTTTAAAATATAGTCTTTAGAATTATTTTATATTCATGCTAAATGTGGGCCCCCAAAATCTCGGGGCCCCTGGCCTTGGCCCAGTCTTCCCATGCATAAAGACGGAATTGCTTCTACCAAGTTTAATTTAAAGGATCCTTTATCAGAATTCATAGAACTTCTCATGGATCTAGTATCTGTTGGAGAGACGCATATAGTGTACCTAAACCTCTCCTTCTCTTCAGACAGTTTGTGGCCGGTACTGTTTTAAGCCTTTTCTTGCTTGAACTCAAGACAATCTAAAAGTATTTATAGAGCGAATCCGGCACGAATGACAACGTTCAATTCGTAATCCCGCGGTTGATCTAATCTTTCCAACTGATCTGTTCAAATTATTCAAAGATATGATCGTGAATGTAAGACTTCCAAAAACGTAAGTTAATGGTGTTTCAACACCCCCTAGAAGTGAATTTCAAAGTTACAATTGGCAGCACAATATATTGTTGCTCTTTGACCCATGAATTTCAATGCTAATTAGTATTTTTGGTTAAGTTGTAGTTTGAAGCCGCTTGTCGCCAAAATGGAATAAATAAATTAAAATTAAAATTTTACGCGCATTAAAAAAATTAATCGACCAATAATCGACGCTATCTAATCGATTATCCGATAATCGTTAAATTCGTTAATCGATTAAAAATTAATCGATTAGTTTCCATAATAATCGATTAGTTCGATTAATCGAGAACTAATCGGACATCCCTAATCACAGCTAAATAATGACAATAAGAATGTGCTTGCTGAATTCCTAGAATCGCCTGAAACACTCACACGATCAGGAACATTACGATTCAAGCGACGTAGTCCTGCTGTTTTAACATTGAGCCGAACAGTTGAATACCACAAGGCGAAAACTGAAGAAAAAGGAAAGTAAAGGAAGAGAAACAAAGAGAAACTGAGCTTAGAAAGAATAACAAGAAACCACCAAAAGAAATTAAAAATTAATATTTAGTACAAGATTCCTGACGAACTTTGAACCTTGATTTACTGCTACAGATGAATTGTTACACGAAATATATTATTGTCAACTCTATTGCATAACATTTAATGCTACTTTGTTAACTCTGCAGTAACCTAATTGTACCGAAAGTTTTTCTATTTCTCAAAATGATAGAACTAAAAAACTACATGCAGTCAGCGTTCCATATAAAGATTAATGTACCATTTTTGATTGACAGTCGCTGATTTGCTTATGTTCTTCTTTCATGCATTAAATATACTGTAAAGAGAACGAGTCAGTAGGTCAGTTTAGTTGAAAAAACTTCACTGTTTCCAAAATATATTCAGTCACATTCAGTGTGTCCAAAATATGCTTGGAACACTGTCCAAATTAGTGTGGAAGGGTCCGAAATGTGAAAAATTCATGCTGTGAAGAAATGTCATTTTCGAGATTATGTCAATGTATAAAACATCCATTGACAGTTTTCTTTTAAGAACGGTAATTTTAGAGCAGACTCGTGCATGTATTGCATTAAAAACATAAGCAAGCAAATATTTTTTGACGTTCACGTAATTTCACTTCCTCTAGGGGTCCAAAATTGGTTGGTTACCCTAGGAACGAGAAGTATCAAGAAGGAAAAGAAACCTTGCGAAGGTGGTGCCCGGTCAAACCATTCGGAATTTGATTCGGAATCCTGAATGGAGTCATTGTGGATTCCAAATCAAATGCAACAACCGATTCTGAGTCGGAATCGGTTGTTGCATTTGATTTGGAATCCATAATGACTCCATTCAGAAATCCGAACCGGTTCCGGAATGAGTTTAACTGGGTGGTAATGGTTTACATCTTTATGGTCGACACGTCCGGACCGGTTCGTGTCTCAACAGGTGACGTTATTTGCAGCGGACCTGAGCAGGTCAGATATACCCGGTCAAACCATTCGGAATATGATTCGGAATCCTGAATGGAGTCATTATGGATTCCAAAACAAATGCAACAACCGATTCTGAGTCGGAATCGGTTGTTGCATTTGATTTGGAATCCATAATGACTCCATTCAGAAATCCGAACCGGTTCCGGAATGAGTTTAACTGGGTAGGTTGGACAGCAACCAAAAAGCAGCAATGGAAAAAAACATGAACGATTAACATAAAAGAGCAAGAGCACAGACCATATTGAACTAGTACCTAACGGTTCCCCCGGTTGGAAGAGGATTGCGAGATACAAGAGGTTTAGGTTTCGTCGGTAAGCTTAATTACTACAAACCAATCCGACACCAACCACGATTCAGCAAACAGCGGTGTCTGTTGAGGAATCCTTTTCGAAGGTAAAATTTATCGAATTTGTTGAACTGAGTCGATTGGTACAAAAGAATCGGCCATCCAGGCTTTGGAAAAAATATTTAAATTTTGAGGGTTTCTATATCTTTCATTTATAAGAAACGTAAAAAAAACAAAATCAGCGCGCGGGCCTAACTTAGTTGAATAATGTGCCACTGTCCTAGCCGTATTTGTTGTCAACTGTGAGCTTTGAAAAGCAAAAGTAATCCAATTTTTAACTAAAATGCTAAACTGCTCAATGAAGGAACCTAGACGGCAAGCAGTGTGCTTAGTGTAATTTCTCTTTCTTTTGTACGAAAAGAACTTCCGATTTTCATGCTAAAATTTCGGTTGATCTTCAAGAATTCGTAAAAAACAATATTGGGGTGTCAAACTCGGAATGACGATTCCCGTCTATCTCTGCACGCAAAACATGGTCCAAAACCTACGAGCCGACAGCCGAAATCAAAATTCATTATTTCTTAAAAGTAATGAAATACTGTAAGACATTGTAAATTAATATTACCAGATATTTATCTATAATAAAAAAAACTAAATTTTCCAATTTAAATGTTTATCATGAAATCAAATATTTGTCAAAGTTTAGCAGCCTTGCAGAATTTGACTATCTTTTGCGAAATGTTAATGACTTTGTATTTCAGTTTACTTCAAGAGACAGTAAGCTCGCAGTCGTGTGCAGGGGCAGAGAGAAATCGCCATTTTCAAACCTCCATTTCGAGATTAACTCAGATACTAATTTTTACGAATCTTGAATAATAAACGAATTTAATGATTTAAACCGGAAGTACTCACTCCTAATCATTATTCCACAAAAACTTTTCCTAGTTTTCGACCAAAAAAAGAGAACGTCCCCTTAAACAAGGTTTTCTCAAGCATCTTCCACTCGAAATAACGAACCACCTCCAGCTTTCAATTGTTACTTTCTCGCATTCATTTACTTGTAATACACTTTATTCATTTCAGTTTTGTGGTTTTTTTTTTCTCCATTTTTTTTTTGCGCTTCAGCTATCGCTCTAGCGTCCATTCTACACACTACTTTTCTCGCCATTTCGATTCTACAGCATATTGGTTTCGTCTCTCGTGTTCTTTCGTTTCCAGTCTCTTTCTTGCGCTACTTCCTTATCTGTTTCCCGTCACGCTACTTATTGCTACTTTTCGGTTACAGCACTCTTTTACGTGTATTTCATCCCCCCACGCGGCCACCAGCTCAAAATCAACAATATGCCATTTTGTCTATAGTTTCCACTTTTTTTTCTTTGTTAATTTTTGCTCTCTAATTTTATGTGATTTATTTTTGTGTTTTTTACGACTTTTTCATACAAATGTCTTTTTTTTGGTTTGCCATATCATTGATTTCTAATTTCTCAATCCGAATTTTCCGCTCCCTTGCTACGCTCGGTTCATCCTGTTCGCATTCTGGTTGTGTCTTAGGTGTATAAATATATTATTTTAGGTTGCATTACTCATTGTTTTTTTTTATTAATTCGATTAATGATTAAAGAATAGAGTTTGCTTCCTTTTTTATTTGTTCCATTAGGGGACAGCTCCCTTCCTGTTACTATTAGCCGCTAGGGCGTGTGTATGTAGATGTACTAATGTGTGTGTGTATGTGTGAGTGTGTTTTTATTTAGCTCAGTTCTTTACTGTTTGGATATATACCATGTGTTGTTTTCTTTAGTAGTAGTGGTATGACAAATTTATCTAATCCAGTCACTTGTTAAAACCCTCTCCCGTCGGAATACTGGCTAGTCTCCGCGAGAGGAGAGTACCGTGTCAGACTTGTTACTGTGTGGCTGTGAATGTGTTTTTTTTGTAATGGATTGCTGAGAACGATACCGGAGATGTTTTTTCTTTCTTTTTTGGTATTTGCTAAGTTCTCTTTACTCATTTTTGTCCATGCTGTCAGAGTATCGAAACAAAGAGAGAACCATAACAGCTGCTTCATTGCCGATGTACACCTTCTGAAGGGATTTTCTTTTTGCGATATTTTGTTCTGCTAATTTACTTTTTTGTTTGCTGGTAGCATTTTTTTCTTTTTTTATTACTTATCAATTGTCCTTACTTAGTTTTTTCTTTTATTAACTTATCTTATCCGCTAGTTTTTAGTTATTAATTTAATTAATTTACTTCTTTCCTTTAGTTATTAATCTAATTTCATACTGCTCCGCCATTCGTCCTTACTCTTTTTTAACGTTTGCGTTGCTTAAACGTATTGTTTCTTTTTTTCTCTCATTCCACTAGTTATTTATTAGCACTATCAGTTACTATATACAGGAAAACATTGTCCAGTTTCATTGTCTTCTTCCTCAATTTTAGTTTATTTTTAAATAAAACTTTAATAAATTAAATTGTTGGTCTTACCATTCGTTTGTCTAGTGTTTTATGCAGCATTGCTCCATTTGGATTACCCCGCTTTCCCCCTCCCCTCGATTTGTCCCTAAATAATCGTTTTTCTTGTTGTTCTTTTGTAGTATTCACATGCTTTCGTATTTGTTTTACCCCGAAACAGCTGTGATTTGGCGTGTTTTCTACGTTGGTGTCTTACTACGGCTTCAATGCGCTTTTCCGGTTACCTGTTGCGCTTTTGGTATGTGGAACTGATTTCGTTTTACTAAAGAGATTTTTCGTCGCGTGATACAATGCACAATGTCTATATAAAAGTGTGTAAATGTACAATGTGTGTTTAGTGTGTGTGGTTGATTTTCACTAGCAGTGCTACGAGTAATTTGTGTAATGCAGTTAGTTTGTAATGGTAGTGAAATTACGTTACTCTCTCTCTCTCCTGCTTGCATCGACCAAAAAAAATTAACTAGGTTCGACCTGCCACGGTTTGCTTTGGATGGCAGCCACGTGTGCTGCTCGTGCGAAGCTACCGAACAGAATGACAGTGAAAGGAAACGTGTTTGAAATTATCATCAAAATCAGTCGATATATATATTCTTCCTTCATTTATAGTATAACTATTCTTGCTCGTTCCATTACGAATTGGAACGCCTTAGTTGAACGCATACGCATTCTCTAGCCTTAAAATGTACACAACGCTTACTCAAGCTATACACTGTCACCCCGCGTGTTGCAAACTTTCTCATTAGTAGATATTAGCCTTATTCTCCGCTAAGTTTGGATGAATTATACAATCTGATCAACTGACTCCTATCTCCATACAAAAAAAACCAATGGTATCTAGAAAAGTAAGAATAACTAAAAACAATGGTGTCACCAGCTTGTTTGGGAGGGAAACAATGCAAACTCAGTTTGAGGATAAACTCAACAATCTGTGCAATCTTCGGCGCCGGAATCGGCGTGAAACAGTATCAGCTTATTATATCAGACGCACATGCTAAATCCGTTTAAATTCTAAATTTTATCGTATACGCTAATCCGAACGCGATGTGATACAGGTGAAAATGGTGTTTAGATTTAAGGAAGTCACCTTTATCCAGTTCCACCACATACGAAATTATTTACTCGTAACCTGGTTCTAACGACATTCAGTTGAGCGACCGAAGATAAATATCGAAGGGCAGATCGTTGTTTGTAAAACAAGCTAAATCCTATTACTATGGACTGGTTGGCTAAAAAATTCCAACGTAAACCGAGATTCTTCGGCGCAAGAATCGCTTTAGAAGTTCTACATCGAACAAAATAGATCAAAATGAACCGCCAGTATAAAACAGGATAAAATAATTGAATTATGTTCCAATCAGGCCCGTAGCGTGCGGTTGGCCGGGTTGGCACCCGCCAAGGGCGCCAATCGTGAAGGGGCGCACAAATCTTGATTAGTTTTATCAAATAAATGAGGACTAATCGAAAAATCAGTAAGTAAAATAAGAAACTGAGAAACAAAGCCATTATAAATGCAAAAGGGGCGCGAAACTGAGTTTCCAAAGGCATCAGGAGAGTCCACAACGGCCTTGTTCGTCCCATTCAGATTTATTCACAATAAAGATCGTTGGTCTCAAATTTAAAGTGGATAGAAGATTAAATAACGAAACTGTTTGAGTGGCATGACACAAAAATTTCAGCTGCAAAGATTTCAAATTATAGTAGTGATAGCTACACTAATGGGACAGAAGTGTGGTCATGGGCAGTAGAGCAGGCTACCTCCTTAAAGCTATACAGTCATGATTCGCTGGTTGGGCCACAATGTCTGGCCAACTAACGAATTTGATTCGCTAGTTGGACCAACTGACAGACCTGACTCGACTAACCAGCGAATAACGACTGTAGCAAAGATTGTGAAGAAAAACTAAAGCGATTGACATCAAGAAAACAACAGAGAATCACATTTTCTTCAGTGTCGGGAGGAGCGCCGTAATATCACATTATTCCAGTGCCCAACCCATTACACTAAGCTGAATCTCTGGTTGAAATGTTGAGCGACTTGGGATTTTTTGTGTTCCTGAAAGCGATGGAAACTCCTTTTTTGATCTTAAATTTTTAACACTTGGAGCTGGTTTATGAGACTTTGTGACGGCACTTCCTCGAGCTGTTTTATTTTGCGTCCCCTCAAGAGAAAAATTTTAGTTTTCACAAGAAATTTCATCTGCTTACAGCTTTTGCGGACAGTTACAGATGTGCCCACATAAGGATCGTCAGAGTCACACTTTTTCTAAGCCACGAGAGCATAAATGTTTGTCGTGGTGAGTAACAAAGATCTCTTTAGATATTCTGTAGAAAGTAATTGGAGCGCATTTTAAGGGATATCATCCCCTATGATACTCTGCGCAATAGCCCCACCAGTCCTCATTGATACACAGACCTATTTGCTTGTATTTAGTGCAAACCTTGTCGATGCAGAGTCTACGTGTTCGACTGTTTGTAACACAAAGAAGTGTGCCGTCTCAATTAGCTAAGCAGATCACCAGATACGAATTAAAAGAGATATACAATTTTGCCCCGCCCTGTGTGATTGACATTCAAAATCTTCATTCAATGAAGAAAGAGATCCTTGAAATAGCCAACCCTTTCACCCCACAAACGACCAACTCGAATCGGTGACCACACCGTCGATCTCAACTATGTGAACGGACATGTAGACGCGGTAGTCCTTAATAAAATACTTGTCGTCAGTAATGTCCTTTGCTTGATTTAGACAGGATATCACCATTCTTAATCCATCTGGGCGAACTTTTCAGATATCTTTCACGATTGAATATTGTGTTTTTTTTTAATTTAGCCGCCATTTAGTCAGTTTTTTCGAAATTCGATCGCCTTCAAACAGCTAGTGCCAACTGATTTCACGAATATACAGTTCAAAGCTTTCTACTGAAATTTATATGAAATGAGTGACAGTCAAATACGAACGAGCTTCGGTCGAATTAATTGGAAATCCGGATGCCGATATAGTCTCCCACCAGCGGAAATAAATTTAACGGTTGGTGATGGAACAAATATTGAAATATTTTCTTCGGATCGTTGTATGATAGAAACGGCTGGAATTTTCTAATGAATCATCTGCGCAGTGAACTACCCTACATGCACAGTCTCTCGAAAAAATGTTTCATCCGTTGCCTTTAAGCGCCTAGCGTAAACTTATTTAAAAAATTCGCTCGAACCAACTACTGATAATTTTGATTTTCTGCATCATATTTGGAAGATTTTCCTCAAATTAGTTTTCGTGTTTCATTATAAGTCATACATACTTCGAAGTTAAAATTTGGTTAAAATTGATCCGTGTGTTAATTTTGCATCTATACATCTATGCACCGACAAACGATAAATCCGATGAGGTGAATTACGTGTTTTACGAGTGTCTCGACAAAACCTACGGAGAGTGCCCAAAGCATGACGTAAAAATTGTTATCGACGCCAACGCTCAAATCGGTAGAGACAGAACTTTTTCCGTCCTATCATTGGTAAGAAGGGTCTTCACTCTGTAACCAATGACAACGGCCTGAGACTAGTGACCTTCGCTGCAGCTAGAGGGATGGCCATCAGCAGCACTTACTTTGCACGCAAAGACATCCGTAAGCACGCCTGGATGCACCCGAATGGCGAAACTTGCAATCAAATAGACCATGTCCTGGTAGACGGCCGACACTTCTCGGATGCTATAGATGTGAGGACCAAACATCGACTCTGATCACTATCTCGTTGTCAGTAAGATTCGAGCATGGTTAGCGAACTCAAGAACTCAGCGACCGTTGCGTTTCAATATCCAGTGCTTCTCAGCAGAAGGTATGACGGACGAGTACCGCCAGAAGCGTGATGAGCGGATAAGGGGAATCAACGTAGACACCAACCTCAACAATCTGTGGAATTCAATCCACGGAGCGCACAGTGTCGCCTAGCCGGACAAAACCTCAAAATTTTATTTTAGATTTTTCGTGATTTAACATTTTTCTCTGCTTCTTAACAGGTTGAATAGAGTCTTCTAAAAATATTAAGTCCCTAAGACGAGAGTTCAATTTTTTACAGAACTTCGAAGGTGAAATAGATGATGAATTCTGAGGAAAACTCTTTTCAAACCTAAGTTATTCAAATGAATATATCTTTTTAGTTGAGATTCCGATTGGGGTCAAACTGATTTCATTTGAAAGGTTATTCACTGGATTTATAGCTGCCATTCGATTTAGTCGATACAAGCCTTTCTTCTCGCTCAGACATGAAAAACAAATAATAAATCGAGCAATAGTTTAAAGTTATAATGTTCAAAGTGGCTGTACTTTTTTTTGAAACGGTTCGGAAAGATCGCTTGTTGTTCATTATATTTGAAAATTAGTGTACTTTTCGAAAATGAATATCTTGTTTTGCCCCTTTCTGCCCCGAGGTATGAAAAAAGGTGATTTTTCATGATACGTCTGAAGGAGACGCATGATAGCCTTTGACTACCCAGGGTTCGCAATATAATTTATAGATGTATCTTATCATTATCAACAATTGAAAAAATGTGTATTCTGCTAAAAAATTCACCGAACCTAATTTTTTGAAAACGAATTTTCGGAAATAGTGCACTTTAAATTCGTAAATGTTGAATTTTCGAACTACCCTAAGTGCCAAAATTTTGAGGATTTAAAAAACAAAAAATAAACATCAAATATGAATTCAGCGTTACAAAATTACCCTAATGTGAAGTTTTCATCAAATTCGGGCCACTCTTGAGGTTTTGTCCGACTTTTGTATGGAAGGTGATCACTGTGGAGCGGTGAGCACAGTAGCGCGAGAAGTAATAGGTACTGCTCAGAGACGACCCAGAAACGTTTGGTTCAATGAGGAGTGCCAGAGAGTGACGGATGAGAAAAATGCTGCCAGAAGCCGGATGTTAGTGTCTGGTACCCGGCAGAACAGAGAGCGGTACAAGGAAGCAAGAGTATGAAGAGAACGTCATTACTGAGGCGCAAAACAGTATGAAACGAAATGATATGCAGAAATTTCATGAACCTGTCAATGGCGTACGGAGAAAACAGCGCCGTCTCCCGTCATGTGCAATGACCGTGACGGTAACTAGCTGCCAGATAAAACTATGGTAGCGGCCAGGTGGGGAGAGCCCTTCGATACATTGTTGAATGGAGAGAATGTTAGCGCGTCAACGAACAGAATAAGGACAAGTGACGATGGACAAGCTGTGGAGCCTCCGACGCTAGAAGAGGTGAAAAAGGCAATCAAAGAGCTGAAAAACTGTAAGGCTGCTGGAAAGGACGAGCTCCCGGCCGAACTTTTCAAACACGGTAGTGAGCAGCTGCACGAAATACTGCACCGTACTCTTTTGAAGGTATGGGAAGAAGAACTACCTGCTGACTGGCTGTACAAAATGGGACACAGACTGGAGTGTGCCAATTATCGAGGAATATCGTTCCTCAATTCGGCGTACAAAATTATGTCACGCATTCTATTCAACAGATTGAAGCCGTTGGAGTAGTCTTTCGTCGGCGAATACCAAGGTGATTTTCGTGAAGGCCGATCAACAACGGATCCAATGTTTCCCCTGCGACAGATCCTAGATAAATTCCGGGAATACAACTTGCAGACACACCATCTGTTTATTGATTTCAAAGCGGCGTACGATTCAGTGAAAAAAAACGAGTTATGGCAGATAATGGTAGAACATGGTTTTCCGACGAAACTGATTAGGCTGATTCGTGTAACGCTGGATGGAGCGAAATCAAGTGTTCGGGTTGCGGTGAGATTTCGACGTCCTTCGTAACCTTAGACGGATTGAAGCAGATTAATGCGCTGTCAAACTTGTTGTTCAACATTGCTCTTGAAGGTGCCATCAGGAGAGCAGGCGTGCAAAGGAGCGGTACCATCGTCACTCGGTTGCATATGCTCCTAGGATTTGCGGACGATAGTGATATCATTGGAATCGACCGCCGAGCCGTGAAAGAGGCATTCGTGCCTTTTAAAAGGGAAACAGCAAGAATTGGTCTCACAATCAACACCAGCAAGACGAAGTACATGATAGCTGGAAGAATACGGGGGTCCAATAGTGATGTTGGTAGTGAAGTGGTGTTAGGTGGTGATGAATTTGAAGTAGTGGAAGAATTTGTGTACCTTGGAACTCTAGTGACGTGCGATAATGATGTTACCCGTGAGGTGAAAAGGCGTTTTGCAGTTGCAAATAGGGCTTTTTACGGACTTCGTAGCCAGCTGAAGTCCCGTAGTTTTCAGACGAAGACAAAATTCGCGTTGTACGGCCATGAAACGTGGACGTTAAAGGAAGTCGATCGTAGAACGATCGGTGTCTTCGAACGTAAGCTGCTGCGAAAATACTCGGCAGTAAAGAAGAAAGTGGCATCTGGCGGTGTCGCACGAATCACGAGTTATACCAATTATATAAAGGAGTGGATATTGTCAAGCTAATAAAAAACGACAGGCTGCGGTGGGCTGGTCATGAGGCACGAATGCCGGAAGAACGACAGGCAAAGATAATATTCAATAGAGAACCGGGAAGAGGCCGACGACTCCGTGGCAGGCCGCGTACATGATGGCTGTTTGCAGTGGAAGAGGACCTAAAAGCACTCAATGTCCAGGGTGACTGGAAGAGATTGGCCCAGGACCGGGTCCAGTGGAGGAGAATTCTTCACTCGGCGTAGATTCAACGAAGCGAATTGTTGCCCATCAAGTATATAGTAAGTATATGTCTGCTTCAGTGCACATTCCGACTACGGGACGTCTGCAAGGGACGCTGAAGTCTTTGATTGCTTTATAAACAAAGATAAGTGATAAAGTTAGTCGGGATTTCCAATCACACACTTAATTATTGCTCAAAACTCGAACAGAAAATGAAAACCAATGTAAGTATCAAATTGAGATTCTGACAAGGGCGCCAGAGGTCCACGCTACAGCTCTGGTTCCACTTAGAATCCGGACACTTTATTTATCCTGAAGCAGCGCTTCTTGCGGAAGGATTTATTTCGAAAATACACGTGTTTTAGTGATGAAACTTTCGTCTCGATATGGGCAATATTAATAATGTTTTGCTAGATGGAAAACGATAAAATTGATTCTGCGCACCCCATAGAAAACTCCACACCGGGTCGATTCGAAATATCTCGAAAAAATTGCCGTTTCTACCGTGGTAGATATTCTCAAATGGCACCGCGATCACAGGAGTGGGACTCGCGAAGTTCAAAACATAGTGCTAACCTTTGGATCTGCAGCTGAACTGGAAGGTGTTGAGGTCGATCAAGGGACTTTCGGATCAAGGTGACGCTAAAAATACGGTGTAGCACTGTACGGATGATCTTTGGAAGCAGATTACTGTTCACACCGTGCTTCGACGCGACCGAAAAAAAATTATTGTAGCCATAATATGCTTACAAAAGATACATGACCGGGTCCTGACGAAGTACAGAGGATACCATCTATGTCAAGAAACACAGCACAGTATGGTGTCCCAGAAATTACAGGATTTGTTTCGCTGATAAATTCGTCCAGTAACATGATCTGGCAAGGAATTAGTAGCTGCGAAAAAGAAACCCACCTTTTCATCATCAACAAACCTATTGATTCGAAGCTGTGTAATTATAATATATCCTATCTTTCATTGAGATTCTCAAAAGTCCAATTAAGTTGTGACAAAATTTGGCAAGCTGTTACTACAACCGGAAGGTGTTACAGTGGTACCAGGTCAAAAAGGTGGATTTCGTCGACAAGGATATCAATCCAATGGAGTTAAAGCAAAAGATTCAGGACGCTGCACAGATGGCTCGATGTTGGAAAGTAATGGTTGACCAGTCCAGTGCCCAGTGGCCAAAGAGTACCAAAGGATGTATGTGAGGTCATTCGAATGCTGTTGGAGTAAGTTTAGCATTGATTTGTTATGAAAGTAATTACATAATATGGTTTCTCATCTTGCTCACTTCAGAAGCTAAAAATAGCTCCGCTGCTATAGCAGCGTATGCAATCAAATTTACCCGTGCGCCGTTTTGTCTATTTGCACCAGCAAAATTAGATTCTTTCTACCTAATTCACGAACGTGAACAAACAATGAGTGACAATTCAAAGCTAGTTTATTCCTCGATGTGGTTAAACGGGGTTGCTGTTACTTTTCGAAATGTCCGGTAAAACATTCGATTTGCTAAGTGGAACAATTGGTGAAGGTGAACATGAAGCTCAACATAGCAGAAGTTGCGGTTGTGCAATTCCACCATCTACGTCATGAGGTACTGAATGTGTTTAAAAACATCAGTCAAGCAGAACTATTTGCTTCGTAGAATAACCTGAAACATGTCGTCAAATGTACTGTCATTTTATACAGCATTTCAGCATATATAAACAATGACACTATCAAAGTAAACCTACATAACCTGACACTGCGTACTAATGCTGGCATAATCAAACTACATATGTCAAAATACGGAGAAGTGGCCTTTGTAATGGCGTTCGTGTGGATAGAATGCGTCCGACATAACCTATCCCTTCTTACCTGACCGCACAATGCTAATCAGTCCAAGGTATTACTTATATTCAGCAAATATTTGTCACGCACCCAGGACAAACTCCTACCTACCAAATCTGTGATCATTCGCTACACCACGAAAAACCTTGTTGCAACCTTGCGCCATCTGTTACGACCAATACCGGTACGCTGTCGTCCTATGTTAAACCACAGCCGGCTATTAAACCAACGAAAACTGATTGTTTATTGGTGGCTATTGTAACATAGCTTACAACGATTATTCACTCGTCGATATCTTCTACACTCTTCCCCGACGAACAGCTTCGTCAGCGCGGCCAACTGTTAAAGAACTTGCCTGCTTGACGCAACTGGCTGGCTGCCCTCGAACACGATCAAGGCGGAAGAGAAGACGAAACAGCAAAATCGCTAACAATCTTTTGGACCCACTTGAATTCTTGACAGCACTCGGCGAGCGCTATGTACTCCGCTTCGGTACTACTCAACGTGACGCATGTCTGCATCTCTGAGCTCCAACTGCTGGAACAACCAGCTAAACGGAACAGAAAACGTCGTTGATTTTTGGTCATTCGAATCACCAGCCCAATCGGCGCCTACGAAAACACAGGGCGGCGAGTCGATCATACTCAACGCCAGTTCGTAATTTATAGTTTATTTCAAGTACCATAATATGCGTTGTGCCTCAACCAAGTCTTGTAATGGACAACTTGTTTTCCTTCCAAGAATGGACATACTTGCGGCAATATCCGGACGCGTTTTCACAGCAACTTACAATGAACCACCAACCAAACTTGTATACTGGGGTAGTTTGCCACTGTTCTCATCCTTTATTTATATGTGGCTGGGACTCAGCCGGATTTTGAATGGTTTCGCATCTCTCATGCTAAAACGATCCAATAACTACCCCACATAAGCTTGTCGATTGAGTGAGACTCCAGAACTGATCTGGATACCCGGAAAATGCTTGATACCACCCATTGACGTAACCTTGGCAGGTTACGACTAAATACTCAAGGTTAGCAATCAAGTAGATGCATTTCTTCCCTTTTTGTCAAATGTACAGACAGGAATCATTCTAGCAATGCTGACATCCCATCTTTAAGTACACAATCGGTCGTTTGGCTACACACACGGGATGCTTGCCTAAGCCCGCATAAGCTCATCTGTAAATGGCATACGACATCCATATCGAGTACATTGGAACCGTGTTTGATCAGCATTTGTCTTCGGTGGGCCACCGACAGATGCACACGTGCGCAAACACTTCATCATAATCGGTATCGTACTTCTACGTGATACTTTGAGCCACTAGTTGGGCCTTGTAGCAGACAACGTTGGCTCGCCCATGTTTTTCACGTTTGAAAACCTATTGCCTTTCGCCCTGATGAAAGCTTCCGTAATTCGCACGAGTCGTGATTCAGCAGGAACTGTGCATCTCCTCAATAGCAGCCTTCCACAAGTCACCTTCCGGACCGTTAACCGATTCATCGCATCTGTGAAGCTCAAGAACTCGTCAATTTTATGCTGCGTTCGGAACGACGAACAGGTGTTTTAAAACTTTCAACCACCCGCTTCTTCTCGTTCAGTTGGTCTTCTCACGACTCGTACTCCGATTCAAAATCTTTGACCACCTCACCGTATTGCGGAACCGGTACCGTTTCGCGAGTGACGCTGGACTTAAACTGGATTATCTCTATCGGTTTCGAATGGTATGTATCAGCCTTCTCGTTCGCTATGAACCGTGCCTCTCTGATAAAACAACCTTATCGCTATACTGTTAAAGCGGTATGCTTTGTAATGATCTGAATATTCCAGTTTCGTTCTCTTTTGCGTCGAAAGATGCAACCGAACCGGAAACATGCAGAATGAGATTCGGCTTTGTATCATACCACGGTTCAAAGGTTTTCCATGATTCTGCAGATATACAGCTGTGTTAACCGCTTAAGGTCAACAACAATTTTCCAGCAGCATACATCCAGTCATTCCACAATACTTCGACTTTTTTGGTTCAGCCATGCTATTCTGCTGTGGAGTGTATGAAATGGTGAACTACGGAGTAATACCCTCCAAACAATGGAATCAAAGCATCTTCTTGGACTTATGCTCATTGATCGGCCGGATAACGGTTGAGTTTCACCCAGAACGCCTGTTGGCCATTTGCACATGGCCTGCGTTAAGCCAAACCGCGCAGCAATTTTTACTTGATTATTTCCATCGTGAGATCGTCTTCCGGCCGACTCTCCAAAGCTGTTATGAGTGCTTCATATAACGATGGAAGGATTCGCAGAACTAACACCACTGTCCGGGGTAGTCCTTAATTCAAGACTGAAATTCTCCAGTCTCTGAAACAGGTCTCCCATCTAGTGTAGGTGTTGCTCCATGTCCTCTACATCGTTGTAGGTTGTGTTGCAAATCCACTTTTAAATGGAAATTTTCTATGTTAGCGACGTTTCTGGTGGTGGTCTCTAAGTGCTTCGCTGTTGTGCAGTTTCGGATTAGTGTCTGTTGTGTGATGCCAATGAACAACGATATTGTGCCTTGTGTTTTGGTGTCTGGTCTGGTGTTGTGGATAAGCTGTATACGTCCACAATTCATCCCGCATCAGCAGATTCCTAACTTGAAAACTGCAGGTTTCATAATTCTCATTACTGAGCCACTCAATCCCGAACTTTTCAATCTTCGTGGTGGATTCCAGTAAAACCAATTATACCGAAGAAAAAACTGCTGATGGCTTAGTAATTCTTTACAACGGTTTTTTGACAAAGTATTAAACCCTCCTGGGCCCATAACCAATTAAATGTCGGTATGGCCGTAGATCTGAGAAAAACTAAAACGAAACACTCACTCAACAATGATCGGGTCCAGTACCACTGTTGGTTTAACAGCGAACTAACAATAATTACACCAAAAATTTCTAAACCAAAACCCCCAATAAATAATAAAATGCCTTTGAAGACGGATTTACAACAACACAAGAAACGAATAAGAACATCCAACAGCAAACATGAGCAACACGAATGCAATACCGTTGACACAGACGTGAACGAAAACGCGAGAGAAGGCGGACCGAATTACCCCCAAGATGCGACAGACAACGCAGCTAATGTATCACCGCCAAGCAATAGGATCTGAGCACGCAACAGCAAGCTATGGCAACAAGACGCGATCCGTGGACAAACTTTTATCTTCTACTGGTCATAGTGCAACTTGGGCAGAATTGCTGCGCATCGTTCGAGAGTCTACTGGCCTATCTATTGGCAGAAGAAAATTCGTGCCTTTGACTTTCATAATTAGTGTTGGAGTACGATTTACAAGAAACGTGGGGTTTTCGTTACCGGTACAGCACGTCAAAATTAGTTACATGCAGTTGAATGGAGACATTCACATACAACATCAACGATACGGAACGTGTTGATGTACGGAACGCGTGAATGGGAACATGGAAAACGCATTCTATTCATCCTGACGTTACGGTGACAGTCCGTAATAAAAGTTTTTGATGTTGTCAGTACGCGAACGTCATTCAACGAGAAGATTCCACCTGAAGTAAAGCTTGCGCTATGTCTTCTCAGCAACGTAGGGGCACTTCTGGTTATCGCGAGGACGCTATCGATTAGACACAAGAAGAACACGACCACAATTTGGAAGTATTTCTTCAGCGGATTCAGAAATTCTGCTTTGCGTCCGAATCGACGAGTTCACTAGCAGGCAGTAACAGATTCGCTCTATTCTATGGCCCTGTATTCGGCCGCTGTCTATTATCATGCTACTGCCTCCCACTGGCGTTTCAGGTGTACCCTCACCAGGAATCAAAATACTTAATTGTTTGCTTTTTATTTTGAGAAGTCGTTCGATTCAAAATACCACAAGTTTTTTTATTACTCTTTAGTAATGCACGTCTGTTGCTGATACTGAATATTTTTAAGCTACATATCTTTATATATTACTTTGTTGAGTAGAGCTACTTCAAAACTGTACAGGCAATTTTTCTGCCGAAAAAACACTTTGACTAACGGTCTGAAAAATTTCCCTATGTACAAACCACACAAACGTAAGTTTGCATTTTTTTCCGCTTCCCTCAAATCGGACACCACAAAGCGTCGAAGTAGAGATTTTCTACAATAGTATAATAATAGTAAAGCCAAAGTCGTCAGCTCTCGACTTCCGAATTATTCGCCAACCCGATACGCTCACGTTTTCACTCGTCCCCCGTCCCTCGTCACTCTATTCGCGCACTAACTGCACCGACCCCATCCCGTGGGTTTCCCATCAACCCGTAGCATCCCCTCCGGGCCACTATTGTCAGTGGATTATGACTGGACTGGGCTGAACACATACTCCAACCATCGGTGATTCGTCCCGCTCGTTTGATGCTGCGGCAGCAGCCGCCGCAGCTACTGCCACCGCCGCCCGCCCAAGGCCCTTAGAGCTAGCGCTACTACTACTGCTGCTGCCGCCGCTACCACCACCTGCGCCACTGCCGATGGCGCTACCCGCGCCAACCATGAGTGAATTTGGACCGGAAATCACACTGTTACTGGTACTGTTACAAATCGGTCCCACTCCAACAACAGGCACGAGCCCCATGAAGCCTGAGCCACCGGTGTGGCCCATTAGGAGGGCTGCATCGTTCATCGAAAACGGTGCATAGTTCGCGTTGTGCGATAGTAAACTCCTACTGCTTCCATTACCACCACCGCTACTACTGCTGCTGCTGGTGCCACCTGTCGGGTGGCTGGTAAAGCTACCCGACATTAGAGCAGCTGCCGCCGCAGACGGATCAATCGCCTGACCACCATGCGTAATGCCCCCCAAATCGATTGGCAGTGAAGCAGGGGCGTAACTTTTGTGACCAAGCAATTGGTGCTGCTGTTGCTGCTGCTGCAGATAGCGATTCCGGTGATAGTGATTCGGATTGGCGGAGCTTGTTGCTAGGACTGAGTGCGGTTGAACCACCACCACCGGTGGATCACACTCCATTGCGAGTGGGTTGGTAGAGTTGCTGGTACTGTTCGTGCTATTGCTGTTGATGCTATTGATGCTGTTGATGGCGGAAACTGTGCCACCGGTTCCGGTGGTACCACCTAGACCAACGGCTGCTGCCGCTTGTGACAGTAGCAACATACTCGCCGATTGTGACTGATTTGGTGGTTGGTGTTGTGACTGTTGCTGTTGTTGTTGTTGTTGTTGCAGCTGTGATGGTAGTGGTTGCTGTTGGTGCACTGACTGAGGTTGGTGTTGCAACGATGGTAGACCTAGAGAAAGAAAGATGGATATCAGTATTAGAAATGGCTGAAGTCAAGCGAGCAAACAATCAAATACGAGTTGAGCAATAATTTGAACATGCGCTAGCCATGGCTAGTAAGCTGAATATTTACACAAATTCGCTAAATAATATTTTACAAACCTTCTTTATCTTTAAGCGAAACCTAGGGATCAAATTGGATGAAATGGACAAGATTTTTTTTTTGTAATCAGGCTTTACTTGAAATATATTCGATACGAGACATTCATGTTCGGAGGCGAGGCAAGAACTTTTGCTCGTGAAGCGGAACAAAAAAATCGTTGATGCAAAATTACCGAGAAAAAGGTAGATTCCACCATTTAGTCGAAACTCATTGAAACAATTCATAATTTCAAAAAAAAAGTTTAATCAGCGGCAGTAGCTTAGTACTGTTACTAAGTTAGTGTCGGATTCTGATGAGACAAAGTCGAAGCGCTAATTCCATAACTAATTCAGTTATAGGTGTGCTCTTCACGCGCAAAGATTTTAAACAATTTTCTCCTTAATTGAGAAAAAATTGTTTTTACCTAAATCTTTCTCCACTAAGAAAAAATATAAAGAAATCTTGCTCCTTTTCTTGTGGGACTTGTTTGCCCAGAAACACAAATAGTGGTTTCGTTCTTGGAGCTAGCGTCAATCCGGCGCTAGCTTAGTCCTGTCATTAAGTTAATGCCGGATTCTGATGAGATGAAGTCGAAACGCAAATTCCATAATTTAGGCTGAATTTTTCAAATAGTTTCTTCTATTTAATATACCAAATACAGTAAAGCATTCAGAAATTAATGCACGCAAGAATGGTTCTAAGTTAATCACAATCTCCATCAAAGTTAATATAAACGACATGCGTTTTTTTCTAATCTACTTCAAATATGATTGTAATCATTGAAGATATTTGAATAAATAAAACTATTTTACCAAAAAAAACTAAAAAATAAGTTTGTGAAACTTATGTTAACTACATTGTACTGCCTTATATAACAAAAAATAAACCGGATAATAGATAAAACATGAATAACGACTTTAAATAAACAACATTTAAAGCACAATAGACATGCAAATAATTAAAAAAAAAACACTCAGCAGTGTGATTAAATTAGAAAAGGTTAGTTACCTAAAATAATCTATTGGAACACTGTTTTTGGCAATATGGTTTAGTAGTTAGTGTTGGATGTGTCGTCATATTATGTGCAGAATCCATCTGCAGCGGATGCTGCGCTCTCAACTCAGCAGTATGTCACGGTGCGCGCAATAACCATAATAATAACAATCTGTATCTTATGAGCCAAAACTGAACAGCGCAATCCGGATTCGGCAAAGAACGCTGCTATTGGTAAGTTTTCTCTAGCTCTAGCCCTTTTCCCACAAACGGTTTGCTATTATCTACATTCGTTTTCCCTTTTCGAAGGGGTTGCTCTTGCCTAGTCATATAATACGTTTCGGTACTGTTCCTGCCGGCAAATCCAGGTCGTAAGCTATTTAGTTGCAGGTGTTAGGTAAAGATACTCTGCAGGTTTCCCTAGTTTTTCGCGATTCGACTCAACATTCATTAAAGAAAAAACTCTTTCACTCAACTGAACCCAAGTTTCTATCTAGCAGCAAGCTTGGCTTGATCTACCTCTATTCAATTATCCGTTCAAACTTCGATCGCACGCCCTTCATATATTGACCCTACCAAAGTATTCGTCTTTACAGCACCACTTCTGGTACTCAGTTTTGGTTTTGTCCTGTTGTAGGTAATAGTTTATAGTATATAGTTTTTCTGCTCACTCTCTTGGAGCTATGTACTTTTTGCTTTGTATTATTAGTTCAAAATTTTGTCCTGTTGGCTTTTGTGTTTTCGTTTTCCTTTTCTGTTTTCTAAAAAATGTCGATATTGTATATCTCGCGTTTGTCAATTTCTTTGTCATATATCGAAATTTCTCGGTTGTCTCAAGTAAGGATTAGTACGCCAAAATAGGTAAACGTTTGAGGGGATTCTTTCATTTTGCTTGTTTCGATGGTACCAACCTATAGGTTATCTTTCCAGCTGCAAACTACTCTCTGTACTATGTGTTTAATTTTTGTTTTTTTATTTATAGTTTATTCTGTATAGTTTTTTACTTATCATCATCATTATTCGTGTTCTTATTGCCCTAATCCGAGTGTTTTACCATCACTGTTCAACTTTTTACAATTTTCGACGTTATACGCTTGAAATAACCTAACCAATCATTATTACTCGGAACATTCCCAGTACCGACTTCTACTGTCCGTTGCGCCGACACTTTAACTAACGGAAGGGGTTCTAGAGCAAACCGTAGCTGTTTCCTGTTGCTTTCCGGTCAGTGTCATTTTCTGTCACGATTTAAAAAAGTTACTGATCTTGCCGTTGTTCTTGCTGCTGCCTACTGTTGTTAGTATTATTGTTATCGCTGTTACTATTAGAATTATTATTGTTATTAGTATTATTATTATTAGTATTACTGCTACGATGTGACTGTTGCTGTTGATGATGAGGAGGATGATGATGTTGTCTTTCGCTTGACTCGAGTCATCGACGATCTTCTGTTAGGTTTGCAGCGAATTTTCGGATTAGAGAATCATAGAATAAAATGTTAGTGCCTGTCATACAGTATTGTCTCAGAGCACGATCAAAGAATAATTTTAAATCTTTCTAAAGAATGAATCGCAGGTGGATACTGCACCAGGAATTTATATTGACCGAGCGGGATACTTTCTCTGAAGAAAAGCTTCGCTGTTTCGTAATGGATATTAGCAAAATTCTCCCTAACTGCATGATCATAAATCACAAAAATCGTAATCGTAAGTATAAAACCAATCAATAGAACCATCATCATTTGCATAAGCATACAAGTGAAATGATTGATGGGAAATGGACGACACTAATGAATCTTAAAATTCAAATTCATCCTCTAAGATAATAAAACAGGTGAATAACCACATAAGTTGCCAGACAAACAAATGACTTAGTGCATCCGACACCCCAACTGTTAGTTACGAGTATCCAAAATGACGATGGTTAATAATGGACCAACGGAAGGTGAGGTTAACGATAACGTGTGTCGTAACAAGTGCGAACTAACTGATCCCATCACTTACCGTGACTGCTGGGGTCTTGTGTGCTAACCGATGGACTCGTGCTGAGCGAGCTGATCGTATTTGCCGTGTTGGTGCTCTCGTCCGACGTCCGCTTGAAGAAGTTGTGTTGCAAGGCATAGTACGGTGTGCAGCGCGTCTTCGGATCATAGTCCAGCATCCTCAGTATCAGGTCCTTGAATTTCAGGTAGTCCGATACGCTGTGGCCCGGTTCGCCGTGCCTTCGGCCACCCGGTCCGCCCGTTTCCACCCCCAGAATGTCGTGCAGCTTCCGCGAACCGGATGCCTTGTACTTGCGCTGATTCTGGGTCTTCCGCAGCACGTATGTACCGTCCGGGTGCTTCTCGAAGAATTTGCGAGTTTTGTGCGCCTGATCGAGGATGTGCTTCGGTGGCATCCCGAGCACCTCGACGATCTTGTTTATTTGGTCTGCCTCGTTCGAGCCGGAGAACAGCGGCTCGCCGGTATGCATCTCCACCAGTATGCAGCCGAGCGACCACATATCTATTGCTAAGTCGTACGGTATCCCTAGCAGTACCTCGGGCGAGCGGTAGAAGCGTGATTGTATGTACTGATATATCTGGTTTTTTTTGGGAGGGAAAAAAAGATTAATCATTTTTCTGTATTTTGCTGAAGGTTTTCGATTCATCAACTATAAGAATGCAATTACTAATAGATTACTTTGCGCTAATGTTTACCGAAAGTTAATAAATGTTAATTCCAAATAAGGCAATATAAAACATGATTACGTAACGTATATGAGGATGTTCGGTAGTGTATTGCATTCTTGTCTCGTTTAATGACTTGAGGCTCGTGATAATAATCCGTTTTTTATGTACTTACCCTTTGCCCTAGTTGACATGAACTACCAAAATCTACTATCTTAATTGCTGACCGTTTAGGGTTACATAGTAATATATTTTCTGGTTTTAAATCACAGTGTATGATATTTAATTCTGAAATGAGATAAATATATTTGATTAGAAGGTATAGCAACATATAACACATGTTTTACGGGCTAATTGTAATTGTAATTTGTAATTTATTAATCGAACGAGAGCCTGGTGGATAAACTGGAGAAATTGTATGGGAAATTTTACATTAGAAAATTGATTACAAACTAGAGAGTCTGTTAGTTAAATCGTTATTCTTAGTGTGTTTAGTGCGTTCTGCTGTCTTGTTGCCAACGGAAGCTGGTTCCAGCTTATGGCTCCTGCGATAAGTAGACTTTTCCTCATTGAGGTGGTATGTCGGGGGACCACAAAGGATCGAGACCGTTCGTGGCGCCCTCGCCACGAAGGTGTTGTAGTATATAGCCGGGCAGATTTCGGTCAATTGCGTGTCGCATGAAGCACCAGATTCTACGGTGGTAGTTTGTCATCAAGTCGTGCCCAAGAACTGTGTTGACAACGGCGGCCGTAGAGTCTCTCCGTCTTATGTTGTAAACAAATCGCAAGGTTTCTTTGAAACCGCGTTGTAGTTGGTTTTTCAATGCTTCTGAGAGTTCTGGATAATACACTACATGGGTGTATGTGAATAACGGTACTATCACAGACTGTACTATTTTTCTTCTTGCCGGCGTAGGTAACACCGGTGAGAACCTTCGAAGCACGCAGTGTGTTGACTTTGCTGGTTACGTCGTTTACCTGGTTTGTTCATTTGAGGTTTTTATCCATCCGAAGTCCGAGGTTCACTACGTAATCTGACAGCATAATTTTTTCCTTGCAGAAAATTATATCTGTGGAAGGAACAACAGTTTTTACAAAAGATAATCGCCTGAGTTTTTTCGAGTTTGGGAACAGATGATTCGACCTCGACCAACGCTCAATACTTTGCAGATCCTCGTTAATTGTTGCAATCTGCATCTCTACATCTTTAACTGTATCGGAGAGATAAACCTGAAGGTCGTCGGCGTAGAGTTGATAATTGCACTTCAGATCCATTGGCAGACTGTTGATATAGAGGCTAAATAGCAGTGCGCTTAGGCATGAGCCATGTGGAGTGCCGTCGGTGACCGGTTGTTGGGATGAGCTGATGTTGCGTATCTTCACTGCCTGGCTGCGTTGGCTAAGGAAAAAGGAAACTAGATTGCACGCATTTTCCGAGAATTGAAAGTCTCTTCGAAGCTTTCCTCCAAGAAGTTTGTGGTTTACGCAATTAATGGCGAGTGAAAAGTCGACTAACACCATCACCGTGCAATGATTTCCGTCGAAATTGTTGTTTCCACACTGCTGGAAAAACTCGCGCTTCTATGATGGCATTGAAGATGGACCAATCGCGGTGGACTAAAGGGCATCAACATTTTAATAAACGAAATAGGTATTCCATCTACTCCTTCAGCGTTTGTTTGTATTTCCATCACTTTTTTCGCAACCTCGTTGGCATCAGTAATTTGAAAATTCAGAGTTTCTCCGCGGTCAGTATCCGTGGGGTGAGCTGGTTCATCACGGAATCTGTCGTTGACTAACAGCTGGCGATGCCCCACACAGAATTTATTAAGCGCTTCCGGGTCAGTCTCCTCGCATGGTATATTGATTGGTATTATTGTGAATGCCCTCTCGCCGAAGGTTGCTCCATAGCTTCTTTGCGGTAAGGTCCGGGCCGAAGTACTTTTCTCCGTACCGTTTTTTCGCTTCGCTATGCTATGTAGTCCCTCCAGTTGTTGTCATTTCTGTTTTTATTTGGGTTTCGTAGATATAAAGCAAGGTTCCTAACTGATATCGCTTGTTCTATTTCAGATGTGATCCAGGGTATTCGTCTGTCTTTCACTGCTATCATCCGTTCTGGAACATGTTGTCGCATGAGATTTCGCAGTTCAATCGTGATCACCTGCGTTTTTGTATCGATATTAACGGTATTCATAGCCTGACGGAAATCTTACGCTTGGAAGTCTGCTTGAAGGCTAACTATATTAATTTTTTTTTTTCCATTTTTTGTTAACCATTTTTGTTAACGACCTATTGAGTCAATTTGTCAACAGTTCCGACTTCCGACAGCAGGAAGTAACAAGTTACTTTACGCTTGTTCGGACATGCCGTAGACTCAGGTGATTCGCATTTCTAATGCCAAAAGACCCTGACTCCTACGGTAGCAGACAAAAGGTTAAGTCGCCGGTGAGCTCTAAGCTTGCATATATGATCCTTCCACGCTTTTCTAAACTTTCTCCTTTCAACACCTTGCTCTCCCTTGAGTACTATGGCTCTAAATATTGAAAAATATACTTCACCTTCCAGTCCCTTGCTAATTAAATGCCGAAAAAACTGTTGACTAACTATATTAACATTCCGGAAATCTTTGATTCTGGTACGCTGGGGCACAGTTCTTTGGATTCGAACATCTGATATTAGGTAGATGGTTTCGTGGTCTGAGATGCTATTGGTACTAGTTTTGGCGGCGAGGATCGAAGTTGGGCTGTCGGTAATTAGCAGATCTATGGTTGTAGAACTTTTTTCGGCTATTCTTGTTGGTGGGGTTGATAGAATGGAGAGGTTGAATGATCATTTGTGGCCGGTTACGTTGACTTTACGTTTATGTTGAAATCTCCTAAAACAAAGAGTCTGTCGAAGGCAAGTTCCTGGATATCGAAGAGATGTTTTTCGTGTTCTTGTGGGTTGGACACTATGGGAATGTAGACGATAACAATACCGATGTTGAGCTCGTTTATTTTAACCTGGATCGCCAAGTACTTGAACCGTTGCGAGATGGGGACATTTGCATTGAACGCAAATTTGAGAACAGTGATTGCTTTCAGTCCTTTGCGCACGTAGAGTCCAATTCCGCTGCCGCGGCCTCTTTTAGACGGTAGAGAGTATCTGATGAAGTTATACCCTGGAGCACGGATGGGTCCTATCGGAGCTGATGATTTCAGTTTTGTTTCGGAAACAGCAAAGAAATGATATTTTGTCTTGTGTAGAAGCAGCTTGATTTCATCCCCGTGGGCTTCTAGTCCACGAACATTGAGGTGTCCTATTCTGAGATTGACATAGTAGTTGTTTGACATGGTTATTGTTTATAGTTTATAGTTGTCGGCGTGTATTATAAGAGAGATTTGATTTTATTGAAGGGAACTGCTGCATTGTCGTGATGTGACACCAATACAAACAGACACGAGAGACGCGGTAGACAGACGCGACTGAAATCACCGGAACTCGTTTTGAAGAACGGTATTTTCCCCAATTGTGGGACCGGAGAGTAACCGAACTCCACTCGGCACACGCGTCCCGGACACGGTCCAGCCACCTGGAGACAAAACGGACGTCGGAAACACGCAAAACGGACCGAAAAGCGAGAAACAATCGCGGAACCAAAAATTACGACTTGTCTCGAACAGTGTTACCAGCTAATATAACCCAGAGTATTACTAAGTGGATCTCAGAATGACAAACAGCTAGACAAATCGTGCAAAACCGGACATTGTCATTTATATTGACAAAATGAGAATCCAGCGTATTTCTGTATATTCTTCTTGGTCACATCCTAACTAGAGGGCTTAATAGCCTTTATTGGCCAGAGATGCCAGGTACTTTTTTCAAATGTCTGCAGTAATAATTTTAAAAGTCTGGGAAGAACAAAAAATGACAGGAAAGCTAGTGTAACTAAAAGCCTTTATATTCAAAAATCTGCAAATATCTGCAACAAAACTAAAAAATCTGCAAATATCTGCAACCAAACTAGAAAATCTGCAAATATCTGCGTCATCGAAAAAATCTGCAGCTTAAATTAAAAGTCTGCGAATTTGCAGACTTGTCTGCAAATCTGGCATCTCTGTTATTGGCAAACACTTCACTACAACTGTGCTATGTTTCTCATAAGCAGAGATGCCAGATTTGCAGACAAGTCTGCAAATTCGCAGACTTTTAATTTAAGCAGCAGATTTTTCGATGACGCAGATATTTGCAGATTTTTTAGTTTGGTTGCAGATATTTGCAGATTTTTTAGCTTGGTTGCAGATTTTTGAATATAAAGGCTTTTAGTTACACCAACTTTCCTGACATTTTTGTTCTTCCCAGACTTTTAAAATTATTATTGCAGACATTTGAAAAAAGTACCTGGCATCTCTGCTCATAGGGAGTATTTGATAATCCCTGTTCTAGTAAATATGTAGGAATGTAAAGTAGGTAAGAAACGCGACAATCGGTTGTTGCATTTGATCATATTGACTTCATTCAGTATTCCGAACCGATTCCGGAATGAGGTTAACCGGGTAGTAGTGTATGACATTCCTTCTCAATGAAATTGATCTTCAAATAACAAGTTGTTTCACAACGATTGCAGTGCGATGTTTTCTCAGCTTGACACGTTCTAGTGGTCTAGTCATGAGAATCGCCTTCTTTTCATCCGATGATCAATAACGAAGATCAATGATACTTCAATCTCGTATATCCCGGATGACGTCCCCATCCGACTAGTCCATCGACATTGTTTATTAAAAATCCGGATGGACTACATCACCGGCCCACTCGGTGTCGATGCAAGTCCTTTTTCTTCGGAGTCCAAGTGCAAGCGGAGATTTTAAGTGCCTTTCGGATACATTAAAACACGTTTCGCCTGTATCCAGCCACGTTTGGTCAGATTTGACACTTTTCTACCCAACAACGATGTGGTGATGCAAATGATGAACCGGTCGCGTGTTGATCACCACGTACAACAAACTGCCGAGCAAACTGCGATACGATGTGGTTTTCGGAACTCTGTTTCCTCAAGTCTAATGGCACCCTAGAAGATTTAGCTTCTTTATGCACAAATCGTCCGATTAGCTTGTCGATGTAATTCTGCTGGTTCAATGTGTAACGTTGATACCCCTAAGCTAGAAAGTTTGTAGTGCGCTTTCCGCTTCTGCTGAATCTCCTGTTATTTCCGTTCTGAACGGCAAAACACTAACACGTCGTCTACATATATCAGTATGAATGTACACTCAGCTCGGCATCAGTATGTTCAAACCCTTATCGCATTGAAAATGCCATCTACTATTTTTATTCCAGACCCGAGCTTCGAAAACCGGTGGTTGCCGATGGATATTTCAATGTTCAAGAGTGTTTGTCAGGCGACGGGGATGAACACTTCGTCGTTAACTGTGCCGAATTGTTGTGAAAGCCTCGCTTTGTATCGCACAATATTACAGTTCTTGCAAACTGCTTTTCCACCGGCAGCCAGCTGCATCGGCATGTGGTTCTCCTCCATGGATTCTATCTCCTTCACCATTGCAGTCTGCTGTGAAGCTTTCTCGGAACTACTAATTGCCTCGGAATACCTCCGCGGTTCGTTGGAACCTTACTTTGTAACACCCGTGCCTTGACAATGTCGCTGTAATGAGATACCTTTCGTCACCCGTTTGAACCTTCTCGGTTCGACTAGATAATTGTCCTCGCCCAACATCAGTTCGTCCTCGCTGAAACCGTTAAAGTACTGTTCGGAGCATTGAGCCTCTTGAACTGTCGAATCGTATTCGTCGGCGTCTTCTGCTTCGGGCAGCGCAGTTGTGAGCTTCTTCAGGACCGAGTTGAAGTTAATAATGCTGGTGTCTCTGGCGGCATCGATCTGTTCGCCGACCATTCCTGGTACACCTTCCACAAATTGATCCAGGACTCGATAAGCCCTGTGATCGGGTGATTAGTTAGATGTTCTGTTTCGGAGAGCTTCTTCATCTTCTGATTATGGATGTGAACAAATGTGCAGTGCGTGATTCGCATTTATTATATACCTAAGGTAATATCGATCGCTTGTATTATATGCGGCTTTAAAATCTATAATTAGGCGATGAGTGGGCCCGTTGTATTCGTGACAAATCTCTACTACCCATAGTCACATATTTGTCACAATTTCATCTACATGGAACTGACTTGCGATGATAGGTAATGTAGGTCTTGGTCAAAACCCGAATGTTTGGTCCGATATGGCGCGAAAAAAAGTAAAACTCGCTTGACATTTTCTACGAATGTTCTTGCTAATGATGATAGACGACAACAAATAGTTTGAAAGAGCACCTTGTTGTAGGTCGTCTTCAGCATTGTGATGGGGCGCTAGTTGAATTAGGTAATTATACCTTTTTTATATATGGGACTTACTACTCCCCCTATTCAATACGCTGCTGAACCCTCATCCAGCCAAATATGGGTAAGATTATTCTAGGCAGTACCTTTCCTCTATATGTGAACAGCTCACATGGCAGATCATTGCCAGCGGCTTTATTATTCCTCAATAACCCGATCACCGACTCTATAAATCTGTCGTCGGCAGTGACTTCTCAGGCTGCTGTTTGCGCTGCATTGTCTACTGCTTCACCATTTAGAACTACTGTTTCCACCTATCTATCACCTCATTTGTGAGAAGGTTCTCATTAGTGTCTTAGTCCATGTCGGCTTGTGGCACATACATACACTGTCGACAGTTTTGAGCGCACGCAGATCGATACCAGGTAGTGCTCCTCACTGTGGGAAGTTCAAACATTTGCTAAGTCGGAGAAGAATTTTTCCGTTGATTAGAGCGTGATCCATTTGATTTGTAGTTCAGGTAACAAATAAAATAAATTCTAGAATCTTGGTAACCATTTCCAAACTATTCACATAATACTCATCATATTGGGAACACTATTGATATATTCCAATAATTATACTTCAACCATATCTTACATTGTACATTGTCCATGAATTGGCTCGAAATTTGAGCCATTTAGCTCTCCACTCTTCTCTCTCTTTTCGTCTCTATTAGGACGCTGCTTAGCTGCTGATTTTCTGAGCCATTTAGCTCCTATTTCCGTGAACCATTCAGCTACCAACCTTATCACGATATACTAAGATAGTCCCCGGCAGTGATCTCATCCTACTCCGACTGAGAGTTTCCCGACGGAGAAATTTCTCTCGACACCGATACCCGCTTTCTTGAGCCTTTTGGCTCCAAGTTTTGTCGAAATCTACTCGGATATCATCCGGTGGAGAAATTACCCTATTCCGATTTAGAGTTCCCCAGAGGCGGAATTTCTCTCGGTACCGATGTCTCTTTCGTGAGCGAATAAGTTCCCATTCAATTAGAATCTACCCTACTGTGAATTCCTCGGTGCTAAATTTATCCTATTACCGATGCTTGTTTTCGTGAACCATTTAGCTCTCCGCATCGTCATGAGCTACTCGATCTAATTCCTGGCGGTGGACCTAGCCTACTCAACTGGTTAGCCAGTAGGTGTCGAAAGCTGTCCCGCGATCCCGGGTGGAGCGTAGCTTTCTGTTCACTGGAACTACCACTGCCCGCTTCTTGCTGTTCGAGGCGATCTTCTCGTACTATAATCCCCGGTGGTGGATCTACTACTCGTACTACTCAACTGGTCCTCGATGGTGAATCTAGACTACTCCGGCGGAGATCTTCCCTGTGACGGAATTTTTCCCGAGCCCGATTTGTTGTTTCACGGTGGCTTTCTAGTCGGCGGCGCTGCTTTGTTGGTCGTTTCGCCACTTCCTCTGCAGCTTGGAGAGTATACTCTCGTCATTACTCTGTTGACTGCATTCGAGATATGCTCATTCGGGCATATCTCTTCGACGATACATACTGTCGACTGTCACACCGAGCATACCCCTTCGAACTTCTTCCAATCTATTTTTTTATTTCGATTGTAGAGGTTTTAACCTTAAGGTCATTCGCCTCTTCAGGTTAGAAAAATCTCTTATGAAAAATTTCTAACCCTATGTGCGGGGTCGGGACTCGAACCCAGGTGCGCTGCGTACAAGGCAATCGATTTACTAACTACGCTACACCCACCCCTTTTCTTCCAATCTAGTGCATTCGAAGATCATGCGTCGCGGCGTCTGTCGCACGTGCACACACTCCGGACAAAGAGGTTAGGAAGCGTGTCTAAACTGATGCAGGTACTTTGGATGCATCAGTACCCGGACAAAAACTGCATCAAATGGAGCTCATCTCTCCATGCTTCCTATGTACCCACGCCGATACATTATGGATGAGTCGGTGGGTCCACATTCCTTTCTACGCATTGTCCCATTCTTGCTGCCACTTAGCCAACGAGTTCGCTCTAACGAGTCTCCTTGCATTTCGTGTATTCCTCCACTGATAGCATTCCACGTCCTCAGCCAGAGTGATGCAGATGGAAATCATCCCGGAAACGACTCTCGCTCGCGATACAGTCATTAGGCGAAACGTGCTTGTCAACTTCGTCCGGTTGTGCTTTGAGTTCAGCACAGGAGCACAGGCCGGTACGCCATACCTCAGTATTGAGGATGAGACACCCGCCAGGCGACGTCTCGTGCTGCATTTTGCTCTTCCGATGTTTGGCATGATCCTTGCCAATACGTTAGATGTCCTCGCAGCCATCTCACATACATAGTCGACATGGCTGTTGTAATTTAACCGATCGTCGTCCACCACATCCAGGTGCTTCATCGCACGCATTGATGGAATTTGAGAGCTGATCACGGCACGCTGGATTTTTTTTCGGTTGCTTACCAGTACTACCTTAGTCTTGGGATGAACAGGCTGCAATTTGACATTAGCCTTCCAGGTTTCCATGATGCCTTTTGTCTCTGCCCTCAACATCTCTACTTCCTCGAAAGTCTCGCCGGTTATCGTCGGGACATCATCTGTGAAGTCAACGATCTCACTTCCTTGGGCAGTGCCAATGTTAACACTCTATTGTACATTATATTTCAGAGCATGGGGCCAAGGTACCCTTATCGACCTCTGCCTCATTGTCGTCTCGTTGATCACTACTCAGTTCTGAACGCTACTTTTCAGGATCTTGCACAACTAGTCTGGGAGCCGCATTCTATGCAGCACTACGGCGATAACAATTTGCTTCGATGCTTTCTCCGCGCTCGCGATGACTGTGCGAATGGCATTCACCGTCGAAATCCCTTTCGGAAATCCGAACTACCTCTGCGATAGTCCGTTATCATTTTCAGCGTAGTTCGTCAGCTTGTTGAGAATGACCCTTTCCAGAAATTTACCAAGAATATCCAGCAGACATATAGTCCGATACGATGTTAGATCCCCTGTTGTTTTCTTTGGTTTTGGCAGCAATACCAGCTTCTGGATCTTCCATCTCTCCGGGAAGTAGTCTTCGTCCGAGTATTGCCTTAGAATTGTTCTGAACATGTCCGGAAACGCCAGGATCGCGGTCACGTTGGGGATACCGTCCGGACCGGGAGCTTTGTTAGTTTTCAGCCCTTTTGTCACTATAAGGAGCTCGTCGTTGGAGAATCGATTGTCACCAGAATTTTCGTCGTCTGCATCAACGTAGGGTGTAAGCGGGGCCATGCGGTTGGGTCGTGGTTCGGGAAAAGACACCCACGATATTTTTTAGTTTGTCAGCGCGTATTTAAGCTGGCTTCGTTGGACCCTTGATCTTGTCCATCACGGTACGGTAAGCGTTGTCCCTGGGGTAAGCGTCTACTTCTCTGCACAGCTCATTGTAGCAGGTGGACTTACTAAGTACTATTTCACGTTAACCTTCCGGCAGTCGCGCTACTGCACTGAGTGCACGCTGCTCTGAAAATCTAGCGAAATCGTCTTAGGGCGCCAGCGGCTGCTCGTTCAGTGGGCCATAAGTGCGACTTCCGGAGAGTTAAAAGCGGTCGTAGCAGCCCGGAACGCAACCTCTATTCATTATTCGGGTTTTGGATAACGCATCCTTCCAGAGAGCCCGCGTATTAACTTCTCGCTACACTCCCAGAATCAGGTAGCAGCAAAGCTCTTTATGGAACAACAATAATTCCATATTTAAACGTAAGTTAATACAGAATACAACTGAAACCGGTCCCCGTTCATTCAGCAAATACAATACGGTTTACAACGAGTTTAGAGCATACAAGGTAGGATCGGACCCAGTAACAGAATCTAACATGGCATCCCAAGATTGCCGAAGATATAGTACTGGAACCTGGTACATTCGTAGGATTTTGTCGGCACCATGTGGTTATGGCACAGTCGCCTACGACCAATTTAAAATCTTCGGATAAATTATTGAATTAATAACGAAGTAATATCTGAACTAGTTTCGCATGGGGCCTAACAGTGCATTTTTGGACACTCAGTCGTTCCTAGGAAAGCCAATCGCAGAATCCACACAAGAAACACTAATATGATTCTCTTTTACGTTTATCCGTTTACACCACTTACCTTGTGAACTTAAAAATAACAACGCCGTACATAACTGCTGAGCAAACTTTCGCGTCAGGTTCAGCGAAACTCCGCGGAAATTCGTATTGCGCAGTAAGTCGTATAAATTATAGGATAACAGCTCGAATACTAAACACAGATGGTTCCGCCACATGAAATGTCGTTTCAGCTTAACTGTGAATATAAAAAAAAAGATATTTTATGCCAATGTACAAAAGCATCAATCGAGGACCCGTACCAATGTAGTACTTGTTTTCCGCGTCCGCCCGGTTCATCATTTCCAGCAGGTTCACCTCGATTTGTGCTTGGCTTAGGAAGGGTCTTTTGTTTTTGATAATTTTGATCGCCACCTGACATTCCTCCTCGTGGTCGTACGCTTTCACTACCTGGCCAAAGCTACCCTTGCCTAGAGTGGAAAAAAAAAATTCGTTACATACTGTAATTTGGTAAAAGCCAAATTTGACAACTCACCGATGAGAGAATCAATTTCGTAGCGATCGAGAAACTTCTCTCCATTTTTTATGATGTAGTCATGATTCTCGTCATCATAACCGTCGTTGTACAGCTTCCGCTCTTTTTTATGTGACGTATCCTCACCCTGGGTCTGTTGAGCTCTCCGTTTCTTTTTGGCATAGTAAACCTGCAAGGGAACGATAATTAACGTTAATTCAGGAACCGCTTTTTGTGTAAAATACTAGCTTTTTTTGGATGTTCCGTTTTCGAACGACAGTAGAATAATGGTTTCGTTTAGCTTTAACAACATATCAGTAAAGACATTTGTATGCATTCAGCTGTAGGAACTGGGTTTACTACAATTGAACTATCATGCGTCTCCATTGGAAACTATCATGAAGAAAGCATATGGCACAAAACATATTGAATAATAAAGGCTGTAACAATATTATGAATAAAATTATTGACTTTCGACGAGATTTAACAAACGATGTGGTAAAACTGCGATTTTTTTGGTTTCAACCTCTGTGAGATTCTTAATTCAAGTTTAAATACTTATGATTAGACAAGGATACAAAACATGTATAATTTTAGGAATTTTAATTATACAGAAGAATCAAAACAAGATAACTCAGTCATCAGACTCATGAACGCTCCACACCAAACCAAAACAATCATTAACGATAGAGTTGCAACGTTCAACATACAAACACATTAGTGCCTTCAAAACAATTTTTCCAGTAAACGACAAAGCTCACTGAATGCCATTGACTGAGCTTTCCAATCATCAGGAGTTACTGGAAGACAACTTACTGAGCTTATGCAATCACTCACCCACATATAGAAACGTACACGCACACATCCACATTAGATTGAACTGCAGACTGCCGAGGCGCCCTCGTGTATCGATCGAATGAGCTACTTTTTGCAATTGCATCTGTGCTATGCACCACAGTAATGTAGCTCATGGGCGGCGTTTGAGTAGGTGTATGTGCAATTTGCATGCAATGTTTTTTTTTATTTGCGCCTTTTTCCGATTGAGGTTGGAAGGGATGGCCATGCTCTCAAAACAAACCCAACTCCGCGGGTCGATGGCATTAGCGATGTTCTTCACCGATAAGGTGATTGTTATTGTTGTTTATGTTTGGCTACAAAATGATAACGCAGTGTGGAAGGGCCGTAAAAGAGAGCGATGGTGTAACCTTTATTTACAAAAGTTAAAATGTTGCGCGTAAACAATGTATGAAAAGGAGCTGGAGTATTTTGAGTTGAACAGAAACAGATTTTTTTTTGGTTTAGGTTATATGTACCCCAATTTAGATTCTGGCGTGTAAGACACAAACAGTTTCGATTTAATAATAAGAACTTCTGTGCAAACCGGGACATCAGTCTCGATCGGTCGATTACTGTACACATAAGTTATGTGTTATTTTTTGAATCTAGTGTCCAGCTAGCGGTTAGACGGGGCGCGCAGCGAGCGCGGAGGATTGTCCAGATAGAACGATCTGCAGACCCTTCGATGCAGTGGCGTGGTAAGAAAATTTTGGGGGAAGAATATTAAGATTTTTTGTATATATATGAAAAAATGTTCAAAAACATTCTACGCAGGAAAAAAATGTTCAAAAACCAACAACTCAGGGAACGGGTTTGGGTAGTCAAGGTAGGACAGTTAGCTGTGGGTCTAGAATTAATACTCTTCCCCTACGAGGACAATCTGGGTGGCAAAGTTCAGACTGTCTAATTTACTGTGCCCTTCAGTTCCCTTGTGCCATTAAGTACCACTTCCTCGTTGAGCTTCCGACTGGTTCGCGAACTACTCGGTCTTGACGAAAAGTTCCCCAGCGAGAGAAGGTGGAAAGCGAGCCAACCAGCCAGGTGCTGAGCTCAGTTCGGCGATTCCGGTAGAGTAGGGCGTCCGGTTTGCTGGAGCCCCGGCGCGACTGGTGGTGTGTCGTCGCGGTCTACGCAGTCTAGTTCCCAGCTGTGAATCTGACTGTACGTTGACGGAGAGGTCCCAGACGAAAAAAGTTCTCCCGATACCGATTCTTTTTTGGTTTCAGTACCACAACTTCTTGAACCATTTGGCTCCGTGACCGGTGCCATTTGGCACCGCAACTCCTTTGAGCTCTTTAGTTCTCTTTTTGGGCCATTTAGCACTACTTCCTTGATGATCCTTTCAGCACCTCGACTTGTTCGCGAACAACTCGGTCTAGTCCCTGACGATGAACCTGATCTATTCCGACAAAGAATTTCCCGGCGAAAAAAGTTCTCCCGATATCGAGCCAATCAGCTAGGTACCGAGGTCAGTTCGGTGATTCTGGTGAAGCAGGGTGTCCGGTGCATTGGTGCGCCGATGACCCGCGACTAGTGTCTCGTCGCTGTCTACTCAGTCTAGTCCCCAGCGGCGAATCTAGCTTATACTGACGGGGAGTTCCCTGGCGAAAAAAGTTCTCCCAATATCGATTCTTGTTTGATTTTCGCTATTTTTCTATCGGAACAACCGGTGGGGTGTCATGGTCAGTCTGGCGAATCCGCATGGAGCGTGACGTCCGGTTCGTTGGCGTTTTCACCACTCATACTCGGTGCTCTGTTGCAGTCTACTCGACTCTCCTCGGACATTCAAAGACTTTAAACCTCGGACATTCAAAGACGCTCCGGCGTATACTCGACGTTCTCACACTCCGAGCACAGTGTTGACGTTGCGAACCCACACCGATGAAGATACTCCTTAAGCAGCCGTGGCTCGGTAGAAGCTGTATCAGGTGGAAGGTCATCTCTCCGTGATTTCTATTGACCCACGCCGACAGGTTTGGATGAGTCGGTAGGTTTCCTTTCTTCGTATTGTCCTATTCCTACTGTCACGTCACTATCGAATTACCTTCTGCCCTTTGTTCGTCTGGTACAGCAGTGCTCTACTCTGAAAGTAGCTCTTCAGGATCTGGCTCATTCTTTTATGCCACGCTGCGGCATTGGTCTATACGAGGCTGGATGGCCCAGTGACTTCCCTGACTTTGGCAGCAACAAAGTTTCTGTATCTTCCGCATTTCGGGGATTACCATCTTTTAAAGACTTCAGCAGTAGCATCCTGAACATGTTCGGATATGCCAGGATCGCAGCTTTCAGCGCCATGGTTGGTATTCTATCCGAATCGGGGGTTTTCTTTGATTTTAGTCACATCGACGTTTCTTTGAGCTCGTCGTTAGTCGCTTGCCACTCGGCTGTTACCTTCTTCTTCTTCGCTGTACGGTGTCGGTGATCAGGTAGTTGAATCGTGATTCTGGAAGAGACCCTCAACGATTATCTTTAGCTCACCCGGGCGTATTTCAGCTGGTGTCGACGGACCCTCGTCTTCGTCATGACGACTCAGTACGCGTCTCCCAGGGATGGGCGTTTATTTCTCAGCACAGCTACTTATGGCAATTGGTTTGCTAAGCTTGATCTCCCGTTTCAAAGAGTCCCTACCTTCTCGAAACGTCGCTAGCGCTCCTCTCTCGCTCTCCGATCTTGCGCTCTGAGCCCGCCTTCTGGCTCTAAGACAAGCAGCGTATAGCGTACTGAGCTACTCATTTAACCAGTACGCTGCACCTCGTCTACTGCATGGCCCTAGTTTTCGTGACGTCCTTCCTGTTAGATCAGCCGCATTAACGTACTTGATTCCATTGTTCGCCGAAGTAACTCAACAAAGAGGTTTTCGTTAAAAGCTTTCGTCTTCCACTTTAGCGTGCCGCCCGTCCTTCTCCGTGCTGCAGCAGGGTTCCATTGGCCGTTGCGGTAGCGAATCGCCTGGTGGTCGCTATGGGGATACTTCTCGCACACTCTCCAGTCCATGTTCGCCGTCAGTCAAGGACCACAGAATGTGGCGAAATTTCTCTCGGTATCGCTATCCGTTTCGTGAACCAATAAACTCCCAGCTCCTCGCTTCGCCGCGATTTACTCATTATAGTCTTCGGCGGTTGAACTAGCCTCCACAACGAGCCGATAGGTAGGTGTCGAGGTCTGCTGCCAACTTTCACTACAAGGAAATATTCTCACAAGATAACTTTAGCAAATAAAACTTTGAGAATTCCATTTAAAATATTTTTGTTTAACATATTCAATTTTTTCAAATTTCTCCAAAATATTTCGGATGGGGGGAGGGATTGTCCGGTTGCTGCTACTGAGGAACTAGACGCAGTCGAGAATGAAAGGTATTCGTCCCAATAATTGGAAGAGTAGCTCCTTGTGGCTTAGCAGAAGATATCGATGGTTGCATGTTGGTTTGGGTTGACCGGATCTGAGTAGGTGCACAGCGTTTTCTGATTATGGATAATGCCATAAAATATGCATATCAAAAGGAAAAGAATACCTAAGTTGTGCCAGTTTATTCGAACGCTGTTGGAAATGCGTAGAAATAAATTTTTCCAACTATCATTCGTAACAAATTTCACCTCTCTGTATTTGATAGTTACAATACTCTGCTGGAAAGCACGCGGCGCCAGATCATGTAGTCGTACTTTGTTTGAGTCATCTTCTATATATAGAGAAATAGGCGGCTATTAAGACCGTGAGGGTAAGTCCCTCGACTCCTCAGAAAATCGTAAGACTTTCTGATTGTGGTATATATTCGTGAAAGCCCCATACTGAAACATTATGTTTGGCAGATGAATCTCATTCTGCAGTTTTTTTAGAAAGAAGATACAACGTGTTTTATTTTCTCGCAATCTTCAAAACAAAAATCATTATAATAGTAAAACCGCAATTGAAGTAACAAATAAAAGTGAAAACTCAACAGGAAAGTGTTTTAGAAAGCTTGAAGCTCTCATTTTACGGAATGATTTTTGTTAGGATGAAAACACAGATATTTTCAAAACGCTCACCACTTTCGTGCGAAATCTGAATTCGAGTAAATCCTTTCTTGAGCATGTTTTCCTTATCTTAAGGATGCAAATATGTAAAAATAAAAATCAATCTTTGTTAATTTTTAATTCTAGAAGACTATAATAAATAATCAGAAATATGCAAGAAAATTTCCAAAAGGGAAAATTGGACTAAACCGTTTTGCGCGATACGGGCACAAGACCTAACTTTAATTAAGTTTTGTTTTTTTTGCGTTTCGAATTCATCTCGTCAGTAACTAGCACCATCTGGGTGTCTAGTTAGACGATGTATCTAAACCAGTACCCAAATTAGCACTAGTTAGACACAAAAAATCCAAAAAGTTCACACGACATATGTGAACGCCTAAAGCCACATGTCCCGAGGGATGTCCCGGGAAGCAAATATAGCTCTGGTTTGCTGACGAGAAAGCGAAAACGAACTCTTGTCTTTTGGTTAAAGAAATAAAACGCCTTATAATATGCAATAAATTCCCAAAAGGGAAAATTGGACTAAACCGTTTTGCGCGTTAAGGGCACAAGACCTAACTTTAATGTGTATGTATGTGTTATCGAAAACATCGCGAAGCATCAAGTTCTAAATGCTCTCAATCGATATAATATCCGAAGAAAGCGATAAGAGTTATAAGAAATGTGTCATCACACTGTTAGGTGGATTAAAAGCGTTTTTAAACTTTCCGACCACAATGTATCGTTTTCCCCTTAATCCCTTATTGCTCGGTGAATGTAGAGACATGACACCTCTACTGAAATTTTCGAAAAAATATGCTCAATTTGTGAAAGGTATATATATTAGCAAAAGCCATACATAGCAAGTGTATGAGCGGCCCTTACCTTCAGGAACGACTGTGTGGGCTGAAACATCAACGTACAATGCAATCCAACTAAAAATAGTATTATATCGAGTTCACCAATATGTGAGCTGCAACACAAAATTTAGCCATTCATGTGTCGTCTAGAGAATATGAGAGCTTTCTTTTTTCCAATTGGTCTAACTGAAGACATGGACCCAGACTTCTGGTACCGAGGATAGAGGTTTCAGGAGGTGACCGATTCAAGATCGCGCGAGTGCGGGAGTTTGTAGGTTCACGGTTGAGTCCGCTTTAGAACATTTATAACTGCTGAGACGTTTATCTGATCAGCGGGATGTTTACGAGAACGCGGGTGTGGTTTGCGTGAATGATCACGAAGAGCTCAAGCATTTGTATGTTAACGTGTTTGTCGCGTGTATGTGACTTCGTGTGTATAAATTCGATTTTATAGCCATGTAGCCATCAGCTGAATTCGCGTGTATTCTTGAATGATCGCGCGCGGACCGTAAAATTGATGCTTAATTTTTAGTGTATGGTACAGATGCTAGAAGAGAATCAGTTTCTCCATATCACTAGAGTTCCCAGTCATGTCGCCATGGAATTTTGTTGATTGGTTCAGCTGAAGCATGAGTCTAGGCTACTAGGACCGAGGGTAAAGTCTTCCTGACGTGACCGATTCAAGATAGCGCGAGCGGTGGGCTGATGCTTGAGACCGCGGTTGTAAGTTTAGAGGTGCTACAACGTTCACTTAATGTTGGCGAAATCGCGGGCGTATGTATGTGTGGATGATTGCAATTGTTCTGCATCCATTCTCTGACTCGGCAGTCACAAATACTCAGCCGAGCACATACAAAGATAGATATATGACTAGCACATAACAATTGTACACTAGTATGGGCAGGTGCAGACTACGAAAAAGCACAGAACATGAAAAAGGCCTATAAGCCCTCTCGGTGTCCTCAATGCACCACTATCGAGGCGTAATGCAATAACCATCTTAAAGCAATTGTCTGTCGGAGGTTCTTTAAAATTGATGCACGAAATATGCTTGATGATGTTTGCAATACCGTCAACAAACCCCTCAACCTAGGGGAATAATTTCTCCATTCCGCAATTACATTTGAAATTTTATTCTCTTTAGGTTTTATTGACAAAAGATAGCAAATTAAAAAAAAAATGTTTGTTTTTTTTTGTAATTAAATTTTTTAACATTGATTTAGGTTTTTATGAAAGATGTCACATTATTTTTTTTTCAGTGTATATTTTTCCCGTGCAGAGGTTTTCATTCCCTGCAACTTTTTCTCATCTAGTTTTGCTGTATAAAGTGCGGTAATCCAACAATATTTTTTTTGAAAATGTTGCATGGAAAAACTTCTACGCTCTTTTTAAAAATAATGCTCTTGTATCAAAGTGTTCTAATTGCCAGAGGAAATCCTGGAGATTAATGATCCGAACAAAACTGCAAAGTTTTGTTCGAATCGAAGATGGTTAATTTTATGGCCGGCCACTTACTCATGGAATTCCGATCTTTCGATAATTGAATAAGTGGAATAGCGGTAATGAAAACCCGTAATTCGAATGTCTGCCCATAAGGGTTAATGATTTGCAGGCAATCCCTGTCATACTCCCGTTCATAGATTTCCGATTCATTTCTCGCCCGTTTGCGCATTGAGTACAAGGAATATTTTTAGTAATCACTACAGAACGAAAACAAAATTTTGACTAATTTTAATACGCGATAGTCCACAAAAATGATATATTGGAAGTGAAATTAAAAGATAAAGTAAATCTAGAAAAATTTCGTATATTCCTTAACTATTTTTTCGCGCAATCTAAGTTTATAAAAACCAAAAATATATATTATATTTCTTACAATTTTATAAAAGTTAACATTCGCCATTTTTCCAACGACGGTCCATTTTGGAAAAACTTAGTATGCAAAGTTGACAGTATAGACGAATTTCGCGCCAACTCGAACAAATGTTGCCAGCACCCTCTCAGATTTTAATGAAACTTTCTGTAAATGAAGACTTTGTCACAAAAAGCCACTTTGCATACTTTGTTTTTCCCAAAAAGTATCTAGACTGTCTTTTGAAAAGGGCCAAACATTTTTTATCAATTTTTTTTAAATGGCTATAGTCTATAAATGACAAGTCCTACAAAAAAATGTTGTAGGAGTGATTTTCACAAAATTAGTCAAATTTTCGAATAAAAATATTGAAAGAATTCTTCATTAACTCATACACTGAAAAAAATCGATTTTAAAAATTTAAAATCGATTTACAAAAAAAACTCCATTTTTGATTTGGATGAAATTTTGTTCCAAGATAGGTACTTATGTTCCCTACCTACCGTCAAAAATTAAAGTTGGGCACTTTCAAGGAAAAAAAGTTATTTGAAAAAAACTTTTCCTTGTCCAAACTGATTTTTTTTCAGTGCATTTTTATTCGAAAATTAAACCAATGAAAGTCATAATCATCTCAGAATCCATTTTCCCAGCTGCTAGTTGCCTGATACATGTAAAAAGTATCAGTAACGAATATGGTATATATTCATAACGAACTTGAATGAAGACTGGAAGATCGGAAGATTGGAAGACTAAAAGACTGGCAGACTGGAACACTTGAAGACTGCAGTTCGTTTGTTCCTCTCAAAATTGATAAATTTCTCAAATTTATTTTATGTCTGATGGAGCAGCAGCACAATACAAAAATAAGATTGTGTAGACTCCAGTCAAAGTATGAGTTAAGCGCAGAACGGTATTTTGTGCAACATCCCATGGAAAAGGACCCTGTGATGCTATTGGTGGCACTCTCAAGCGAATGGCAAAAAGAGCCAGTCTTGCTCGCGACTATGGAACATAACAACTCCCCGAGAGATATATAACTGGGCAGTTGAACAAACTGATAAAAATATCACAAAATTAATTTTCTACTACATATTCACTGAACAGTACAACAAAATGTCAGAAGAACTCGAAGAGCTTTATAATAACTCCAAAACAATATCTGGAACTCAAAAATTCCAGTTTTGTGCCTATTCCTGGTGGCGAAGTAGAGACGAGAAGTTATTCTAATTAAGAAGATGAACAAAAAAAAATTTCCTTGTATAAAATAATACAAAATAGCATGCATGAAGATAGTTTTAAGACAAATGTTATATATAAAAATAAATAAATAATTATGTAAAATCCAATACATAATGTTGTGGTGGTTATTTCTTTCTCTGATTCTTCATCAGCACTAAACAAGAAAATAAAGAAGTAATAATGGAATATCTGTTTAATGACATAAACTCTTTTTAATGAAATTCTTGATTAAGAGGTTACATACCTTTTAATGATAAAAATGTCAAGAAAGTTTGAAATTACGTAAAGGAATAAAGCAATTATTTCATTGCATCAAACTTATAATATTTTGGTAGTACATTTTTCTGTTGAATAAACAAGTATAAGTTCATAAAAATAAATTGATAATTGGCGGAGTTATGGCTTTTTCCCCGAAACCCGTTTTTATTTAAGAGGTTTGCGGTGATTACGGTTGAAGACCAATAGATTATCTAAAATCCTTAAGCTCAAAAAATTCCATTAGTATATGAGTATTCCTCGTACCTTAACGATTAGTTGAATAAAAAATAAAAACGCTGTTTTAAGCACTAAAAATTGTATTCAAAAAATCTTATCCATAAAACAAAAATGTACGAATAAAAAAAAAGAATTGTTAAAGTACAAGAAAAATTAATTACGATCAATTGAAAAAAAAAAAAATAAGAAAATTGATTAAGTAGTTTTTCGGCAATCGTGATCACGGAAAAACCATTTTTAGTAAAACGACATTTCGAGATAATCGAGTTTAAAATTTCAAATTACCACTGCTCTTGGTAGACGAAGCGCGCTTGGAAGTGCTGTAACTTTCGAACCATTTCTCGGATCTCTAAAAAAATTTGGGAACACATTCTCAATGAGTTGTACTTTCAGATAAAATAATAAAAAAAATCGATTTTATGAAAAATGAAAAAGTGGTTAACCCCTTGATAACAATATGCTTTGTTGCTAAATTAGACAACATCTTCTCACAAACCAAGTTTTATTGGAGTCTGAGATGATTATGGCTTTCATTAGTTTAATTTTCGATAAAAATACACTGAAGAAAAAAATCAGTTTGAACAAGGAAAAGTTTTTTTCAAATAACTTTTTTTCCTTAAAAGTGCCCAACTTGAATTTTTGACGGTAGGTAGGGAACATACCTATCTTTGAAAAAAATTTCATCCAAATCAAAAATGTTTTTTTTTGTAAATCGACTTTAAATTTTTCAAATCGATTTTTTTCAGTGTAGGAGTCAATGAAGATTTTTTTCAATATTTTTATACAAAAATTTGACTAATTTTGTGAAAATCACTCCTAGAACATTTTTTGTAGGATTGTCATTTTCAGACAATAGCCATTTGAAAAAAAATTGGTAAAAAAGTTTGGCCCTTGTCAAAAGACAGTCTAGATCGTTTTTGGAAAAACAAAGTATGCAAAGTGGGCTTTTGTGAACAGAATGTTTCATTAAAATCTGAGAGGGTGCTGCCAACTCTGAACAAGATTTAGCGCGAAATTCGTCTATAGGTAAAGACGTCAAACCTACAAATGTCCACGACATTGCGATACAATGCTACCTACTCTTAGCCGAGATGAAGAACGCATTATTTTGAGCAATAACTCATAAGAGAAGACAAAATTTGGACTACAATAAAATGTCTTGCCATCTAGATACCACTTGAAATTGTTTGGAGAGGGTAGACCAAGCTCCATGGAGAAAGATGTGGGGTACAGTAATTGTCCACGTGGACTCTTAATATTTTTTTTTGCTTAATGAGATAGAAAAAACAATTTGCACCATTTTCGTCGCTTGATTTATGCTTCACATTTTCTCAAAAGTATGCAACACTTGAAGAGCTCTTAGTAGTATAGTATATCCATTAGAGTGACAAAAAATGACGCACATAGGGCAAACCCTGAGTCGATTCTGGGTCCAGGAGTATCAGATCCAAATTAAGCCATATCGGACAATTTTAGCTACCAGAAAATAATTTGTATTATCGATAATTTTTGTTTAAGAAGTCCCCTAACGTACATTTTCACTGCTAGGTGGCACGGTATGAATCAGTTGATCACTGCAAGTGAAAATAAGAAATAATTTTGAATGCCTACAACTTTGTCGAAGACAGCAGATCAATCCAACTTCCTTGAGAAATTTTACTAAAATTTTAATGAAGCGATGTCTGAGTTAATTTTGCAACCAGCACATGGTTAGTCGATTCTTACGAACTATATTTAGGGAACTTCGCAGTTTATTTTAATTTTGTGTTATGTTACAAATTCTAGGTTTGTAGTTTTGCTCAAAAATATTTTAGATATTTTACAAAAGAATAAGAAAGCTTAAAAAGTTCGATGGACAAAGTTTGAGCGATTTTTATTTAATTCTTTTTCTAGAAGTTACATCCATCATCAAAGCACTTGGAAAAATGCGTATTTTCCTTTAAATTGGGAACCATATTTTTATGAAATTACTCGACGAAAAGTCGGATTAGTCCACGTTGACACTGTGAGACGTCGGTAGGGCTACATGAACAGTCCACAAAGGGGGACAAGGGGGTCAAAAACAAATGATTTTTGTCCACTATGAACGCTCCCAAACAGAATTGAAAATATGTTACCTAAGTTAATCAGTGCTCTTTGACGTTAGTCATCCTTATAGAGTGGAAAATCATGCCCAGCTAACATCCAACGTGTCACGAGAGACATATTCGAAAATTCATAAACATTAGCACAAAATAAAGGACAACATTTAGATAATACACTTCGACGCTGCTACGCGCAGCATTCGCCGAATTTCGCTCGCTCGGCGTTAGTTCCTGTCGAGGTAATAACGTGGCCGCTGCTGCTGTGACTGATGGAACTGGTGACTGTTGCCAACCGGACTCCTCTCTGAACTCACCCACAGCGGCACACGGCTCGAGCTGATGACGATGGCGCTAATAATGACGCCGATGATGATGGTGGTGATGATGATGATGACAATGACATACGGAAATACCGACTGTGGATGACATAGGACGACTTCGGCGGGAGCGGAGCGGCGCGGCAGCGACGGCGACAGCGGCAACGACGAGGCTGATGATACCTCGAACAAATGCGTTCGAGAACTCAAAGAACATTGGGCGAATCAGGCGGCTAGAGGCAGCCTGTTAGACCCGAAGCAGAAAGAGCGGAGCGCGGAGGCAGTGTTAGCCGGAGCGGCGGTCTCGCAGCAAGAAAATCGATATCAATGGGTGGTTGGGCGAATTGGTGATGCTGGTTGAAAGTTGAAATTTGTTAGGAGAGCTAGCACCAGTAGCATCACAAAATGAAACGCGGAAAAACTTTTTCGATCCGAATTCAGGTTTATGCGATTGGGATGCACACGGAGATCTGGAAAAGCAGCTGAAAGGGACAAAGTAGAAGAGAGCGGAGGTGGTTGCGTGTTCTTTTTTTTTTTGCTCAACCCGCCTGACTGTGACGGGAGATGTAAAGTTTAGGTCGGCAGGGAGGGAGCTTGTCCGCGCTCATTCCACGCCCGGGCGGTTTGTTTGGTTCTATGCTCAACCTCTCGTAACCAGACGGTTGGCGGACTCACTAATACAATGCCGCTGGTGATGTGCTGGTAGACCGCGGCTACCTCCCCACCCCGGCACGTGGCGGCTGGAGTTTGAGCTGGAAAAATGGGGAAACGTCTGATACAGCTTCCGAGCACGAAAATTCAGGATGCTAATGGATTGTGTCCTTCATTGCATGTAAGCTTGGCAGGCGGGCTAGTTGGCATAACTTTGGAAAGTTGTTAAAATAAAAAGAATTTTAGTTTTAGGTGGAAGATCTTATCACCATAAAGCTCACAGTTCTCTCTCTTTGATATTTTGAAACGATTGTCGAACCTGTTTAACGTAATAATAAAATAGTTAATTTAATGTATTATTATGTGAATAAGAGTATACGGTTAGCGGTATGTTTGTCATTTGATATGATCAGAACAACGAAAATCTCTCGAGAACAAAGTGTGCCATCTCTAGAGATGTTGTTCAATTTCGGAGAGGTGAATGTAAATGTTTTCGTTTAAAATAAAGCCAGAATGTTAGATTTGATTATGTGTATTCCTCCGAGCAAACCATACTGTATACGTCCTGGAAAATCGTTAATTTAAGCCAATTCCATCGAAAATGAGTTAAACTGTAGAGTCGAATTCAAACCCCTCACGCCCATGTTGTTTATAAACAACAACAAAACACCTCTTAGTTTTAGTTTAAGCAAGATTCGCTCACAAATCTAGGCAAGACTAATAACTGGGACCTATTTTTCATTTGGGTACTAACAGTTTTAACTAGTGGAACTAAAGTTATAATTATGATATGAAATTGATATATCTTCGTTATCTTACAATATTATTAAAAAAACGGTTAAAACCTATTAATTTAGATTGTCCTCGGCTACCTTTTTTCATGTAATCGGACTATTGTAAATATTCTTGAAGAAGTGTATTGATCATAGGAGGTAAAAATTGAGCAGCTTCTAGCACTACAAGAGAAGTCCATATCTTGATCAACACAGGTTTTTCGTGGTTCCCGACCTCAACAGTCTCAAGGAAGAATAGTTTTAGAAGCACTAGAAAAAAGTTGGGCATAAAAGTGATAACCTAGCAGGTAATCCCGAAAATAATTATACGAGTCCTGACGAAATCATAATGTAACAAACAGTCCCACATGTGTCCGCTGCCGTGCCGGGTGTCTCTTTGGCATTTGCCCCAGAAGAAAGGAATGAAAAAATGAAAACGAGCAAAATTATAATGGTAACGGGCCACTTCGGAATGGAACGGGACGACGTTTCCGATGAACTATGATGATGGGGCGGCTCTGGAAAAGGTGTTCCAAAATAGCGGGGACAAATGTAAAGTTTCTGAGTTTCGGTACTTATGACAAAACGATTGCAAAATTATTTTAGATAAACTTTATGTGTATTGGACAATTTAATTTAATAGCGTGTCTCTGGGCAGCTAGCTGCTTGAATATCGAACTATCCGCTTGCTTATTTGTAGATATGGTTTTGATAATAACGAATTGATTCTTTTCAGCATAGTAATAAATAGCATTTGTATTACATTAGCAAATTTGTCATAAAAAATTATTGATTAGGTAACAAACGAGAACTTTCGGTACACAGTACAAGTTTCTGATAAGTACAGGACACTCATTTTGGGACGCCCTACTCGACGAAACTACTGTTCCACCTCAAGCGTCTTCCCGAGATGAAAATGCAGCAAAGCACACTTCGCCGCGAGCAGCACATGGAGCGGCAGCAGGTAGCAGCAACGGGACAAGCATACATAAAAGTAATAATAAAATGAATTGTAAGAGAGCGAGTGATGGTGTGTGTGTAAGTCTGCTCGATCTACTAGATTGATCGAGTGCGAGAGCCTGCTGCATGATGCCTACTCGTTCCTTTTTTTTTGAAACATTTCGAGCATTTCCTCTCGGCATTTTCGAATGGTACCGTGTGGATTACCCTGTATCAATCGTATTAAATGTTTTAATTTTTCAAGATAAAGCAATTATGTGTTCTATGATCCGAAATATGACAGTTGACTTTGGACTAAAAAAAGATTTTTAGCGTTTTTGATTCTTGAGACTCATTAGGAATTCCACGAAAATCCGCCCGAAAATCTTCAAAATCGTGACCGACCATCTTATATTCCGATGAAATTTAACAGGTTTGAGCGGCATGGAAGACTAAACATTTTCCACCGTCAATAAAATTATTTTGACTCAAGCACAATTTTTATTTTTTTTTTTGTTTGGTTATTCTATTTTATACAGCAAAACTATCTGAGAACAAATTACAGGGAATGAATACTTCTCCACGAAAAAATTGCATGAGACACATTTTTTCAATTTTTCGTATCTTGTGAACTAGGTCTGTATACGTTGAGGTATTATATTGGTCTCATAAGCCCAAAAGAACTCTTATCTCAGACGAATCGACTTCAACAATACCTACGTGAAATATTGGAAACTATTTGAGCAAAACGAAATACGGTCAAATGACATTAGTTTTTACAACCAAAACATTTCTGGGTTGCGATGAATCCCCTATTTAAATTTTAAATGTATTTAAACGTCATCCACTATCGATAGTTTTAAATCCACTTCTACAATACATTCAGTGAAACACATTGTATATATTAAAACAAACGAAAAAAAATCAATAAAATTGTGTCATTTAATCAAAGTTTCTTTGGTTAACTGGCTCTTTCTGTCAAATGGCATTTGGCCAAATGGTAATCGGCCAAACGACGTTCGGCCGAATGACCCTTTCGTCCAAATGATCCTTTCGAACTAATGACCCATTCGGCCAAATGATTCTTTCGGCCAAATGACCCTTTCGGCCAAATGACCCTTTCGGCCAAATGACCCTTTCGACCAAATGACCCTTTCGACCAAATGACCCATTCGGCCAAATGATTCTTTCGGCCAAATGACCCTTTCGGCCAAATGACCCTTTCGGCCAAATGACCCTTTCGGCCAAATGACCCTTTCGACCAAATGACCCTTTCGGCAAAATGACCCTTTCGGCTAAATTACCCTTTCGGCCAAATGACCCTTTCGACCAAATGACCCTTTCGGACAAATGACCCTTTCGGACAAATGACCCTTTCAGCCAAATGATCCTTTCGGCCAAACGCATAAAAGATCAATAACAGTGCTATAAAACTAAGGCCTTAAAACAGTCTAGTAACAACAGTTGTGAGCTACTGTGCAAAGATAAATAATCCGAAGTGTAATCGAAATAATTTACATCCTCGCCATCTTGGATTTCAACATGGCGTCAGACATAAATTTCTGGCACATACTCATCAAGACCATTCCGAAAATACCCAGTCAGTCTAAATTCTAGACTGTGAACTCTAGATTCTGGACACCGGGCTCTGGCCTCGATATTCTGTGCTATTGACTCTGGACTCTCAACTATGGTCTCTGGGGTCTTGATTGTGAACTCATCGCTGGATGATAGACCCTTGGCGCTGGCCTCGACTTTCAGTACTATGCACTCTGGACTCTGAACCATGAGCTCTGGTATCTGGGGTCTTGATCCTTCACTCTGGAATCTGAACTTTAGGCTCTGCACTCGGGTCTCTGGATTCTGGACTGTGGACTTTCTCCTCGAGACTCAGAACTCTGGATTGTGGTCTCTGGATTCTGTGCTCTGGACTCTGGGCTTTGGGCTCTGAACTCGGGACACTGGGCTCAGTATTTTGGGTTGAGGACTCTGGACTCTGATCTCGAGATGCTGGACTTTGAGCTCTGGACACTGCACTCTTCATGCTGTGTTCTGGACTCTCGTCACGAGATTCTGTGTTATGGACTCTGGATTTTGGCCTCTGGGTTCTGGGCTCTGTGCTCTGGAGTCTGAACTCTTGTCTAAGTATTTTGGGTTAAGTAGTTCGGGCTCTGGATTTTAGTCTTAAAACTCTGGACTCTGGACACAGTAATTTGGGTTGAGGACTCTGGGCTCTGGACTCTGGACCCAGGATTCCCGACTCTGTTCTCTGCACTCTGAACTCTGCACTCTGCATTCTTTGGATTCTGAGCTCTCGCCTCGAGATTTTGTGCTATGGACTCTGGACTGTAGACTGTGGTCCCTAAGCTATGGGCTCTGTGTTTTTATACTGGACTTTGGACTCTGAACTGTGGACTCTGGACTCTAAATGCTGGACTATGCACTCTGCACTCGGTACTCTGGATTCTGGACTCCGGACTCTGGGCTCTTTATTTGGGACTCTGGGTTCTGGTCGCTGGGCTATGGAATCTAAGCTCTGGATTATCGAATCTGAACTCTGGATTCTGGACTCTGAGATCTGGAATCTGGACTCTAAATTTTGGTCTCACTATTTTGGGTTAGGAGCTCTAGGCTCTGGATTATGTGCTGAGGACTCTGGGCTCTGTATTTTTAGATAAGAATTCTAGACTCTGGTTTCTGGGCTCTGGACTCTAGGTTTTGGATTCTGGGCTCTGGCATCTGAACTCTGAACTGTGGGCTCCGAACTCTGCGCTCTGGACTCTGAACTCTGCACTCGGAACTCTGGACTCTGAGCTCTGTCTTCGGAACTCTGGGTTCTGATTGCTGTGTTATGGACTCTGGACTCTTCGTTCTCGACACAACTCTGGATTCTGGACTCTAGACTCACCTCAGTATTTTTGGTAAAGGACTCGTGACTCTGGACTCTGGTCTCTCTCCTCGGGACTCTGGGCTATGGAATCCGGAGTCTAGATTCACTCCCCGGGATTCTGGGTTTTGGTCTCTGGGCTATGGACCCTGAATAAAAATACGCTGAAAAAAATTCTGTTTGGACAAGGAAAAGTTTTTTTTTCAAATAACTTTTACCTTGAAAGACCCCACTTGAATTTTTGACGGAAAGTAGGGAACATAATTACCTATCTTGGAACAAAATTTCATCTAAATCAAAGATGGGGTTTTTTATAAATCGACTTTAAATTTTTAAAATCGATTTTCTTCAGTGTAGGAGTCAATGAACATTTTTTCAGTATTCTTATTTAAAAATTTGAATAATTTTGTGAAAATCTCTCCTGCAACATTTTTTTTGTAGGAAGTCATTTTTAGACTATAGCAATTTAAAAAAAATTGGTAAAAAAAGTTTGACGCTTTTCAAAACACAGTCTAGATCATTTTTGGAAAACCAAAGTATGCAAAGTGGCTTTTTGTGACAAAGTCTTAATGTACAGAAAGTTTCATTAAAATCTGAGAGGGTGCTGCCAACTCTGAATACGATTTAGCGCGAAATTCGTCTTATTCGTAATTTTTTGAGTAACGATTCTGAATTTATCTTGTACCTATGTCTTGTGCGTTTTGGATTCCATATATGACGTATCATTTTTTGAGTGATTTTTAACACCACCTCTCCCATCGTAACATTTCGTCACAAAACTCTAAATACCTCCCCTGGTAATTACGTAGCTTGACGGAAACCCTCCACCCCCCTTGTCCACGTAAAAAAATTTAAAAAAGCGATATTATTTAGATGAAACGGGTAAGGTTGTCGTGACATCAGGTCAACCCCAATTCCCCTTTAACAAAGCTACGTAGTATGACATGACCTCCTACCCCCCTGTCGTCACACACCATCACACAATGCAAAACTCTCCCCTCCCCCATATAATGCTACGTCATTTATGGATGGTCCCTTATCTGGTGATAAAACCTGTTGGATACAGGCACTGCTATAGTTGAAAAAAGTGTTTTTGGAGCTGACAGGTAACTTAATAACCTCATTTTGATTTTCATAGGTGTGTAGCGTTGTCTGAGCGTAAACTGTCCCATAACCAGGACAATGTACGAAGGAATACGATGGGTTAAATATTTACATACCCCCCGAATTCCGTTGTCCAGACAAGTGAAAAACCTTTCTCAACTGTTCGACTGTTTAGTATTAAGCTATGCGAATTTTAGTTGGACTCGCCGTATGCGATATACCCGGAACGGGCTTTGAATGATCGTTCATTTTTCGCAAAAGTCTCTTTCATTTCTTCGAAGTTTACCGTACGCGTACAGCTTTTAGCGCCCTGATTCTAGGTATTGGAATGAAGCATTCCGTTATTTCAACATCGGTCAGACATTGGTCCGATATAGGTCCTATTTGAACCAAGACCACCTGCGATCTTACTGACTTCCATTCTAAATTTTAATCCACAAAATCTTGCAGTTCCTGCAGGGATTTTCTTACATGTCCTGTTCGAGGACTTCTTACATCGAATGCAAAATTACTTCTTAAATTAAATGTACATTATCAACAGAGTACATACAGTTTTTTTTTGTAAGAAATTCTAGCATTAACGCTAGTTATTTTAACCTGGCTGGTTTTGTGTGTATGTGTCAGAGATTTTTTTTATATTTCGTTTATTTGACATGGCTCAATGCGTTAGCTTAACTGCGCCGTGGATCTTTTAATATTTACAATGTGTAAATATAAATAAAATAGCGTTTTGTTACTTCGCGTGAAGATCTTCTTGCAGGATATCCTGCATCGCCTGCTGTTGCCTCAGGGTCACTTTGTCCGCTTTTTCTCCATTTACCATTTTCTTCAATGCTGTACTCACTATTGATTCTATATAGATTTTCTCGATTAACTACCTTGGATTATTTGTTGGGCCTACGAGTCACGATCGTATATCCGTGTTTTTTGTCATTGACTTTTTTGTTGGTGAAAGGTGCTGCTAATTTGAGGTAAATCGGAGCCGTTGTACGTAGGTTCCGTTGTTCTGGCATTCGTTAGTGCGGCAACGACGGTTGTTTGTGATTTACTTGATGTTGATGAGCGTTGTGTGTTGGGTTTGCTTGCAGTTCGTTAGAGGTTTTCCTGTACATGGCTTTCCGTATTGTTGCTCCTTGTTACAAAACAGACGCGTACGGATCTGTTCTTCATATGTACACAGCGTGATTTAAGATTTGTTAAAGCCTTCTATTTATTCAGGTATGAAAGGTATAGGCTTCGTCACTCGCATTCTCACGACACAAAAATGACATCAGCGACATACCTTAAAATATTCCAATACCGCAAAAATTACTACCGCTTTTTTGACTACACAAAATATCGGAAGACCAGCTCGCATCTGCAACAATATCACATGACACTATTGTTTTAAAATGTATGAATTCGTGAACCACCTCGTACCGTATCCCATCCATTTCCACTTCGAAATGGACAGAGAGCCTCGAAATCTATACCTATCTTGTCAGGGTTTTATAAACAATTCGATTCTCGCTGGTTTCATTTTAAAAGGGAAAAACGCCTTGTAATGTCGATGTTAAACGCAGACACAAATGAAATCTTTTTATGATAGTTTCGTTCTTTTACACATGTTCGAATCGCACCTGCAAGCGATTCATTTTCAGTAGAGAGTGCATCATTCTGCTTCAATCCATCTTACATCATAAGCCAGATATTCTACAATTCTGCCGTTGATATTGACCCATTCCGCTTTATACGAATGAGCTTAATCTGTTTGTCGGTAAGCCGCACTCCAGCATTATCTGCCACAGTTTGCTTCGTTACACTGCCTCCAGTCCACAAGCTGTATTCTCGAAATTTATCCAGGATTTGTTGCAGGGTAAACGTCTGGTTCGTCGTTGATTGTGAAGTTGTTTTCTTCTTCTGCTGTTCTCTGCTCCCGATTTCTGTTTCGACGTATAGCCACTGCAAGCATTTGGCTCCTAGCACGGTTTTTCTCGTGCTGTCGTTTCTGGTACTCTTCGTCAAACCAACCGTTCCACTGATTTACATGTGTGGTATCCAACACTTCTGTGGCTTTTTCAGTGACCACCTTGTGGATATGCTGTTACGCAGCATTCAGGTTACCACAAGAAGGCCGTTCTTCGATTATTTTGTTCGCTTCTAGGCACATTCCTTGACAGCAAACTTCCGACTTAATGTACTGTGACTTATATATTCAGTCGCATAATTTGCTAGAAAATGCTTCCGAATATGCTTTTCTGCAAAATAGACGCCACAGACAATCATTTCTTTGTTGGCGGCGAAATTGATCAACCTAGAGGCCTTATGCTGTCGTCGTAGGTTGCTAAATAGAGGCTTTCCTTGCGACCTGTTTAAGTAATGGTAGGTTGCTAAATGGAGGCTTTCCTTGCAGACCGTTTAAGTGTTTCGGGCACTCCGTTGAATAGCGATAAAATTTTTCTTTCACATAGTTGGGTTCGACGTTTGTTGGTGAGTAGACTTTTTTCTATCATTATAGGCTTTACCCCCGGAGATTCGTATTCGCGACAGTGGAGCATTTTCAGCGTTGCATAAAAACTCCTGAGGTTCATTTAGTGCGTCTCATTAATTGTCGCTTTCGTCCATCCTTTCATAATTGCTGCTGGCATGGAGGTGTTAATAGCTTTCATTAGTTTCTTCGGATTGCGAATTACGGTTGTGAGACCATCGTCCATGTTTCTTGTCTTCTCATTGGTGGTGTTGGCTGTTGCTGCAATAGTGCTGGATGCAGTCGTCATTAATTTAACGTTTGTTTATGATTTAACTGAAGGTACTGAAGTCTCTGAATTTGTTTTTGTTGTGGAAGGTTTTTTTTATTTGGGTGCTGCCGCGCAGGTGTTTCCTTTGAATGTAGATTTTTACAGAACCGACATGTGCGAGACAATGTCATAAGTACAAAGAGTGATCTAAGAATAGTATGAGTTAGAGGGAAGGCTCAAGAATAGGACATTTCAACTGGATTGTCACCACTCGAACCCCGTTCATAATGCCTGGAAACAAAGTAATCTATCATTCTTAGCGAAGAGAATCTCTCCCCATAATGACATAAATTTGCGAGTAACGGACGTGTATCCGGAGGTAGATCTTGTAGTCGTACCTCAGCTACATTCTCTCTACTATACAGTTATACTAAACAAAGTGTTTTATGTTGTCGCAGGCAATAAAAAGTGCATCTTGAATCCTAGCAGTACAACCTTTCCGATATGGTGGAACTGAATTGTATGAGTTTTATTCCTGTCGATACGGATTATTTCCTTTAACGGTCTAGTTTTGACGCCCGCCGGATACACAAGGTACGCCACAGACAACACTCAATGCCATCCAGTATCTGAAGTAGAAACCTGAGACCTGTTGATTTGGGGGTGCTCGACGCTGCTTTTGTAGATTATGGTCCGAATCATTGATATTCATTAATTGATATCAGGACCATCCAAGGATCGAACGTCAACTTTAACCAGTATCTGGTGGTCATGCCCGTGCAAAATGGGAAAAAAAGGGTAAACAAATACAGCGAGCCGTTTTTTTTTTTTTTTTTCGAGAGTTGTCCTACTGGAGCTGTAGAGCTAGGTTCTCGGAAGGGCTCCCCGTCAGAATCACATACTACAATTTGCAGACGAGACAGGCAATGTCGCCCAATAAAACACTGCATTAGGCCAATTGTAGCGGGCCGTGATTCTGAATGTGATATTCATTGTACGGTTCAGGTTTGTGCGGGCGTAGGGACTCGCGATCGCGTGTATCATCGCGAAGGGCTCGAAGATTTGTACGTTAACGTGCTCGATCGCGTGTGCGTTTGTATGTCGCGTGTGCGTTTGCATGTCGCGTGCGCGTTTGTATGTCGCGTGTGCTAACGTGTATGAACTTCGCGAGTATACATTCTATTTCATAACCGTGTGCTTTTCGCATCTTCGCGTGTGTTCTAGAATGATCGCGCGCGAACCGTGAATCTGATACTTAATTTTTGATTTTTGGTGTACGGTTCAGATTTCAAAAGAAGGTGGGTTCTTACATATCATTAGAATTCCCATTCATGTCGCCGTAGAACGCGTGATCTAGTGGATATGAGCACTATTTTTTTTTTTTTTTTTTTGATTGGTCCAACTGAATGTATGGACCTAAATTGCTAGAATGAATGCTAAAGATTTCCGGACGTGACCGATTCATGATCGCGCGCGTTTGCGGGTTCGCGTTTGAGACCGCGTTTGTAACGTCGTAAGTACTAAAACGTTCACACAATTGCCGGAGTGTTATCAAGTTTACGCGATCTCGAGCATAGGTGTGCGTAGATGATCGCGAAGGGCTTAAGCGTTCGTATGTTGACGTGTTTGTTGCGTGTGCTCGCGCGTATGTGACTTCGCGTGTATAAATTCGATTTTTAAACCCTGCGGCCATTCATATATTCGCGGACCGTCATTCTGATCTTTAGCTTTCGGTGTACAGATCACATTCTGACAGGGAGAGAGTTACCCCATATCACCAGAGTTTCCGGTCATGTCGCCATGGAACGTTTTGTCTAGTGGATATGGGAGTTATTTTTCAATTTTATTATTTTTTTTTTAATTAACAAGGACCTAGATTGTTGGTACCGAGGATAGAGACTTCCGGACGATCCCGATTCATGATGGCACGAGCGCGGGAGTTTGTAGGTTGACACTTGAGATCGTGTTGCTAAGTTTATGAGTGCTGAGATTTTCACCTTATCACCGGGGTGTAATCACGTTTGCGAGTTCGTGGGCGTAGGTTGCTTGGAAAATCGCGAGGGGCTCTAACGTTTGTGCGCTGACGTGATTTTGTAACTTGTGTTCTTGAATGGTCGCGCGAACCGTGAGTCTGATATTAAATTTTCGGTGCGCGGTTAGAATTCTAGCAGAGAGTGGGATCGTTTATATCGATAGGGTTCCCGGTCATGTCGCCATGAGACGTGTTGTCTAATAGGTATGGGCGTATTTTCTTAATTGGTCCAGCTGAAGGCATGGACCTAGGCTTCTAGGATCAAGGATAGACTTTCGGACGTGACCGATTCGTAATCGCGTGCACGATGGCATTTTTGTAGGTTCCTGCTGAGACCGCGTTTGAGAATGTGTGAGTGTTAAGACGTTCACTATCACCATCTTTGCTGACCCAGCTGAAGGCGGGTGTAGAATGGCAGTATATGACTCAAAAAGAAGAAATAAAGGACAATATATGATAGACGTAATAGATTAGGTAGGTACAATATACAGCTGAATTTATGATCATCACATGAAAGACATACATTAGTACTGAGAATTGGGCCCTAAACCCACATTGTATATTATTTGACCATGGCAGTGGACAATAAAGGTCGCCAAGTTAAGTACTAAAATTGATCACAATGTAGCTTAACTAAAAAGAAAATAATCGTATCCCAAGTTTATGTGATATAATCACTGTAATACTGCTTTGGTGGAAAAGCCCCCGGACCACATCAAGGTACAGTATCATGCCGAGGGACAAATACAGCGAGCCGTTTTGACACATAAAATGTCATTTGAGTTCAGTCACTCTAGAAATATGTCGTTGAAGAAACGTTTCGACAAGTTTCGATATTATCAACAGTCGTGAGTAGAGGTAGTTACACAGCAAAGGCTGGTTAGCGGGCTAACATCGGAGAAATTTCTCCGCCGATGATTTCTCCGTCGCAGTGACTGACAGTTAAATGGCTTGCGAAAATGGGCATCGGTATCGAGAGAAATACCGCCGCCAAGGAACTCTCAGCACCAGCTAGCAGATAAATAGGTATAGCGCCAAAAAGCATAAGAAACCTTACGAAGGTGGTTGTAAATATAATGTAAATCATTATGGTTGACACCTCTGGATCGGTTCATGTCTCAACAACATATATTTGCAGCAGACCTGAGCAGGTAGAAGCATTGCGAGTTGCTATTGAAAGGACAAATGAGTAGAGGGTGTAAAAATAGAATGAGGACTGGGGATGGTCGAATAGCTGGGAATCCACCCACGCAAAAGCCTTCGGATTGGTTGGATGACCACATATGCGCTATCTTCACGAAGGGTTACAAACTCGAGTGTAATAACTACTCCGCAATGCCGTTTAAAAGGTACTCTTTTGTGTTCTGTTTAGCAGACTGTCCCCATTGGCTGAATTATTATTCCGCAAATATTAAAGAGGGGTTCGAGAAGAACGATAAAAGACAGACCAGATGTTTACCCGGTGACAAATTCTGGATAAGTTGTGGGAGGACAAGTTTCCCCATTGTAACATTTATAATAATTACATGATTTCCATTGATAACTAATGTACGGAAAAGGCAAGGAATAATATGTCAATGTTTCAGATAGTCTAAAACAGATTGGAGAGTAAGTAAACTAATATGTTTACGAAAAACAACTACTGCACCGGCACAGTCCAGAATATGATTTCACATATTAAAACGACACACCTCGAAAACCGAACCAAAAACACTTGTCGAAACATTGTTTCCAGATCAACAATCAATATCAAAATTCGCGCCACGTTCTGCCGCTCAAAATTGAAATTTCAATGTAAATTCCACTCTGGTTTGCATCTTTGTGGTTACCAATTTTCATCGAAAAAGGGCAGAGGCAAAAGGCACGGGGCAGAAGCTCCGCCGGACTGACTTTCGCACTGCACGAGACTACTGCCACCGGAGCTCCACGGGCCGCTTGTTGCGTGCAAGAAACTCGAAAGGAGCTGGAAAACTGACTTCTTCACATTTGGCACGCTTCTCGTTTCCTGCCACCGCAAAGTGTTATGGTTGAAGTAGTTGCCTACGGTTCGGAATATGTAGACGCAAATAGCAAACCGAAGGGACGTCGTCGGGTGAATGAAATTTGAATAAATATTTGCTAAATTATTTTTGTGGCCGCATACTGACATGCCGCCGATAGCTTCTTCGCCGATGTAGGATCCTAAAGGATGCCGCCACGCGAAGTCTTGCCGGTGAACCGGTTTCGTTCGTGAGGACTATTTTCGTATGTACACGTATATTTACATACGTAGTGGAAAACGGGGTGCGATCGACCGGTGCAGCGGGATGAGACGAACTTGGTTTGATCGGAATGAAATTCTCAAGGTTTTTGCAGAAGTTGTATAAATACAATATTTAAAACAAGGTACATTTTGAAGTACATTTCAATAAAGGAACAATCTTTGAAAGTTATGTCCCGTTCTTTCAGTATTATTTTGGTTAAACATATAACGGGTTTCTTGTCGTTATTAGAATAATTTCCTTCCGTACCTATTTAAACAAGATACGAAAGTAGGTGATTTTTGAATAAATATATGTTAACTTGGACAAGCATAATTGAATTACATTATTACTTATAAAAACTACATCCACAGATGTATTAGCGAAATGGCAAATTGGTTACAATTCAAAAAGCAACTTTAGAAGAATTATGGCTTTTCTCATATCGCACATACCTCCATACACTCAATGCAGTGCAATCGCCCAACATTTGTACGATCTGGGAGCAGAGCCGTGTTAGATCTAACATTCTGCTCCGACATTTACACATCAGTTGGCTGATTAATCGAAGCCTAATAAGTTCAAACTCCAAACTTCATTATCTGCCAAGAAGACGTGGTGACTAGATTATAAGGATATTTTTCAACTTCCAACGCTAAGTTAGTATCGGATTCAGATGAGACAAAAAAGAAACGCAATCCATAACTAATTAAGGCTTTGTGCCACTCATGCACAAAAAAAATTAACCAATTTTCTCCTCAGGGAGTGTAATTTAGTTTATACCTAATTTTTTCGCCTGAGTTAGAAAGAGATGATAACGAATTGATTCCTCAAATGATTTGGATAAGGACGTGAAAATAACACTCTCATGATAGCGGCATACGGATGGACTAATCCGCTTCGGACTGTGCGCGATACTAGAGGACTATTAGCGGAGCCATAACCTATCGTAGCACCTGAACTTCTTTTCGGAAGTTTCAATTCTGTAACATTAGCTCGCAGAGTCGTGTTCCATTGTTACTACAAAAAGGTTTTGCATCCTTCGAAAATAGGTACTCACTTGTAGTCTTGCAACAACAAATGTAGCCAATGAAACCATAAAAATATCTTCTTGCACAAAACTTGCGGTCATAGAATGGAACAATTGTACCTTCATTCTGGTCGGGTACAGATGAGAGGCTGAGAGCAAGGGTGGGTTAAAATTTTGTTCGGCTCAAAAGGGTATTAAAATATTCCGTTAGTTCACAAATGGTATATTTATCACACCTCATCAACCTCAAGCAAAAGTGGGTTAAATATCAATTTTTTCTCAAAAATGGTTCGACAAAACGTTCACGATGCTTCAAGAAAATAAAACATAAGTTCATAACAGATGTTAGAAATATTTCTTATGCAGTCCTGCGGGTGATGAAACTTCAGTAAATTAGAAACCGTGTGATAATGTGAACGAAAATTGTTTATTGACACCATAGTGAAAACCAAGATAGCGACTTCCAGTTACCATAAAACCATGAAAACCATCATCAATATTGATGTCATTTAAGGGTAGTCAGTAGACATAGGAAATTAATGATTAATGCCATTTTGAAATCTATAACGGCGACTTTCGGTAACCAGAAAATAGATTAAATCAGCATCAATATGGGTGTGATTTTACAGGCGGTTGTCAGTAGACAACGGAAATCGATGAATAACGCCATTTTGAAATCCAACATGGCGACTTCCGGTTTCCAGAAAATAGATATGGGTGTCATTTGGAAGAGAGTGGTCAGTAGACATCGAAACAACTGATTAACAACGCCATTTCTAAATCTAAAACGACGACTCTCGGTTACCACAAAACAGTAACAACCATCATCAATATGGTTGTCATTAGAAGCGGTGGTCTGTAGACATTGAAATTGATGATTAACGTCATTTTGAGATCGAAGATGGCGACTTCCAGTCATCAGAAAATATAGAGAACCATCATCAATTTGGGTACCATTTGAAAGAGAGTGGTCAGTAAACATCGAAAATTGATGATTAACGCCACTTTGAAATCCAAGATGGCGACCTCCGATAACGAGAAAATAGATGGAATCAGCATCAATACTAGAGTGATTAGATAGGGGATTGCCAGCAGATATCAGAAATTGACGAATAACGCCATTGTAAAATCTAAGATTGCGACTTCCGGTAATCACTAATTAGTGAAATTATCATCAATAAGGGTGTCATTTGAAAGGGGGTGGTCAGTAGACATCGGAAATTGATGATTATTGCTGATCAATTTGGGTACCATGGGTGTGATTTGACAAGAAGTTATCAGTAGACATCAGAAATTGATGAATAACGCTATTTTGAAATCCAAGCTTCCGACTTCCGGGTACCACTAAACAGTGAAACCATCATCAATATGAGTGTCATTTGAAGAAAGTGGTCAGTAGAGATCAGAAATTGATGATAACGCCATTTTGAAATCCAAGATGGCGACTTCCAGTTATTAGAAAATAGAAAGAAGCACCATCATAACGGGTATCATTTGAATAGGGGTGGTCTGTGGACGTCGAAAACTGATGAATAACGCCATTTTGAAATCTAAGATGGCGATTTACGGTAACCACGAAACAGTGAAAACGATCATCAGTATGGGTGTTATTTGAAGGGGGTGGCCAGTAGATATCTGAAATTGATGACGACCGCCATTTTGAAATGTAAGATGGCGACTTCCCGTCACTAGAAAATAGAAAAGAGCAGCATCATTATGGTTGTCATTTGAAAGAGGATGATCAATAGACATCAGTAATCGATGAATAACGCCATTTCGAAATCTAAGATGGCGGATTCCGGTTATAACAAAACTGTGATAACCATCAGGTGGATATTATTCGAAAGGAAATGGACAGTAGGCTTCGGAAAGTGAAGACTCCCGCCATTTTGAAATCCAATTCGGCGGAATCCGCTTACAGTGAAAACCATCAGCAATATTATTGCCATTTGAAAAGGGATGGTCAGAAGACATCGGAAATCGATAACTAACGTCATTTTCAAGATGTCGACTTCCGGCTACCACAAAACAGTAAAAATCATCATCAACATGAGTGTCATTTGAAAGGGGGTAGTCAGTAGACATCGGAAATTTATGATTACAGCATTTTGAAATCCAAGATGACAACTTCGGGTTACCAGAAAATATAAAAAAGTTACATCAATTTGATTGTAATTTGAAAGGGGTCAGTAGACATCAATTGATGATTAACGCTACTTAGAAATCTAACTTCCGATTACCAGATGAAAACCAATGAAAATAAAGATCACGATGTTGCAAGCAGTGACAGTGAGGGTGACTAAAGAAGAAAACTTGGATATTTTCAAAAATCTGTGATAAATAAAGATATGCATGTGTATTATGTTGTACATTCAAATTGTGCTACAGTGAAGACCTAATTTTATCAACCCACGATTTTGTCAGCTTTTTTACCCGTTTTTGTCAGCCTGATATAAAAATAAGTTTGATGGGCTGTTGCAGCCGAACCAAGTCGAATTCGAGTAAATCCTTTCATAAGCATATTTTTCTAACCTTAACAATGAAATATGCAAAAATAAAAATATACTCTTTAACAAATTTTACATTAATGGGGTCTTCCTTAAGCGAAACTTACACCAAACAATCAGAAAGGATTAAGAGACTATATCTAGGGACTAAAGAAGAATATTTAACAGCTTTGGTTTATTAAAAAGTAAGACAAAAATCTGTCCCGATTTTGTCAATATCCCCATTTTGTCAGCGTAAAATACACTAAGAGGTTGATAAAAACGGGTCTTCACTGTATCTATTCATATCACAGCGTAGCATGTTCGAGTCCTAATCAAGAAGGAGACTTAGTTTGAGTAGCATCACAACACTAGTCATGTAACATCCTCTATACTAAGAATCGGTTGCGAAGTCTTTCGAAATGGAAGGTCAAGTTCCGCTACGAAATGTAATCCTACGGCTTAGTTTTTTCATTGAGTCATATCTAGTTATGTATTCAGTTATTAAATTAAACGTTTCAACATACACAAAACAATAAGACCACTTCGGTGTTGATATTTATTTTAGCGCTACTAACCACCACATTATAGTTACGGTGGTGTCATCTAGCGGTGGACACTAGTAATGATGAGTGCGGTACTAACTTGGTGGCGTGAAAAGTAACGTGATGCAAATGGATTAGACATTTTAACAGGGATGTTTTAAAAACAACGCGACATAAGAAGAGGACTTTCGTTATTTGATCAGAATTTTGTTAGTTCCCAAATTTAAATACTATTGCAAGTATATTCAACTTAGGAGAAACATCAAAAATTGCACTACAAGATCATTTTTAGTGAATTTGTAGCATCTCGACATTCATGAAAAACAGAAAATGACAAAAATTGCATTTTGTATAAGGTTGTCTTTTTGTTTTTTCCTACACTTTATATCAATAATATTACTTTCTACTGAATACCCCCTTTCAAATGACAACCATATTGATGACGGTGTTCACTGTTTTGCAGTTACTGTAAGTCGCCATTTTGGATTTCAAAATAGCGTCAATCGTCAATTACTAATATCTACCACCACCTTTCAAATTACACACATATTGATGATAGTTTTCGCTATTTTCTGATAACCGAAAGTTGCCTTCATGGATTTCAAAACAGCGTTAACCATGAATTTCCGATGTCTACTGACCACTCCCTTTCCAATGACACCAATATTGATGAAAATTTTCACTATTTTGTGTTAACCGAAAGTCGCCATCTTGGATTTCAAAATGGAGTTAATCCTATATAGGGTTTCAATACATTTTATCCGTAAAACTGTTGGGGTCAACAAACACGGAAAACTTATTTTGATCAAGATAGGTGTTCATCTTGCTGCGCAATTTTTACCTTCATGTGCTCGATACAATTCTCCTAGATATTTTATAATAGTCCAATTGCTTGGAAAAGTTAGTCCAAAAGAGGTGAAATTGATAGGTTTGATCAGTTTTCAATAATATTTAAAGATAGCAAAGATATACCAAAAGTTAGCTTATGCTTCTCCTGGCAGCACCGCTTCATAGGAATCCAATCACACTAATTGCAATACCGTAATTTCTACATATAATATAATATGGCATTAATCATCAATTAGTGAGGTCTACTGATCACCCCGTTTAAAATAACACCCATATTGTTGATAGTTATCTCTATTTTCTGGTCACCGGAAGTCGCCAGCTTGGATTTCAAAATGGCGTTAATCATCAATTTCCGATATCTACGGATTACCCTCTTTCCAATGGCATTAATATTGATGATAATTTTCGCTGTTTAGTGATAACCGGAAGTCACCATCTTGGATTTCAAAATGGAGTTAATCATGAATTTCCTATGTCTACTGACCACTCCCTTTCAAATGACACCCATATTGATGATGGTTCTCTCAAATTTCTAGTAATCGGAAGTCGTCATCTTGGATTTTGAAATGAAAATATTCATCAATTTCCGATGTCTACTGACCAGGCCCTTTAGAATGACACCCATATTGATGATGGTTGTCTATGTTTTTTGATAATCGAAAATCGCCATCATGGATTTCAAATTGGCGTTAGTCATCAATTTCCGATGTCTACTGACCACCCTCTTTCAAATGACACCCATTTTATAATAGTTTTCACTGATTTGTACTGAATAATTTCTGAAATCATTCTTCGGACAAAAATGGAATATTTCTCCTGTCAGGGTAAAAGTGGTATCTTTATAACCCATTTTTGCGATAAGGTTTTTTATCCCATTTCTACTCTTAATGGTACTTAAGCCGGTTTTGCTCTTAAGGGAAGTCATTCACATGACCAAAAAGTAAGCAAAATTTGTGGGCCAATGAAAAAACATAGAAGGAAACAATTTTAGGATTCCAAAAGCTAATATTTTCGTCTTCATTTACAAATTTTTTCAAGACGAAAGAAAAACAAAATGGCGCCCGAGGTGACATTCTGTCTAAGGTTAGGTATGCGTGGAATTCCAAAACCGCGTACAGCCTGCTGCCTCAGGATCGATCTGAAACACAAAACTAGTAATAAGACCCTAAAGTAAACGAAATTTATTGGAGGAATCGCCTAAGAAGGGATGACAAACTTCAAATTTGACGTAATCGATTTTTTAGCCCTATTTACCATTTTAAGCTTTCACTAAAAATAAAGAATACAAACAATTTGTAGATTTTTTAGGTCATTCCTTTAATGAAAAAGATTGGTTTTCTTTCAACAGGTCAAAAGATGGGGTCCGTAAATTGAACCGTTTTCAAATGAGATTCTGGGTACAATTCTTAAAACTCATGTTTTCAGATAAACGAGTTTAAAGTTTTGAGAACACTTTCGATCTTGGTAGAATGTAAAAAATTTGTAACAATTACATGGAATTATGGGTTTTGGACATCGCTGAATACGAATCTGAAGCCAGTTTTTCGAAACTCAAAATGGTCGATCCAATATTGCGGTATTTCAGCCAAAATTGAGAAAAAAAAAGACTAAAATGTGTCTAACAATTTTGACCAAAATTTTTTCGTTTTTCCTTTTTCTGTGTTTGTTTGATAACACATGATTAGCCTGCGATGCTTCTACAGATCAACCTGTAAAATACGTTCTTGAGACTTGTACGCAGTGCAACGCGAAGCATTCAGGGAAGGTGCATAATGCCATGAAAAGGTTTCTACCTCAGGCGCGCGTTTCGAAATGACAGCGTTCCATGGCCGTCAGGACGCCGTTTCGAACGATGGTCTGTAGAAGCTTATACTGTTGCGTTCATTGACGATCGGTTGAGAGATCTTCATGGTGGTTTCTTTTCAATTTCGATCGATTCTCGAATAAAATCTCGATTAAAATACTGTGTTCCCTTATATGTCACCAAAGATCCAAGGAGTGTTTAAAAGTCACCGCAGTTTTGAAGAGGCTATGCAATTGGATGGGATGTTCTGCGGAGATAATGATATGTAGCTTATTTTTTGAGCTGGAGTTAATTCCATTAATTGGAGGATATGAGGATTCAAAATATTTAGTAGGAAATTTAATCGGATTTCTAATGGCCCCAGAATAGTAAAGAAACAAAGTATACTTTGCGATTTGAAGGTATTCTTAGACAAGCTTGAATTTCTGCTATGATTGACTTCAATTACTTCAATAGCTCTTTAATGGTTCAGATTTGGCAGCAAACACTCTGTATATTGAAAGTACACTCATTAACTGCCAGAAGCTATACTCTGCACAGTGAAAATGCCTTCTCAAAATCATGCATACAACGCTCGCTTCTGGCTCTAAATTTTACTCTAAAAACATTAAGGTCTGCATACTCGGAAGAAAAGGATCTGGAAACAATTTATGAAAACGGAACATCCTATTATACTAATCAGATATAATACTTAAACTGTCCCCAGCAGCTAACGAATCGGGACGTTTCATCATTGCCCGCAACCTGTTCACCACGCCACGACTTACCTCATTGATGTGTTTGTAGGTTTTGATTAGATCCACGCTCAGCTTCCGCAGTGGTGCCGTCGCTGGATCTCGAAAATGCGATGGTATTCGGGCTTGCATCGCCCGAATGTCTGTCGATGATGTGGGACTAATCGTACGCTGAAAAAGGGTTTTTTTGTTGATAAATTTATGATCAGCTCACATATCTGTCTTCCAACTGTTACCAGAGGAGGTATGTAGAGAGATACTAACCTGATGTATATCACGATGTACGGCAGGTAAGTGTTCTTCTGTAACCAGTCTTCCGTAAAGCGGCGCATGGTGCCTTTGTCGCGTTGAGTCAGGAACATTTCCGGATGCATATTGTGCTGCTACTGCAAGAAAGAGGGGAAAGAAGCAAACGGGTCAAGATTAGTTGGCTATCGTTATCAGTTTGATTGGTGTATGAGTACGATGGTATATGTTCATAAAAGGAACGGACAAAGCGAACGAGCATAATGTTGCTCATCTGTTGCAATTACTGAACTGTTGTTGATACATTGGCCAAAATCGGCAACCGAACCGGAAATACTTAATCAGGGAAACGAGGGTCATTCGGTTCCCGAGAAGGATCAGGATAAACCAAGGCTTCCTGCTACTAACCAAGCACGAGCAGCGGGCTTGGTCGAAAAAATTGAAAAAAGATATATGCAGTCGATCTGCACGGAAATTTGCTGTGGGGAGGGGGCGAGGGGGTTACCTTTTGAATGAGAGCGTACAAGCGAGAGAAAAAAAATAATTGAACCGGAAATAAGGTTAACGAACTTCGATCTCCAAGGCGGCTTTGGTAGTGTGCTGCTTCAAGAACGACCGGCGGCGGCGAGCCTATGGGAGGAAAGGAATATTTCGAAGTTTTTTTTTTCTTCGATTCCTTCTTATGGGTTTCGTTTCACTCGCCAGCGTCGGTTGTTGTTCATTGACTGGGAGGAAGGGAGCAAGCGCGAGTGATGTTATTCAGTAATGAGGAAGGAAGACGGAATGCAGATGAAAGGAACGTTGTGGCATGAATGGTGAAAACGTAGGATATCGGATGATGGCTCTTGCGGGCCCAATAAACACGATTATTAGGGTTAGCCAATGTGAATTAATAAGGGAATGAATGAATTGATATTTTGAAAACGCTTTTAATCCACCTAACAGTGTGATGAGACATTTCTTATAACTCTTATCACTCTCTTCGGATATTATATCGTTTGAGAACATTTAGAACGTGATGCTTCGCGATGTTTTTGATAACACATATTACATGGGATAGTGGCAGGACTCAAAGAAACGCTCAAATCAGCATAGGACAACATCAGTGCTAGAAATCTCAAACCAAATCAATGGGAAAGCGAAAAAAAGGCCCATAAAATATCTAAATATCTAAATTGTGGTGGGAAAACTAAATTTATATATTGTACTGAGCCAAAAAAATCGATTTTTTTTAATCGATTTGAAGTTTATACTTTACTCAAATTTCCAACGCGACTGAGAACTAAGAAAATTTAATGAAATCGCAGCTCCTGATATCACGCTATCTCTGAAGTGCATGCGTGCATAGTTCCAAATTTTACTTCGACATCGACTTTTTCTAAAGGTAACTTCCCAGTAGTATCCTTGATTTGAATTATTATCGCTAATCCTAATGCCAAAGAACAAATAAAAACCTCTCGAAAACGAACCGTTTGGGAAAATCATCATCATTACTGAAATTTTCATTTTCGCGAAACTTTTCGATAACCTTCCGTCACTTGCGTTAATACACTGGGTGCACAGTGCTCTGAAAATCTAGCGAAATCGTCTTAGGGCACCAGCGGGTCTAATTCAGAGCTATCTGCGCGGCTAGTTAAATCTGTAAAGAATACTAAAAATTAATTTCTATTCCATAATTTTCAGTTCAGCAATTCGAGAGATCGTGCTCACCGCAAGCCATGAGAAATAGACTACGTTGTGAAGCGATGGTCACTATTTATTAAAAAATCACGGTTAAATAAAAAATAAAACTATTTAAAAATTTCAAATAGTTTATAATTTTCACAAACTTATTAAGAAAAATTGCTTTCGTAATATTGTGTAGGAAAAAAAAAATCAGTATTTTCTCTATCTGCAACATATAAACCCTTAAGTATACCGATTAATTGGTATACGAATTGGAATAGGTTCGCCAAATTTTGGAAGAACCCCTTGAAAATTACCTAAAAATTGTTGTAGTTCGATGCAATAAAAAAATCCCCAAAAGTGAAATATACCTATTAATGTGAAACACAGTGAATAATACATGCAATAAAGACCCATTTTTATCAGTCTCATGGTGTATTTTAGGCTGACAAAATGGGTACATTGACTAAATCGGGAAATTTTTTTCTTTATAATAAACTGAAGCTGTTAAAATATTCTTCTCGTCCCTTGATGTAGTCTGATAACTATTTCTGATTATGATGAACTTTTTACTTTACATATTTCCATCTCCATGATAAGGAAAACGTGCTCAAGAAAGGATTTACTCGAATTCAGTCTTGTTCGTCTGCTAGAGCCCATCAAACAGATGTTCATATTTGGCTGATAAAATCGGGGTTTTAATGTATTATAATAGATATTCAGCATTCGAAGACGTTTCTTGTGAACGAGTGTAGAACGACTTTGTTTTTACTTACTGGAAGTCAGCGGTGTAGCCAGAAATTCGGTTTGGTGGGGGTTTGGTGAAAATCGATCTTACTGTCCAAACGGCATAATTCCGAAACCGTAATTTTTGAAGTTATAAAATTATGCAGAATTAATTTTTCAGAAAATAGTAACAGAGTTCGTGTCTTTAGCGAATTTGTTGAGACTTGTCATGAATATTAACCCGAGAAAATTCACCATAAATACTTCTTGGACGATATATCGTCAAAATTATTTTATCAAATGATGCGCTGTTTAACGTTTGTAAAACTCATTGAAGATACTAAACTTCCGAAATTGGCGGTTTCAAAATGATGCTATCTTGACCTTAAATTACTGTTTTTGAACATTTGACCTATACATATAATTGGTCATACAACAAAAATCAAATGCCCATCAAAATCGATCAGGACCTGCTAGAGTCGAATGGAAATCGTCATTTTTCATAAATTTCTCTCTACATTCGGAAAGTGTTATCCTCGTTAGTAATCATATTACGTTTTCGTCTCAACTCGACGCATTCCCAAAATAAAAACCTGTTTTAATCCACCTAGTGGTGCAATTGTGCTTGTCTAATTTGTCCAGACTACGATTCCATGGCTGGTTATGTTCAATACAATGGTGGAAATGAATATTACATGTTCAGTACGATTTGCACATACATACAACGGATCGACAGCTACGATCTTGAGATACTATGTGATACTGAAACATCGCTTGAAACCAGCGGCGGATTATGGAGAAAGATCCGGGAGATCCGGGTCCTGCCGAAAATTTTCAACTTGTTAACAAATTTTAAACTAGTTTTAATTTTAAGTAGCAACCCCTCACTGCATATTCTCTCCGGGCCGGTATCATCCAAAGTCCAAAAAAGTCAATTTTTGTCATGCATTTTAATGTTTCATGCATTTTAAAGTCATTTGGCATCCAAAATACAAATTTGATTTTGAAAAATTTTCATTTCAGTTTATATGGGAATTTGCTGTGTGATTGCACTCTTCAACTCGTAACTCCGGAACCGGAAGTCCAATCAATAGAAAATTTAATAGCAGCCGATGGGAAGGTTGTACCTTTCATTTGAGACTAACTTTGTGCAAATCGGTCTAGCCATCTCTGAGAAACAGAGGTCAATTTTTTTCCACATATACACATACACGCATACAGACATATACATACACACAGACATTTTCCGATCTCGACGAACTGAGTCGATTGGCATATGACACTCGGCCCTCCGGGTCGGGATTAGATTGACGAATTTTAGAGTGAATGAGAAAGGCAAGAACATTTTTAGCAAATGTTGAAAGTTATGCAATGTTTTGGTGAGCAGTTCTATGTTTCATAGACATTAAATCAATTTTAACTTCGCTTTCTATTAAATAAAGACCCTTATTACAGTACATCTCTACAAAAGCGAGCTCAATTTGAAAAGAAATCTGAGGATTATTATTGATTACAGAACTCTGGAATTTTCTATTGGAATGTTTTCAGGCAGGAATTTGATATTGATGCTATTAGACAACTGTGAAATCAAGACCAATAAATCAGTTATCAGTTACATATCAGGACCCCATTCCGACAATTTATCAAAAGTCCTCATGATGTTTACAACAACAGGTTATCAATCTACGGATCAGATAATTGTTATTGTATTATTGAATTAAATCAGTCTGCATCAATAAATTTTCAACTTCAATCCAATATTTTTTTTTGGGTGTGGTGGGGGAGGGGGGTTGTATGGTGTTAAACTCCAAAACCTTCTCTTGGCTATGCCGTTACTTGGGGTTATTTATTTCGCTTTTCTTTTTTCGATATGTTTCAGATCGATCCGATGGTTATAAGTTAGAAAAATTGCAGTCAGAAGGTTCGCACAAATGAACATTTTTACACTGATAAGTTATCAAGTTCCTTCCAGACAACTTGGAAGTGTTCGGTGATTATTTCTAGCGGTTGTAGATAGAAAAATGAAATAAAAAATTCGTTTTATCGAAATAATGTTTGGCTTATTTCAATGGATTATTACTATATTGAACAATAAATAGCCTACAAAGAGTAAGCAACAAACAACAACCCATAACTTTTAAAGTATTCAAAATAGATATTTGAAGTCTTCAGTAAAGTTATTCGCAAAAGTAAGAGCTACAAATTTGCTGAAGGCATCATTTAGATATAATCACTTCCAAGAAAATTTGTGAAAATATCTCACTCATAGGGGGATTAATCAGCAACAGCACAATACCAAAAGAAAGGGCATATTACCTCCATTAAATTATCCGAAGATACAATTGACCTAAAATAAGCCGTTTTGGCGTTAATAATAGATTATATGTTTTTGGTCATATTTCTGGCAATGGGAAATGATAAAAATCTTTCGTCCGTATTTAATGTTTAATATCTCTTTTGATAATAGTCCGATTTCAACAATCTATAGCTTGTTCGAAAGGTATTCGTTAAAGATGTCTAAAAACATATAAATTGTAATTCTGTCATGTCAGTTTCGGCAGATAATTGAAAAAAACTGCAAAAAACGCCATTTTTACGCATTCAAACATTCATATCTTGGAAACTAAACATCAGAATCAAAAACAAATTAATAGCGTTCATACTGTTTTTTAGTTCTTTCATTTAAAATTGGTTTGGATAAGATCGGTTCAGCCATTGCTGAGAAACACGAATGAGAATTTGTCCGTTACATACACACACACACACACACAGACACACACACACACACACACACACAGACATTGTCCCAAATCGTCGAGCTGAGTCGATTGGTATATAAGACTCGGCCCTCCGGGCCTCGGAAAAAATCTTGAAAGTTTGAGCGAATTCTATACATTTCTTTTATAAGAAATGTAAAAATTACAGTTTAGTTAATTTGTTGAAGCTAATTTGTACACAATTGTTGTATAAAACAGTACACCCAAAACGAACCACTTATATATTCCACTCGTGCAATATCAAAATAAAGCGAAACAAATACTGCACTGCACAGTTTACTAATGTGATTTTATCAATAATTCAGCATATGTCGATATGACTCTGTTATTAAAAGAGGGATTTTATTGAGTAAATGATTATCTGTTCAGGGCCGGGTATTACTGGCAGCAAATTTTTCTTTATAGTGCCATTAAGGTCACCAACCCATCTTTTCTAAAATACGAAATATTATCCATTATCATTCAGCTCAAAAATGAAGTAGTTCCCTTGCCTATTTAAAATAGTCCTTAGTTAGTCACATCAATAATTAAAAACTAGGCTATAGAATATTCTGTTCAGTTTTTTATCAGTTAAGTACTTCCATGAGAACTTGGCCCTATACTCACTGCTCTTTCATCATTTTCTTCATTGTTTGTTATGGAGTATGATTGTCGGATCATTGGTACACTTTCTCAGCATCAGATATCACATCAACTTTTGAATTGAAAAAGCTTGATGGAATTAGAACACGGACGCTAGAAACCAGTTTTATATTGGGATATCGAGATGATTAAACGATGTTCACCAGGTCAATATTTTGTGATATCGAACTTTTTTCCAATACAGACATTTTAAACGAAATGTAACGACTAACAATAAAATTTCATTGGATTGGATTGGTTGGATTGTTTTTCTTTTTGTTTAGATTATAGAGGATTACTTTAAAAAAATTTCTAAAGTAATTTTTTTAATGGAATGGAGGCAATTGATTTGCCAACAACACTGTGTCCGACCCCCTGGTTGGAATATTATTTTGCATTTAATGCTGAAGCTTTATCCAGAAATTTAACAAAAAAAACATTGCTACTAGAAGCAAAACTGTATAAAATATTGAGCGGAACAGATTGACGACATTAACTAAATTTCCAATCAAATTTTCGATTCCAGTCACGTATCCTTACAACCGTCGCTTAAATCTAAATATTTTTACTGTGTAGTTATGGAACGTGGTCGTCAGTGACGATTTTTTTTAGTTCGATTATAGAGGTTTCAACCTTAGGGTTTAGAAAAATCTTTTTAGAAAAATCTCTAAACCTATGTGCGGGGTAGGAATCGAACCCAGGTGAGCTGCGAATAAGACAAACAATTTAGCAACTAAGCTATACCCGCCCTTAGTCAGTGAGGATTATTATTCCTTCGATTTATTTTTTCGCGTAAGCAGTTAACATTGTTTATTGTCACACATATCGACACTGGGGTAGTTTTGATTTTGATACATACTAGGACCTTTCTATAGAACAGCGGAAAAACATAAAAATCGTAGGTCTGCGATCCACGAAATTACTGTGTTTTAAATCAATAATAAAACATAAATCTGATATGATTAATTAGTGCTCTTTCCATTATTCGTCGAACTGAAGCAACGCACTACGAAACATGTGTACTCTGATATTTGATTGTCGCTGGTTGTGAACCTAAAGCTGAATTTTGATTTTATGACCCATCATAATGGTAAATAACGATTGCAAGCACCAGTTTTTTCATTGTTAGCCGGCATTGTTGGTTTGCTTTTGAACGAAAATGTCTGATTACGCGCTTTGAACAATAATTCACAAACGGAAAATACTAACCGTCAGATCTGATTTCGAAATAAAAATACCTTTGATGATGTTTTCCTACTATAAAATAAAATGTACGAATTTAAGTATAATGGAAAATGTTAGTATAAATCTGTTCACTCGTATTATAATCCAAAACAAGATTTATAATCTAAAACATTTATAATCCAAAAAATTGATTTCGCAAGATCTTAATTTATATATTGTACGATCACTCCAATTAAAACTTGAACCAAGAAATAATCCAGCTCAAACAGTCTGCTCGTCGATACAGCACAACAGGACCAGGATGATATAGAATCTTGACTTGATTCGATTCAAAATATCATTTTTTTCGGACCCAACTGGAGTTGTAAAGTTTAGTCCTCGGAAGGGCCCCGTCAAAATCGTTCATTACAATTGCAAACGAGAAGGGATATGTCACCCAGCAAAACACTGCTTAAGCCCAATTGCAGCGGGCTACGATTCTGATTGTGATATTGAGTGTACGGTTCAGATGTGGTGGCGTGAAAACTGCATAATTGCGTGGAAACGAGCGTTTGTATGTTCGCGTTTATGGTTGATCCCATATAAAAGCCATATTTTGATGTATTCATGGGCTATTGGGCCCATTTAATGGTGTTTTGATGGTTGTGAAATCAGGTATGGACTATAGTTTTGGTCTTTTGAACGGGTTGTATGGTGTTTGAGCCCATGAGCATTTGCTCGGGTAGCATGTATGTGCGTGTATGATGGCAACGGGTTTGAACGTTTGTATGTTAACGTGTTTGAACTCGTGAGCATTCGTATGTCGCGTGTACTAGCTTATATGAAACTTCGCTTGTATAAACGCGTATTCAAGAGATTTCTTGAATGTGCGCACGGACTTCGAGTCTGATGTTTAATTTTCAATGTACGGTTCAGAAGTTAGAAAAAAGTCTGCCCCCCATGTCACCAAAATTTCTGGTAAATGTCGTTCTGGAATTTGTTGCCAATAGTAATTTTGTTTGCTTTTGTCTGAGTGTAATTTTGTTTAAGTATGGTTCAACCTAGATTGCGAGAAGCTTTCGGAAGTGATCGATTCAAGTTTATATATTCGCCTTTAAGACGTTTATAAATGCGTAGATGCTAAAACGTCCACTTAGTCACTGGAACGTTTTTATGTTAGCGAGATTGCGGGAGTAGGTTTACGAATCGGTGATGGAAACTGCATGCTCGCATTTGTGACCAGAGTGGTATTATCGAGCAGAGCTCGAGCAATTGTATGTAAACCGTTTTGACCTCAAGGGTGTGCGTCACTTGAGCTTGAGCCAGTGCGACCACCCCTGGCTGCTACTCTGTATCGATCGGGACTAGCTGAAGTTGCACAGGGAATCAGTAGATAATTATGCTTATGAATAGCGAAACATCTTTCAATGTGCAACTCCTCGTAATCCTAGTGTTTTTATTGATCAATACCGGCGCCGGCCAGGTCCGAACGTAGATCGCGGAACGAAAGGGAAGGAATGTTAGTCCGATAATTACTTTTGCTAGAGGCCGTATATACTACTGTGCACTCCACAAGTATCACGGGTGGAGGAGATATTTGTTATTAAGTATAGAAGTTGGATTTCACATCTTCTTTACCGACGCCAGAGAAGTCTGGACTAGATATCGATCCACCAACTCATGTATCGGGGACCAATGGCTTTACTTCCTTTCCGAAGGCGGTCACGCTTACCACTCAACTACCGGCGCCGTCATCGACCTCAAGGGTGTGCGTCGCGTGTATAAATTCGTTTGTATAATCGTGTAACTGCTCACATATTTCTGCATATTAATCGTGCAGTTTTGAGTGCACGGTTCAAATCTGGACGTGAGCGAGTTTCCCCCTTTCACTATAGTATCCGGCCATGACGCCCTGAGATTTGTACTGTATATGAGTTTTTTTTATAAAGATTGAAAGTATGGACCTGAGCTGCTAGAACCAAAAATTTTGGCCTTTCATGCAACATAAAAAAACCCTTTGAACTCTCCCGATTTCATCGATTTATATTTTATTAATTTTATAATTTTTTTTTGTCATTTTGTGTACAAAGAAGTAAAAAAAAATCAGCTGCATCGGAAAAAAAATCAAAAACAGCAGATGACTTCATGATCTGATTGTGAGTAGACCAGTTACACAGAAAAGGTCGGCCAGAGGACTAGCAACGGGAGCTAAGGAGGAAATACATGAAAACGGAGAAAAGAGGGATATCGTTGTCTGGAGAAAGTTCATCGTCGATGATCTCTCCGTCGGTGTGGCTGGCAGCTGACTCGCGAAAATGGGCATCGGTATCGGGAGAAATACCGCCGCCGAGGAACTCTCAGCACCAGCTAGCAGATAAATAGGAACGAGTAGCGCCAGAAAGGATAAGAAACGCTGAGAACGCTGTAAAGAGATCGACACCTCCGGATTGGTTTGTATCTCAATATCTGCAGCAGACTTGACCAGGTCAGATATACCGCAAAGGTTGGACAGTAAGCAAGAAAATGCAACAATGGAAAAACATGAACAATTACCACAAAAGAACAATACCTACTGAAGTAGTGCCTAACAGTTGCCCCATATGGATGAGGATTTCGAATTACAAGAGGCTTAGGTTTGGTCGGTAGGTTGAACTACTACAAACCAATAGAGCACTACCACGAGTCAGCAGCTAGCGATGTCTGTTGAAGATTTCTTCTCGAGAACATACATCTACCCACACCAGTCTTCCCAAGAACATCGACAAGTTTGCACCTGTGTATAAAATTTTGTGCACGCGTTCAATCTCAAACATGCTTTGCCTTTGTACACAGGTTTGCCTCGAACACCGAACCCAAGCGAACGATGTGCAAACTTAGGTTTAATAACTGTGTACGTACACCGTGTGCGTGCACAAGTAAGGGACACACAGATTGAGTTAACGCTAGTGATTATGTGTGAGAGAAAGAGAAAACTAGTGTCAAGAAGTTGTGTGTACGAACACCGCGTACATGCATGGGGTTCGGTTGTACAGACGAGCATGTGCACGTGTTTTGATACGCATTAGCGCGTTCGAGTTTGCACACGAAATGTGAGTTTAAGATGAGCACAGAACTAGAGCGAACATGGTGTTCGACGTTCATTTGGGAAGACTGACCCAAACTATTGGGCGGAGTAGATTGGTACACAAGATTTGGCCCTGCAGGCCTCGGAAAAATACTTTAAAGTTTGAGTTTTTATACCTTTCTTTTATTAGAAATATTAAAAAAACAAAACCCTTACCTTGAGAATTTTCTACGCACGAGCCTTACATGGATTGAAGACGTTAAACCCAACTTAATAATGCACCCAAAGGGTGTACTCAAACAAAATACTTCTTGGCGAATGCATTTCAAAATTCAATTAACTCTGTCCGAATCCAAACACATCATTTCTGATAGGATATTATTTAAGGTAGAATTATGAAAAAAGAACTTCAAAAAAGCTAAACGAACAACGATCAAAAGGAACGGCGGATAACACTGTTCGACAAACAAAAAACAAGTGGATTGTGCTGTGATCGCTTATTGTTTTTTTCGGAACGTGCAAGGGAAATGTTGAAAAACTACGGTTTTAGTTTGTCTCTAGTACACCAGGATCAATTTTTATGAGCATTTCAATTTTTTGTATTATCAATTATAATTACCAGTGGGATCGAAAACTTTGCAAAATCAAAAAGGTGGCATAGGCTTACTATTTTAGTGTACATTTGAGTGTTGAGTTGAATAGCGTATCTAGATTTTGTATACAATGTTGACTTTCCAGGTTATGCTCTTTCAAAGTCAAGAATACTGAAACTGTTTTTAAACATTTATTTCAGTATTTTGGACTTTGAAAGATCATAGCTTGAGAACGCGGTCCTGTACTCTTTCCTAGGCTGATTGGATGTCGCGTGTACTGATGGTATTTCAAAAATCAACTAGACAACACGTTTCATGGCGACATGACAGGGAACTCTAGTGATATGAGGGGACTCACTTTCCTTTAAACAGTACACTGAAAATTAAGTATCAGATTCATGGTCCGCGCGATCATTCAAGAACACACGCGAATATACGAATGACCACACTGTTATAAATTCAATTTCATACACACAAAGTTACAAACATGCTGGCACACGCGATCAAACGCGTTTACATACAAGCGCTCAAGCCCTTCGCGATGATACACAAAGGCGAAAGAGCAATCGCACAACTACGCCCAAGATTTCGTAAAGACAAAAACGCCCCGAAGATTTAGTAAACGCTACAGTACTTATAATCTGATCAACACGGTCTCAACTGCAAACACATAAACTCTCGTTCGCATACGATCGGGAAGTCCCGACGCTAACACAACTGAACCGTACACTCCATATCACAACAGAATCACAGCACGCTGCCTTTGGTCTTAAGCACAGAGTTAGTGGGTGACATTTCCCGTCTTGTCTACAATTGTAGCGAGTGATTCTGAAGGGGAGCCCCTTCGGAAACCTTGTATACAAAATCTAATTACACCATTCAACTCAACGCTCAAATGTACACCAAAAATTATCACTTACGTATTTTTATTTTATTTTGCTTAATTTTCAAGCCAGCCAGAAGGCTATTTTTATAATAGATAATATATGAAAATTTGAACTGCTCATCAAAATCGATCATGACGTACTAGAAACAAACCAAAAACGCCATTTCCGAAAAAAAAAACAATATGCGGCAACAGCACACTCAAGTTGTTTTTGTTGAACAGTGAATTGACTCAACTGTGTCCGCATTGTTAAGATTAAAATGTGTGCTACTTTAATGAAAGTCTTCTAAAATAGAAATGTTTGTAATATGCAAACAAAGTTTGGCGACTATAAACATAGAATAGCCTTGATGTAAAGAATTTCAGAAACCGTATTATTAAAATATTTAATACAAGAAAATCCTTGCGGCGTTTACAAAAAGTGATTAACGTAACGCTTTAAGTACATTACGGAGTAGTTGATCTAGACAATATACAAATGGTGGACGGTAAACCCATACTACTTCAATATTCCTCCTTGGCTAAGCATTTTTTATCCTCAAACAACATCATGCAACTACGAAGGTCAGATCACCACATGTTAATTTTGTCAAAAACTGCTACATTATGCAACTGCTGTGAAGATAAACGCAATGCAATGTCGTTTATTTCTAGTTTTCAAATGTATTCTTATCTTTTGTTTGTAATTACAATGTCTCTTTTTCGAAATCTTGGATTTAAAAAACATCCTTCTCTGTGATAAGACACTTTGTCATTTTCATCTGTAGAGTGTCCGGAATGTTTTTTTGGAAATCTTCCTCTTAAATTAAAAAGGGTTTCGGGGGAAACGCTATAACTCCACCATTTACAAATATCTTTTTTTATAAATTATTGCTTGGTTTTTTCACTGAAAAATATACAGTCAAATACTTTAACTTTGATGTAATAAATTTTCGTAATTGAGCTTCGTTAACCATTTTGATAAAAATACTGAAACAAAAACGATCTTTTTCCTATGAAATTTGAAGGTCTAATAATTCTGAAAGCTCAAAAAATCATCTCTAACCGGAAATCTTTGTGAGGTAAATACTAATATGAATAATTCTTCCAATACGCCCCGCCCATTTCTTGTACTAACATTGCTTCTAATTCAGAGAAATGCAACCGGTGCCGCTAGTCTGACTCGTGTAGCGAGTTTCACAACAACAACTAGCCCTTACACGTGACTTCAAAACGAGCAAGTGCACGCTGGTGACTGGTGGAAACTGGAATAGCATAGTTCCGCCTCGTCAGCACTGTTTACATCGCTACCCCCCCCCCCCCCCCCCCAGGGCCCTTGCTATGCGCTTAGAAACTGGGTGCAAATGAGTGTTTACCTCGACGCTCGATGCTCTAAACTGATGGACTTGTGCGTCAATCGCCACGAGTATGGCGAAAAAAAGAAAATATTTGCTTGAACTGCAAGTACAACTGATAATGCGACGTAGAAATGCACCAAACAACAACAGTGACGCATCAGCACTCGATGCGGGAATTTTGTCGTTAAGGGGTTTAACCACGCGGTAGGGCACGAAAAAAATTGGCACATCTCGGGAATTTTTCTTGGTAGAGTGAAAAGATGATTCGAAATTTTTGTCGAATGAGATTTACATGACTAGTAGTGAAGCACAAAAGGTTATTTTTCAAGCAGTTTTACCACAAACAATGACATTTTCCCGTCGGTTCTTCTTTCAAAGGGGTCTACAGCCGGAACTCTAACTCCCGCAATGTTAGAGCTGGATAAAAAAACCCTTGTTTTTTTTTATTTTATAGAACAATAAGCAACGTACGTACGACTTTTTCATCTATATTACATTACTAAAAAATCGTATTTAGTTTTCGCTAAATGCTGCACTTCAAAACGAAAAATCGAATTTTGAATAGTCGAATTTTTTATAAATGCTGGCCGATTTATAAAAAATTCGACTACTTGTTTATAAAAACTATTCAATTAAAAATAAGTCCCCCGAACGACGCTGTAGAAACCATTTCTTCGAGTTACATTTCCGATCAGCATAAAAAAGTGGTTTCGAGATAAACGTGTTTAAAGCTTTCAGTATGCTCGGTGAATTATTCCCGATTAATGGAATGTAAGTCGAATATTATCAACTGAGATGTACAAATCAGCAAACAGTGAAAGTCGACGAACAGAAATGTGACCAGTAGTAATACGATAAGTCTCGTTGCTGACTCTCGAATTTCCGTCGGTCAGCAGGACCAGCGGAAAGGAACTGAGAAAAGCTACAACACGGCCAGCGAAGACTCAAAACAAACCAAGCGATGAGGCAGAAAATGTGCCAGCTGATACCTGCTAAGCACATACCGAGCGTGCGTGGAAATCCTGGCCATATATAGGGTGATTGGCTTATTTTGGTGCTATTTGAAATTAATATTTAGTTAATAAAATGTAAATTTGCATCTATACATCCAAAATCTAAACGATAAGTTTCAAATATTTTTCGATAAGATTCTATTATCTTTTCGAAACTATACCGGTAATTCACCCTATTACCGAGAAGATCATAAACGGTTTAGTACTGTTCACGTATGTAAATCCCCCAACTAAATAAATGTTCAGTTTTCTGTGTCGTCATAATTCAGTCGAATCCCTGTTTTTGTATTAGTTTGTTAGATTATTCAGGAACGGTTTCGAACCAGGCCCAGACCTAAAGCAAAAGCCTGATGTGAACAATCGCCAATCCCCGGGTTTAAACCAGGACCAAAGTTCACGCGTGGATCCAGAGTCTAGAGTCTGAATCAGAGCTTTCACCATTCATTCAAATTCAACCCGAACGAACCACAATACAATTCAGTAAAACGCTTGCCTTTACCCCAGCCGAAGTAATTGCTGCTATAGATACCGAAGCAACAACACGAGGAAACAGAAACAGGAACGAATATATCCACACAGCACGTATTCATTATAATGATGAACAGTTGCGAGTATCATTGACAGAGAGTATATCAGTATTCTCTTCTGTCTTGAATAGTGGTCCCTTGTTGCTTGGTTGATTATTTGGTGGATTTGGTTCACGAACATACAAGCTGTTGAATCATTCAGATTCATTGTGTAATGCTGAATCTGAATATAAAATTCATCAGGCCATATTAGCGGTTTTCAGCCTATTTCGCTACGTCAGTTAAGAACATATGGCTTGTGGAGCAGATATTAGGCAACAGGTACCGCTAATTTGATTCTGTTCAGGTTTGAAGGGAAAAAAATTGAACATGCGTTCACGATGCTTAATAAATTTAGGGAAATCGTGAATATTTAAACATCGATATGCATTTTATCAGTTTTTTGGATGTTGGTTCCTCAGATGACTCAGCCCAAAACATATAGGTTCAGTTTTTTCTAACATTGTATATCTACCTTACGAATATTTGGAATTCTATAATCGTGAACCAAAACGAAGTGGTTATAAGCTTGGTTATAAGTTATTCGCATTTAACAAGGACAATATATGTTTCAAACTATGATGTAGTACATTCTTTTCCTAAATGTTGTGCAGACTGCTTAAATGTTAACAAATATAATATTAACCACAAATTTGATGAGCAAGATTTATGGCTCCTGATTAAATTGGATAATAAGTTACTAACGTTTAAAATGTACGGCATATTGTGGAATATTTAATTATCAGAAAATTACTTCAAACTTTGTCTAAAATTGAGCAGGAATAGTAAAATTACACATGTCTTTCAATTTTTGGGATTTTTTCAGATTTTGTTAAATGGAAAAAACACAATTTTTTTTTCTATTCCATCAACATTGCTAACCTATCATTCAAAATTTGTCAACTGGTTAATAAAAACTTGACACAATTTAACAATTTGCACTCATCGACATATAAATCAAACATGATTTACGAAATTCATCGTCATGTGAAATTAAAATTAAATCTAAAACATATTTGATGCTCGTATATGTCAGGTTATGCTTGGTCAAGTCTCCCCATGTTCCCCTAACCCTGTTTGAGTTTTCATAATTCGACAGATTCAATAGATTGAAGAGAAAACTAAAAAATATGGCATATGAAAAGCGTACAGCACATGTACCTACCACGAATAAAAATAATAAAACACAACAAACACATTCTCGTTATGAGCGCTGCTGTCCGAGGCAGCTGGGCGGCATCATTTTTCGTACCTACATTCGCACCCAGCAAGCAAAGAGAATCTGGGTGCCTATGTACAGTTTGTTATGGAGAACGAATGGTGCACAGCGGTTGATATCTCTTCGAATGGGAGAGAGAATGAGCAACGGGTATTATTACGCTATGCTCATATACCTACACTATAGAACAGTAATGGTTCACCAGCCTCGGTAGTGGTGAACAAAGGCCGTCAATTCCGCAGCTCAGTGGTGAATGGTTCAATGGGTGGTATATTCGTGAAGCGAAGAACGAATGCAGAGTGTTCGTTCTTTTTCAGCTGATTCGTTTTCCAAGCTCTGATCTGAATCCTTGGTTAAGATAAGCGAACTCGTGAACCAGCGTTCCTTTCATGACATATTTTCCACAGTTACTACCTCGATTTTGAGGTCTTCGATAGAAAAATGATCGAAATTCAAGAAACATGAATATGAAATAAGAACTATGTAACGGCTGTTACCCTTACGGGAATGAGTCTTACTAGCTTTTTAGCAAGAAACCATCGATTTACTCGTAATTTTTTGACGTACGTCAAAACGCTTGCCTACTTTAGCTAAGCGAAAAAAATAATTTCGTTTATTTAGTAATCCATATATACTAACAAATAAAACATTCAAAAAATTTTACATTTAGTAGTGCAGACCAACGTCAACAGTTCATGTAACCCCATACAGCTGTCCCTGAAGTTTTTTATTGGTCAACAGGTAACAAGGCATTGTTTGGGTGTATCATTATTTCGCCCCCAAGATACAGTATATCAAAAAAACTGGCCCAAAAATGTCAAAGAACTTTAACAGAGCGAAAATTCAAATCAAACTTGAGTCAATGCGCTAAAAATACACAACAGACATTTTCACCTAACCAATGGTTCCGAGTGGGTTAGGTAAATCATCGAAGTGGGGTGCAAATGGGCGCAATACCCTGCACAAACTACGAGTTAAACAACCGCAAAGGAATGTGAGGAATGCGCGATTCACTTATCCGGGCCGCTGCTACTGTTTGGTTTGTGTATGTACACAACCTATCTCCGCTTCGGCTGGATTTCGCTAGATGACGACGAGGTTGCGAGATTGTATTTCGCCGTTATTCCCAACATACATTACGGAACGGGTTTAATTCATCAGTCACTCTGTCCCAGTGCATCCGACTTAGTTGTCTTTCGGTGCAGCACTGAAGGTCGAATTATTTAGAGACTAGGTATGCTCACTGTATCTGTAAGTAACAGTGATGGTGTGCTTCATAAAAAGAAAATGATTGACAGAGAGTAAATATTACTTCTACTACTACTACTACTTGTGTGGTTATGATGCATAGGAATTGACATTAGTCATACCATGATATGTGGATTTGCTTTTTTCGACTCAATTGTTCTAATTCTTTCAATTAATCATATCAATAACATTACAGATATAATTACAGAATAATTTTTTTCTATTAAGTGTATCTCAGTATCAAACAAAATTTTACTTGGAACTTATTTCATTTAAAACATTTCTTTGCTTCAAATAGTATCATATTGAAATGTCAAGGAATTCACAATTTCTCAGTACAAAACTGTCACGGTCATAACTGCACCGTTTCCTATTCAAAAATGAACCCTGGTATCATTGATTTAAGACCATTCATTTCTACAATAAGTAGAGTAGAGTGGGGTCAAGTATATCAGGTTTTTTGGCGAGCTCGTGCGATGATATTTTTGCACTGATTTTGACAAACAAGTATTCGTTGGAAAGGTTATACATCTGGCAACGCTTTGAAAATAATGATTCTATGTCTGGCTAAATATTTTTAAATCCAATAAGGCGAAAATACTTTTTTCAGCGTTTTTAAAATCGGGGATTACGATAGGTCACTATTCGAGGATAAATAAAACAATGTACACGCCTAGAAAATCAGCGTTTTAATTTTTATTTGCAGAGTATGAATACTGCAGATTATTTAAAAATTAATAACACGGTTGTCACGGTAAAGATAGATACGTCTACCTTTATCAGGACACATGATAGTGAACTCGGGTGATTCGTAGTTATTCTGCCTAAGCTCGACCCTCATTATCAGAAGGCAAAAATTAAGCCCGCACGATATTAAGCCTGTTCTAATGACCCTGCCACTTCTAGTTTTCCGATCTGTTTACTTCACATCCTTGCTCTCACTTGAGCAAAGGGCTGACCTATCGTGGTCCAAGCGTACGTTTCATGTAGATGTCCGTTTTTTTAAAAAAAGGAAAATATCAAAAAACCAACACTCGTGTTCAGTATCATTTTTGCCTTTCTCATATAGAAAGGTTATGCAATCACTCTGAAAAACGTCAACCTAATCCCGGCCCGGAGGGTCGAGTGTCATATCCCATTCGACTCAGTTCGTCGAGATCGGAAAAAGTCTGTATGTGTGTGTGTATGTATGTATGTGTGTGTATGTGTGTGTGTATGTGTGTGTGTGTATGTATGTGCGTATGTGTCAAATAATGTCACTCATTTTTCTCAGAGATGGCTGGACCGATTTGCCCAAACTTAGTCTCAAATGAAAGGTGCAACCTTCCCATCGGCTGCTATTGAATTTTGGATCGATCGGAATTCTGGTTCCGGAATTACGGGTTTCAGAGTGCGGTCACACAGAAATTTCTCATATAAACTATAGGAAAAATTAAAAATAGAATTTTTATTTTTGATGCTAAATGTGTTCAAGGTGCATGAAACGTCGAGATTTGATGCAAACTCGAAAAAAAAATTTGACTACGATTCACTTTTTTGGATTTTGGCACATTTTTGCCTTTCTCATATAGAAAGGTTATGCAATCACTCTGAAAAACGTCAACCTAATCCCGGCCTACATTTTTTTTTCGACTCGTTTAGGGTTTCTGGATTTTAACAGGGGCGTAGTTGATGGTTTTTCGGAGAGGGGTTACACCCCCCATCTACTGTTCGCGCCCCTCCTTTAAAAATCTCCTTAAATCACCCCTCAGACCACCACCCCATCCAGCCCTCATACTCCTCCCTTTCAACCCCATCATCTTTAAACCACCACTATATCACAAAGCATACCAATTTAAGCTGGGGAGTCGTTCGTTCATGGGACTTTCGCCCTCTTCACATACCCAGCCCCGCATGACAAAATGAGTTAGCAAGCAGATAACATTGATCTAATGCTGATTAGGCTAATGGAGTATGATATTTTTTTGTTTCAAGTGTTTCACCGTCGACACGTAGCTCATCAAGTTCGTGGCTGGCATGCCATTGTGTATAAGTGCAAAGTGTACTAAGAATGTAATGGACATTTCCACGATTATGTTGAACATAAAAAGCCTCCGTGCCATAGTTTAGAGAAATGAGAAAGGCACAATTGCACCGCTAGGTGGATTAAAACAGGTTTTTATATAAGAAAAAACTCACATCTTTTTACATTGATTAAAAATAAAAAATAATGCGTTTTTGCAGAGCAGTGCGAAAGCATAAACGACGCCTTATAATAGTAACAAATACAGCTGATCCAAATCGCGTAAATTTACATCTCCTGACCCTAACATATACGAGCATCAAAAATGATTTATTTTTAAGTTTGATTTTAATTTTACATAACATTGAATCAAATCAAACAAATTTTACTCCACATATGGCGTTTGTTCTGAATGGCAGTAAGTGTAATTTTATGTCATTGTGCCTGTAAAGTATATGTTCCATGTCAAATTAAACGGAACACCGTAATGTTTTGTCGTTTCGTGAATTACAATTTGTTAAATTGTGTTTTTTCGCCTCAGAAAAATCTCAACAATCTTGGTTGGGATTGAACCTAAACCAACTGGGGTGAGTGGCGGTCACGTTTACCACTCAACTACCGCCGCCGTCTTTTCAAACTCTATAAACGAGTAGATTAAGTAGATTTTGGGACCTATTGCGTTTTTCTTACTCAACTAATTTGACGCACTTTTAACTGTTCAAAAGAAAACTATTAAACGCTTATATCCTGTTTGCAAGCGAAATGAATGAGGGTAATAAATCCACCAAGTATAGCTGCACATCATGAATAATCGAAATTGGTTGAGTGAAATATAATAAAGCATCAAACTATATATTTCACTAGTCACTTATTTATTTTATGGAATGGAATTATGCTTTTGGGCACCTTCTAGAAACAAATACTGTCTACCCTCTCATCTAGCATACGGAAAAAGCCATAAACCACTCCACTATAGCTATCAGTAAAGCAAGTTACCGATTCTATCTATCGCTTTGTTGCTTATCCACTGTACGCACAGTACAGTAGTGTGAGCCACAGAGTTTAGAAGCGCAACGGAAAAATACAATTTCGATTTACTTTGAACAAACTCGTATAAGACCTACTAGTTAGATTGAAAAATCTCGGGCCTGACGAACCAATAAGACGCACATCAAGCGCATGTTTGTTGACATCTTTCATCCTTCAGAAACTCATATGCGCCGTTTAGTTGGTGAGTGACAACTATTGTAATTGCATAATCTCAGTGTTTCTTAAAACCAGGAATGCTAATGAATTTTGTGCACTGATTAAACTTATTATTTAAGAGGAAAATAAAAAAAATAAAAGAAAAAGCAAGATGTGCGATGATTCAACTCTGCTCTATTGAATAAAACGAAAAAAAGCTGGATGTAAGAATTTGAATTTGATCGAAAATTTGAATTCCATACACTGACACTGCAAACATCTCATCGGAATATGTATTTAATCTTTTACTTCAACATTTGAATATCCGGAAACTGTACGTGTGTTGATTATGCTCCAACCGAATTAGCCTACGAAATCTTTTCACACACCAATTTTTCTTCGGATAAACTATTATCAGTTAACGAATATGAAGATATGGCTTACAACCCGCAATTTTACTCAAATGATGGAGTTATGGCCAGACAATAGGCTTATTCTAGAGGGTTTAAGACCAGATAGTGCTCGACTTCGGTGCAGACTCTGCACTCACTGGTTGTGTGCAACCGGGAAATATGCGCGTGTGACAGGCGTTTGAAGAGATTGGAGAAAGGCGGCCCTAGATTAAGCAACCTTGAAATCTAAAATACATGAATCGGAGCATCTGTGTTATTTGGTTTTGATGATGTTGAAGAGTACAGTGCGTGAGGTAGAACAGTTACTAAATGTGAAAATGTAGCTTAACCTCACGAGACTGATTCATATACAAATACATCGTATGCGTAATATGGTACTGATGAAGTTCAGAACCGGAAATGTTTCATTGCGAAGAACAACATGCAACACGATGTCGAATACTACAACGTTATAACCTACGTAGATCCCCGTATGTATGGATGGTGATCTACTCGAGGTAGGTCTAGACGATTTAGCACCACGCACTAGCTCGGTGATTAATGGAATCATGTCAATATACGAAGAAGTGGAAGCCATCACAAATAACGCTTCTTCTCAGATATTTTCAGTGGTGTTCGTGTCGTGAGAATACGAGTGACCAAACACTTCTTACCTGTTTGTTAACTTAGAATCATTTAGGGAAGTCGCAATCCATTATTATCAAAAAAGGCTGATCGCATACCCCAGTCCGATCCCCACGGACCCGTTATGTAACCTGGTCGTGTGACATCCGGCGGGTTAAAGTAGCAGTGAATTGATGCACTGGCCCATGTCATAAGAGGCGACTGAAAACAGAAGTCCCCAAAGTCAAGGTGTATGTCGAGAACCGGAGGGATTAGAATATGCAGGATGCGCACGGAATATCACGGACCTTGACCTGGCTGTGTCAAGCAAATAACTGTTACGATAGACTTTTGTTTTTTGGCAAATCGAGAGATTCAAATGATGGTCATGGCTCCTCGAATAGCCTTCCTCGGGATCGCTATGTACGATTATAAGTCAACGTGTTTGATATCTTCTAGTTGCTGTATAACTTCACACTTCGCGATATTTGTGCTGTAACAGTCAATGTGAGTCAATTTGATGGCGTAGACAGGAAATACGTCTACCCTTGGTTATGTTTACCGTGTGATGAATTACCTTCTGATGATTTCGAAAGAGTTCTATAATGCTGTGGTAGAAATGCGTTTCAACTCATAACCGGTAGTGATACAAATGCCCATCACTGAGGCGACGCGTGGTTCCACTGTCAACCTGTTCAATATACCACCAAGACCCTTATAATGTCACAATCGTCTCTATGAGACGTTTCTGTTCAGCTGATTCTTTCGTCGTCGATTTCATCCAACATCTAACGAATAGGATCAATGAAAAATATTCGTTGACAGAAAATTTCGCTGGAGCTGACCAAAAGAAATTTGTTGTCAAATTCCTCTAGTGAATTATTCAACAAACTTCTTGTAGAATGCTTAATTTACCGCAGAAAAAGAACAAAAAATATAACATCTCCGAGAAGGTTGCCACTTAATTAGAATTGAAAAAGATTTCCTTACAGAAACATAAGCAATACAACCATGTGTAAAGAGATTAAAACAGGTAACAGACAGAAAATTACTGAATTCTACTCGCTGGAGACGCTAGGTTGATTTATCGTTCAGATCAAATTATCGAACTTCAAGGTTCGGAGATTATTACTTTCATTGAAAATAGTTTGCGTGCTACTGATGTAATGTTAACTCAAAATTGGTTTTGGGTCGTCTGATTGTTCCTACCTGTTCAGTGAACAGGTTGAACGAACGCCTCTCATCACATAATTTGGGGCAACTCAGGTTATAATTAGAGAACCTCTAAACTACAGGAACACGAAAATAATACAAGCATGCATATGCTCAACGTAGGAAATGGCCCAACGATTGGGATGGAAGATGTGTAAGATATGACTCTCTGCTCCGACAGTATTACGCATGAGTTACCGAACTAATTCCGATTCTCCGAATTAGGGAATTTTTGGCGATTAGGCTCTATGGGTATTTTCTAACATTTTGGATGAGGTCGTGGATACAATAAACTCACCCAAGGCAGTACTCGGAACTACTAGTCGTATGGATAAACTCAATCCGAAGCTTTCTGCATTTGAGAGTTCTGGTAATGCTGGAATTACTAGCAAAGGTTGGATCAAGCTCAGTGAGCTACTTTGTTTCTCAATGTATTGCAGTTTTCCAAGCACGTTCATAGCGCTTAGACAATGTTGCAAATACTATACTATTATACTATACTATTTCACATGCTAAATATTATTAGTGTGATATTTGTGAATCCAATAACGGAACTTCATATCTGAGCGTAATTACTTCTCTGTTGGTACAGGTAGGTTTCAAGATTCAAAACGTATCAGTTATTGGTTAACCAATTGATTGTATTTAAGAAACATTCATCGAAGGATGTTTGTAGGGGTTGATTTGTAGGAAACCAGTTTTTCTTAGCGGCTCCAGTGTGTAGTTTTTTTGTAGTGTAGAGCCTTGTTTAAGTGATATGACATCGAGAGTCAAGCAGGGACGAATAGGTTGAGTTTGCCATATTCTCACTACATACCAGGGAAGCAAACTCATTGGTGGCGGATTTCACTTCTTGGTATATTGACATGACTCTTTTTAGGAAATGATTTAGTCCGCAATGCCAAATCGTGTAGAAGTACTTCTATTTTATCGGGGCTCTTGGTTGTCATTTGCAACGTCGTGATGCAAGTTGTTTTTAATAATGAAGTTTTCTACCAACAACATTACGCATATGATGGACCTGTACATGGGATATTTCCGTAACCTTAAACTACATGTTCACCTTTACTAACTGTACCACTTCGTGTACTGTCGGTCGAATGCGAATTTGCTTAAGTCAATCACAAAGATAATTCTCTGCTAGGGGGAACCAACCAGGATCTTACTATAGTGTAAAAGTGACAAAGCGTAGTTGTCATTTATTTTGCAGTTGACAAGTGGGAGTCTTTTAAGGGGAACTTCTTCTGTAAACGGATTTTCTGCGACTTTGATCTTAGTAAGTTGATTGATTAGGTCTTGTGCCCTTAATGTACAAATAGGTTTAGTCCATTTTCCCTTTTAAGAATTAATATTGCATAATGCCAGGCGTTTGGTTCCTTAGCCAAAAGACAAGAGTTCGTTTTCGCTTACTCGGCAGCAAACCAGAGCTACGGTATTTGCTTCCCGGAACATACAACGCTACCAGCCAGCTTTCGGCGTTCACATGTGTCGTGCGAACTGTCTCGATTTTTTGTGTTTAACTAGTGTTAATTGGCGTATTAATTTAGATACATTGTCTACTTAGACCCTCAGTCGGTGCTAGTTACTGACGAGATGAATTCGAAACATAAAAATCAAACTTAATCAACTGCAAATTCTGCCAAAAAAAAATTAAAAAAAAATACACGAAAATATGTGAAGCTATATCGAAATGCACATACTTGCCGAATTCTTTTTTGTTCGAAAGAAATATTTCTTTACTAGTATCAATAACAGAAATTATTGATAGTGTAATGCAAAAAACCGATTAGTAAAACATCCGACCGAAACTACACATTATGTTTTAGTTACTGGGTTTTTGAAAGGCAATCCGGTCGGTAATCTACCTACCAAAACTACTGAACTTCCCGCAAGTAACTAAATATAGGGCTCCGATCATCATCCCACGTATATTATGCGCGAAACAATATATGGGCCACGAAAATCCAATGTGCATCCTTCGAGATCAGTTGTAAATTACGTAACGCAAAAATTGCCTAAAATTGACTCCCTCTCCCCTCATGTAACATCGTCAGAAATTTTTTTATTCACCCATCCCTTAATACGTAACAATTTCCTTAATTTTTTCTTCAGAAAAACATGTTACGTAACGTTTTAGTTTACTCACCCTTCCCCATGTCACATTTTGTCGTACCTCCTCCCACCCAAAATTTCTAGGTAATTTATGAAAGGACGGCCTGCTGAACGTACACGCCCAAGCTTCTCGTTGTCTCGACTAGCGAGCGATGAACGAGGCACAGAAGCACGCTCGTAACTAGATAGGAACGATGGAAATCCAGAATGCCTTCTTCTTACTGCACCGTCTGAATGTAAATCCACATGCTGCTCGTTCGACTAGCTGGCGACGAATGAGGCACAAAAATGCATGCCTTCTTATATAGCTACCCAATGCTCGATTAAGTCTCTTAGGTGCTTCATATTGACGGCTTTGTCTGAAATAATCTACATAATTTCGGGTTTTCAGCGTCGTTTTCGAATTATTTTCCGGTCATACTTATATGAATATTTAATACAATAATTCAAAATTAGTGTTCAACGCGGTGTAATTCTGTTCAGTACATTGAAAATTTTTAACGTTCAAAATCTTTCACTCCTATTATGTACGATGTTTTAAAAAGGGGCTCCTATATCGAAAGTTTACTCTTAGTCACAACAAATTTGAAATCGGTTAACTCAAATTTCAGCTATGGCGTTAATCACACAAACTGCTGTCAAAACATCGCTTAAACCTGTCACTAGAAGCACAGCTTTAAAATAAGTTATGTGTCTGCATAACTGAAGCAAACATTCAATCGTTAAAACATGAATCACACTTAAAACAATTTACTACATTTACCTGAATTGAGTTCAACATAGGGACTGAGATGAATAATGAAACATATATCCAACGTCTGTGACCAATACAGGATATGAACCCAACTCCACACAATGTGTTACCATCGTAAACAAAATAACTGCTTTATTTACCCAAAAATGATCGATTTTCAGTTCATAAGTTTATAATTTCCCTTGGCTATTTATTCTAAATCCAGTGCAATAACAACATCTGCCCAGCGAGTTCCTTGCCTTCAACATAAAAATTGCTGCGGCTTTTTTTTTCTCGTCCGCAGCTCACCTTCTTTTACTTTACAGCGCGTCTGGTCTTCTGTTGATCACGGTCGGTTGGTTTCGTTTCGTTTCGGTTAAGCAAATGTGGAAAGGAAGACTTTAATTCAGCATAAATCAAGCTGTACCTGACTGCGTGGACAGCAACTGGCGCCTACCTTTTGGACATGTGGGGACAGACACACGTTCAGCGTGTGGTCGCGCAGCTTACAGCGCAATGTAATTTAAGTCATTACTTACAGCGAAGGCCAAAGTTGCGCTTGTGCTCGCGACACGTTTCATTTTGGTTTTTGACTCAACAACAAGGAGTGTGTTGTTTCAAGCTAGAAACATGATTTTATCCCTAGTAAACGTGAAAATATCTGAGAATCGGGTATCAACAGATGCATACTACTAGCTCTATTTTTTTCTGGTTGGTCTTATTTGTATGATACTCTACCGAAAATTTTGAAACATGAACTGTCGAAAAAATACTGTAGGTTTGAGACGATGTTATTTGGGCCTATGGGGTTGCCAGCCAGCAACGACAACAATAACTGTACTAATTCCAGCGACAACAGTAACGTATATCGTCTAGAGCGTTCAACTTGTGGTGGCAACGCACCAAAACAAACAGAATATTAATGTGTTGTTCAACTCACCACCAGTTTTCGCAAGCTGGACTTTGTCGCCGAAAAGCTAAGGAACAGGAAAAAATAACACTGAATAACACACACAAACAGACACATACACGCACACATACATTTGAAAATGGGCAGGTGAGAAAAGCGTCTATCGGAGTATTTAGTCATCGTTTCCATCATCGCCGCTGGACTGACGTCACGACGCGTGTTGCGGTGTTTGCGTAATGAAGACAAAAGCGGGGCGATTAAACCGGATACCGGCGTTGGGTACCAGTACATGCCGGTGTTTAACGTTTGTCTCTGTGTAGCCATGTTCAAGCGAAAACTGTTCTATATGTTGAAATGCCGATTTCCTTTATCGAAACGTTTATTAGCAATGCGTTTATTGGGCTCGTGGCGGGAATTAAAAATGTTACTCTCCGAAATATGTTTATTTGTATTTCTTTAAACAGTTTCATGCTGATCGGAAACTGAATTGTGCGAAGCAAAAATGTAAGCTCTAGAAGCGAATCTGATATATAATTTAAGAAACGAAGATGGGTTTGAGGGTGATGTTTTTACACAAAATTTTATATGAATTACTATGATGCTCCTATACTTATCTACAATGACCCTGCGAGAAAAGTTAATGAACCTCCCATGAATTCAACTATTGATGAAAACTTCAATAGAATTTAGCTTGCCCTATGCAGACAATCGATGTACTATACCAAAAAATTTAATATTCATTGATTACGCGCTAAAAAATTTTATAAAATTGTCACCTTATTGTAAATGTGTTCAATACACTCCTAGTATTATTTCTTTTTATTTTCGAGAGTTGTTCTACTGAAGTTGTAGAGCTAGGTTCTCGGAAGAGCTCCCCGTCAGAATCATATACCACAATTACAGACGAGAAAGGCAACGGCGCCTACTAAAACACGTTGTAGGCCAATTGCAGCATGATTTTGAATGTGATATTGATTGTTCGGTTCAGATATATGCTGGGGAAGAGACTTCGCGATCGCATGTATCATCGCGAAGGGCTCGAGCATTTGTACGTTAACGTGTTCAATCGCGTGTGCGTTTGTATGTCGCGTGTGCTAACGTATATGTAATTTCGCGTGTATAAATTCTAGACTTAGACGGCTTAGACGCTAGAAGAAAGTGAGATCTTCCATATCACTACAGTTCGAAGTCATGTCGCCATGGAAGGTGTTGTCTAGTGGATATGAGCTTTGGTTTTAATTGGTCTTACTGAATGTATGGATCTAAGTTGCTAGGATGGAGGGTAATGGTTTCCGGACGTGACCGATTCATGATCGCGCGAACGCAGACGTTTGTAGGTTCGCGTTTGAGACAGCGTTTGAAACTTCGTAAGTGCTGAAACGTTCATCTTATTAAGTGCTAAAACGTTCGTCTTATCAAGTTTGCGAGTTCGTGGGCGTCAATGTGCGTATTTGATCGCGAAGGGCTTAAGCATTCGTATGTTAACGTGTTTGTCACGTGTGCTCGCGTCACCATTCCTATATACGCGTGCATTCTTGGATAGTCACACGGACCTTCATTCTGATAGTTAGTTTTCGGCGTACAATTCACATTCTAACAGGGAGTAAGTTACCCCATATCACTAGAGTCATCGGTGATGTCGCCATGGAACGTGGTGTCCAGTGAATATTAGAGCTTTCTTTTTTTAATTGGTCCAATTGAAGGCATGGACCTAGTCTGCTGATATCAAGGATAGAAACATCCGGAAGTGACCGATTCATGATCGTGCGACCGCGGGAGTTTATAGGTTCACTTTTGAGACCCCGTTTGAAAATTTATAGGAGCTGAGACATTCACATTATCACCGGAATGTTATTATGTTTACAAGATCGCGGGTGTAGGTGCCTTGGCCGGTCGCGAAGGGCTCAAGCAGTTGTATATTAACGTGTTTGTCACGTGTATGTGACTTCGCGTGTATAATTTCGATTTTATAATGATGATGAATCAAACTCGTCTAAATGCAGCAAATGTATTATATTTACCATTAACGACAATTGAATGCTGTTAGACTTTCATCATGCTATGCTGCCCGGGAATGGATGACTCACGTGCGTCGGTAAATTGATTGAACCCTAATTTATCCAATCGAACTTTCCCGAATGAATAGAACCAAAAGCACAAATTGATCACCAGAAGTATTAGCCACTATTCTATCATATACGCGAGTTCTGCATCCATTCCCTGACCCAACTGTCACAAATACTCAAACGAATACATACATAGATAGACATACGACTAGCACATAACAGTTGTACACTAGTACGAAAAACTACGATTATTACAAAGCGACAACTAATAGGTTTCTACTTATGTATTTATTAAATTAATTTAATTAGTATATGCACAGTGACGAATTCGACCGATAAATGGACACACAATGACTGCTACTGTGAGCCCCGTCCACGAATACCGCCATCAAATTGTGGAATAATATTTGCAAACACGGCACACAGCTAAAGTCAATGCACGACGACCCGCCAGTCGACCACATCACCGCGCACAGACCAGTGGTTTAGCGTTGATATGCGCAGGTGCAGAGTATGAAGCAACATATAACATAAAAAAGGCGCATAAGCCCTCTCGGTCTCCTCGATGCACCACTATCGAAGCGTAATGCAATAACCATCTTAAAGCTGTTCTTTAGCGATGATGCACGCAATATGCCTGATCATGCTTGCAATACCGTAAAACCCCTCAACCTTGGGGAGGGAAAATGTAAAAGTTGCCAATTCTTGCCTTCATAATAACAAATGAATACTTTGGTTAATGAAGGAATTTATATTTCCTCTGCATTCGTTTCTGCATGAAATTTCAGTCAATTGGAAAGTGAATGAATGAGAGAGTCGTTAAAACTGAATGCTGGTTTCGGTAAATTCAACCAGAAATGAACAACTGAGTTTGAAATGTCGCGCCACTGGACCATTTAGCTGGAGCTTTGGACAGTGTGATTGATTTATTTTCCTTTGTTTGAAGCTAACCAACGAAAACAAATTGCTCTTGTCATTCAGAGCGGAATGTCTCATGTATGAAATACTCGTAGAACACTAAGTTATCTGTCTTGAATTGGAAATTATAATTCATGGACCTACTTTTTTTCAGTGAAGGATTGCAGGAATACACAAATCAGAATAATTTAGCTCGATTGGACCGTTTGCCAAGTTATTCGGAGATTTGTGCCTTGCCATGCCGTCTCATGAGTTTCCTGATACGTTTTACTGTCGGAGCAGAAGGTTTCATCTAACACCTCTTCCCTGCTAGTTCATGCAAATGTTGATCGACTTCCTACATTGAGTACATGTAGATTTACGCTGCTTGAGTATTCCATCAATTCAGTGCCCCTCAAATTAACATCTGAGCTGCCCAAAATTATGTGATGAGCATATACATCACTGCCGATTACGAGAGAAAGCTAATTATAGTTTCAGTATGATACAACACTTTTGAAATCTGGGGTGGACGTAGCGTAGTTGGTAAATCGCTTACCTCGTATGCAGCGCACCTGGGTTCGAGTTCCGACCCCGCACATACGGTTAGAAATTTTTCATAAGAGATTTTTCTAACCCGGAGAGGCGAATGACCTTATGGTTAAAACCTCTATAATCGAAATAAAAAAACCTTTTGAAATCATCAGAAAGTGATGATTCGTTAGGCGACAAATATGCCGAACAACAGGCGTGTTGGTTATGTCATCAACAGTCATACTGCCTGTGACAGCACAAATATCGCGAGTTGTTAGTATCCCGATCAAAATGAAATAACAAGATTATAACAGAACCCAATTTTTGTAACATATTGTGTTATAAATTAGGTCTCGTTAGTAGTTAAAATAACAGAAATTTATAACAAGTAACAATGCGAGATATAGTTTAGAAATATTTCTGTTATGTGTTTCTGACACTATTCGCAAATAAACATGCACGAGGAATTGTCATGCCATTTTTGGTCTAAGATACGAAAATGGGTTTAAAGAGATTTTCAACATAGGAGTATGGAAATCAGAGCTGCAAATTTTCACCAGGTTGTTTTGAACTTGAAAGAAGAACAAATCTTAAATCATGCCCTACTATTTTCAATTCACAGTTTTTCGTTTGCATCATTTATTCAAACATTCGAGTTGTTCAATCATTTTCCATTCATTTTCGATTTCATTGACCCTGTGAATATCTCTGTACTGTGATATTGACTAGGTTTTTCAAGCAAAACTACACTGAAGTTTTTTTTTATGCGGGGGATACGTCCCGCATAAAAAATCCGCATGAAAAAAAACCGCATAACGTAAGAAAGTTTGGAGAAAAGCGTGGAGTAGGGTCAAATGAGCAAGCTTAGAGTTTCATGGCTACTTAACTCTTTTTCTTCTGAAACGCAGTAGCCAGGATCTTTTGGCATTAAATGCGAATCACCTGAGTCTGCGGCATGTCCAGACAAGCGTAAAGTCACTTAATGACTTATGCTGTTGGAACCGTGACTCCCCGGAATCGCAAGACTGACCTCGGCACCTAACCGACCAGCATCGAGATAACGATTGCGAGAGAAATTTCAACGTCGGGAAATTTCTCCGTCGGAGTAGACTAGGCCCACCGCCGGGGACTAGTTCGAATAGATCGGGAAGTAGCACCGGCAGATGCTCGTCGGGGCGCCTGTCACCTGGAAGTCACCCTCCACCCAGAATCGGCGACCGACCTCGGCATCTGCCCGGGTAGTATCGGTTTCGGAAGATCTTCCACTGCCGGGGAACTCTTTGTCGGAGTAGGAAAGATCCACCGTCGGGGACTATTCCGAGTAGTCCGTAGCGAATCGCCGGCTTGAATCATCGGGGCACCAGTGAACCGGACGCAATCCTCCACCGGGAATCGCTGGACTGACCTCGCCATTCTGCCGGACTGCATCTAAGGAAGAATAACGCGTCCGTCAACGGTAGCGTGAGACATTCTTTCGTTGGGGAACTCTCCGCCGAGGCAGGCTAGCTCCACCGTCAGGAACTACGCCGAGTAGCACCGAACGCGACAAACCACCAGGGTCGTCGGGGCACCAGTGAACCGGAAGCCACCCTCAACCGGAATCGCCGGATCGGCCACGGCATCCAACTGGTCAACGTAGAGAGGAGGGCATGTAGGATATAATGTCGTGCAGGGCTGATATGACGGTTATGAAAGAAGCGAAATGTCAAATGGAATCCGGGGGATCAGGCAAATGTTGGACTTCTTGTTCAGAGTCCCTCATTCTGGCACACGATGGACGAAATCGGTAGTATGGTCTAATTACTGAACGTGTGCCGGGTCGGCGTAAAAGCTTTATCACCAAGTAAAAAAACACGCTCAGAGACTTTTTTCCGATCTCGCCGAACTGAGTCGAATGGTATAAGAGATTCGGCTCTGCGGGCCTCGGTTAAAAAGTCGAAATTCCGACCGATTGCATAAGTTTTATTATGAGAAAGGTAAAAAGGTATTCAGTCATTTCCTGTTTTTATTTTCGCTGCATCAAGAATGCTTCTCATATCCTTAACCCAAAGACTAGTAATTTATAACCTAAAATAAAAATATGAACATTTTATGTCTTTTGTTTAAGCATGTGCATTCGCGAGGATCTATCTTTCGATAAAAGTCGCTTCAGGTGATGCCCTAGAAATTAAAAAGAATCGCATAACTTTGAAAATTCGCATAAAAAACCGCATAACTTTGAAAATCCGCATAAAAAAACCGCATAACTTTGAAAATCCGCATAAAAAAGTCGCATAATAAACCGCATAAAAAAGACTTCAGTGTACTCTGAACATACTTCTTACTGTTCATGTAAGCTTGAATACGTAAGATATATCAACATTCAACCTAAGCTGGCCTTTACGGATGACAACTTTGGTTGGTGAATGAAAAAGCATCAATTTGAAATGAAAACGTATGGTTGGGTTATGAAGATCCTGCCATCTTGAAAGGGATGCTTTGAATTTGAATCATGGTTGGGTTGGATTGAGCTGAAAGTTGGCATTAGAAAATGAAAATTAGTACCACTGATGGAAATATGGTTCTCAACCTATGCTTTGGAAGTTTTCCCGTCCTGCGCAAGGCACCCTTCCTTTTGTTGATACTCTCACGTACATTTTACCTATTTGTTACACACACCTACATGCAATATAGTTTTTTTTTTCTAAATATCGACAGAGCTTCATAAATTTTAGAAAAGTTCTAGCTTCGAACAAGTACAAGCGTTAAAAAAATTCTGAGCAATGCAGAGCATTTTTTTCAAACTAAGGCCCAAGGTAAGTTGAACAAATATCAGGAAGATCCTATAAGCTTTAGGGACGTCTTACAAACCTAATGGCAGTTCAAATAACCTAAGGAAAGGCTTATGAACTTCAAAAAAGTTGTACGAGCTTGTGAAAAAATTCAAGAACTTCAGAGAGCTTCTCTTCGGATAACTCTAACGAAACTCTGCAAGTTCTGCACTACATTCAGCCCTCAAAAACTCAAGTATTTTTTGTGAAATTACTATGAACTCCGGGGAAGGTCTTCGAACTTCAGAAATGCACTCTAAACTGAATGTTATCCCGTATACGTAAGATGATCGTACGGAGTACAAATCTTTCTATGGAACCACAGGCAAGTGCTAGAAACGTCACACAATGCCTATGAATTACAGCAGGATTCTAAAAGCTTCAGACATTTTCTATTAAACCCAGAGTAGGTCAGCCAACTTCAGACATGTTCGCCGAACTTATATGGATCCTTTCATCTTGTGAAACAAACTGAGTAAAGCCATGTCAAGTGATCCTCGAATTTTTCGCAAAATCACCGATTTTCATGAGGTATATTTTATTGTATAGGGATTATGGTGAATAGCTTTTGGTATAAATATTTCGTTAAAAATCCTTTTTTTCTTTGAGATATTAACCCTTAAACTTTATTGCATGATAAAATTGTAAATTTTATATCTCAAAAACTACTGAAGGTAATTGAATGAATTTTTGTACACTTATAGAATGATATTAACACTATCTCACAAAAATTTATCTATTGTATAATTGAGTAAATAACGGTACTTTGTATCTATTTAAAAATTTCAATTACATTTCTTCTTGTGTTCTTCACGCTAAAAATTTTCATGAAGTATGTCAAATTACGCAGCAATCCTTCACCTTCAATAATCTGTATTGATAATTTTTCATTTTTGTTCCTATCGAAAGTTATGGATGATTTTGTAACAGTGTGTCCCTTCAACGCATGGCCCACTTTGATGCAGCCCGCGAACACTTACATATTGGCAACGCAGCACGTCGCGACGTTTTAATGCGCATCGCGTTGAAAGTGTGCATCGCATGACTAACAGAAGCTATATCTCTCGATTGCTGCAACAGAATAAACTTTTCTATAAGGATTAACGAAGATGAATGTTTTCCGGATATTTTGAGATTATTTTATATTTTTTTTGACCAAAGTGCACTACAAAAATCATAGTAGTTTCATAAATACTTTCTTATTATAATTTATCGTTACTCACAATTAAACTGTATCGCAAACAACCGAAACTTAACTTATGTAATGAGTTTATGTTATTGCTATCTTCAAAGACACTTTTGTAAGTCAAAGTACGTCTATGTTTTATTCAAGTTCATTATTTGTCTACAACATTATACAGGAATGTGGAACAACTTATGACAACAACATTTTACTTCACATGTTTTTGTTTACAGAATGATTTTATGTCGTTTTTGCTTGAGGCAGAAACTAACTCAGTTTCAGACCTAACTGCTGTCAAAGCGTTTGTTTGATGCCAGTTTTGAACCTAGGTTTTGCGCCACTGAGGGACCATTCACGAATTACGTAACGCTTTTAGGGGGGATACAACAAGTTGTGACATAGGGGGAGTTAGCTAGATCGTTACGTAACATGTTTTCACCGAAGAAGAAAATTTTTTTTAGGAATTTGTTACATAATAGGAGAGGGGGGAGTGGAGAAATTTGTTACATGGGGGAGGCAGAGTCAATTTTGGGCAATTTTTGAGTTACGTAATTTATGAATGGTCACTGAACTGAAAACCGAGTTGGGTTCCAACCTGAAAAATATTTCACCACCCCTGTTTTGCGAGAACCCAACTCAGTTCCATTGAAAACGTTTGTTTGAAGCAACTAACCAGGGTTAGTGTCTAGGTTCTCAATCGAAAACGACATTATAAACAACAATGCGAGCAAACATACCGTGCTACCACTAAGACAGAACCAACTAACAAAAAAGTGGTGAAATAAAAAAAAAATCGTGTCCATGCAGGTTCAAACATGTCCACTGCTCAATAACTCGCGAAAAATATAATAACGCTAAAAAGTATGCAAATCACTCGAAAAACATTTACCCTCAATAATCCGTAAAGAAAAGCTTGTCTTTTTACTCTAATATCAGAGATGGCAATTTTGGACATGAGATACGCTTTTCCAAAGCGATGCGCATTAGGACGTGGCGACGTGCGGCGTTGCCAATATGTAAGTGTTCGCGGGCTACATCAAAGTGGGCCATGCGTTGAAGGAACACACCGTTACAAAATCATCCATAACTTTGGATAGGAACAAAAATGAAAAATTATCAACACAGATTTTTGAAGTTGAAGGATTGCTGCGTAATTTGATATACTTGTTTAAAATTTTTAGCGTGAAGAACACAAGAAAAAATGCAATTGAAATTTTTAAATAGATGCAAAGTACCGTTATTTACTCAATTATACAATAGATATATTTTTGTGAGATAGTGTTAATATCATTCTATAAGTGTACAAAAATTCATTCAATTATCTTCAGTAGTTTTTGAGATATAAAATTTACAATTTTATTATACAATAAAGTTTAAGGGTTAATATCTCAAAGAAAACAGGGAGTTTTAACGAAATATTTATACCAAAAGCTATTCACCATAATCCCTATACAATAAAATATACCTCATGAAAATCGGTGATTTTGCGAAAAATTCGAGGATCACTTGACATGGCTTTACTCAACTTATACATTTCTGGAAAGTCCAAGAAGCTACATCCTACACAATAATACGAAGTCCTAAATACTTCAGAACACTACTTCTACGCATATTGAGAAAACTTTCCAGCATCACGGTGCTTGAGATGTATGTATGTTTGAATGTTCGTCGGATTTCGTGCACGCTACTCGCTATTGCGCGTTGTGCCTTCTTTCGCGGTAGTGAAAGATTTTTTTGCTCGCGGTAATTTACCTCTCACTTATCGTCGTTCATGTCAATGTCATCATCGTCAAAGTTGTCTTGCGATCAAGCACTCTTCCTTACCTCTTGCACTTACAGGTCTCGGATTAAAATCTGTCGTAATTCCTATTAGCTTCCTCGCTCGTGGGACTGGCTGGTGATTTAGGGATGGTATACGTTACTCTTGTAGTTGTCATTATGACTTCGACAGCAGTCACAAATGTGGCAACCGTTTGTAATTCAGGTGATTGGCATTGAAGACTGTGATCGCTGTAGATGAATTGGCAACCGGTTGTGATAAATGTGCCACGCAAGGCTCTCCGCGGTACGCTGATGGATTACAGTAGTAAGAATCGAATCCATCATCGATGCGTGGTTTATGTAATTGTAGTTCCGTATATTTTGAATTGCGTTGTGAGATACGAAAGATATGGACCTTACCACAACAATGCCGTTTCTCAAACAATCCAATGTAACAGATTGCACTTGACCGTATTTCGACATGTATTTTTGATAAACTTGGTGCAAGTACGCGACACTTGATCGTGTAGTCGTACTTCAATTTGACCATATTTTTATACAGAGAAATCTTGACTCCAACGCTGTCACTTTGAACCACGTGTTATGGGTTGATCGGTTGAAAACGAAGCTTTCGGTTTGGGCCAGGCTTGTTATTTGCTCACACAATGTGCACAAAGCGCGAAATACACCGATGAAAAATTTAGCAGCATAAAAACACTGCGATGTACAAAACGACCGCATAAAGAGAAACTTGAAAACGTAAAAGAGAAAGATCTGTGCACCAAGAGCTGCACAATTTCACGCAAAGAGTCATTTTGAAGATCCATGGAGTAGAATGCACGTATGGAAGCAACACACATCGGAGTGAAGAAGGTTTATCGTTAAAGAGAAGAGCGGTGGTTCGCATGAAAAGTGCAAAGAGCGTTTTTTATTATTCTCTTTATTTGTTCTAAGGTGCATTACATCCCAGGTTTGGGCCAACGTGTTTAAAGATATCACTACTGAATAGCGTAGGTGGTGAAACTAGATAAAGGCGGTTACCCGAGCAAACGAACAGCACATACTACCCATATCATCATCGTGTTTGACATGGGTCCAACTCATGAAAACAACATCAGAATGCTCCGGTAGATCCCACAGAAAAACCATATATTGGTGTATTTATGGGCTATTGAGGCCATTTCATTGTGCATTGAAATATGTAAAATAAACCATATTCATGGCCTTTTTAAAAGGAAAGGTGGTGTTGAGGTTAATTCGGTAAAAATAACATATTTTAACCATTTCATGACCAACAATTTTCATGTTCATACAGGGATCCAAAACTATTTTTCCTTGTAAATGGAGGGGTCAAGAAACACGAAAAACCTTTTTCCATAAAGGTAGCCCGAGCAGAGTCTGATATCAAATTGAGAACTAAACTTGATGTTGTGATGTAGTAGGGAATGATTGCTCAGGTTGTTATCATTTTGGTCGTTTTAACGGTTAAAAGATCAAAATCGAAAGCAGAAAAATTGCACTATGACATCAAACAGAAAACTATTTATGCTATCAGTGAAAGCAAATTAAAAACTAATTGAGACAATATTTCATTGATAACAAAATAAGTAATCAATTTGATCTTTGTCAAAGAAATAGAAACAAACAGTCTACTTTCTACTTCTGCCGCAGTCAGACGTACAATCGAGCCAAGTGAACAACAGGCTTCTCGATCTAGTGTGCATTGTCTCGAGAACAAAGGAAACATCGGATTATTCTTGTCATCATGAGTAAAGTTGACGAAAAAGCTCTACTCCGACCCAACGCTGCGGTCGTTGACTTTAAATTTTGTTTAAAACGACCAAGTTTTAGTGAAGTGGAATACCTTCTGAAGGTAAAAATGCAACTTAGACTTACGGAAGTGTTGTACCTTCAGTATCATCATCTTCGCAATGCAGTGTTAATATCATTCAACACGTTAGCACAAGCCGAGCGTTTCGTTTTGAAGAACAACTTAAAACACGTGGTTGAAAGTGACAACGTTGGAATTAAGATTCCCGTATATATTGAGAATGATTATATAGATGTAAGGTTATATGACCTATCACCTCGTACCCCTCATGAGCCAATTGCAAAATGCATGTCGCAATACGGAGAAGTAGAATCCGTTACACCTGATACTTGGAGAAACTTCTTCCCGGGTACTCCAAACGGCGTTTTTGTAGTGAGGATGCGGGTTGAAAGGCATATAACCTCCTACTTGACAATAAAACTCAAAACTCACGGAACTACAATTATGCAAACTACGCTATGCACCCATGAGGGACAAACTCCTACGTGCAAGTATTGTAATCAGACAGCTCATCATGGACAACCTTGCGCGGAAGATGCAGAGGAAGACGCATCTCAACCGACTGCCAACTCATCTACGGCAAACCAACCCAAAACTGAGTTTTCAATACCAATGCCTGAACCACAAACGGTGGCCAAATTTGTGGCAGCAGTTGCACAGACCATAATGACAACCACAAAAGAAGCATCCAGTACCGCTAAATCAACTGTAAGCAACATTGGCAAGGATAACAATAACAGTAACGGATTTACGCTGGTCAACAATAAGTGCAAGAAACAGCGAAAAACATCTGATCGCGGACACCAAGACGGCTTCCCGGACGGACCTGGACATGAAAAACAAAAAAGAATTAAATGAGCCCCCAGATGCAGATTGCCACCAAACCTCGCGAAAGAAGGTCTCTGCTCGCAATAAAAAGTTGCGCGCACGAGATCCAATATTATAATAATATTTGTTTATATTTTTATTTTTTCATTTGTAAACATATAAAAGATCCACGGCTCCGTTAAGCTACCGCTATGAGCCGTGTCAAATAAACGGATTATAAAAAAAATAGAAGCAAACATTTTTTTTTTAAAATGTAAGCACATCAAAATGAGATCAAAATATGATGTCATATCTGAAAAAGTTTAAACTGATATCAAAATAAGATTTCAATTTGATGCTTGATATCAAAATATGTTGTCTATTTGCTGTAATTTTGATGTTGGACTTTGCTCGGGTGCTTCCATCGCAGTGCTAGAAGCTGCTCAAGTTTTGCCTTCCAATGCTTCTTACAATTGTCCTAGAATTTTTACAATAGTCCAATTACTTAGAAAATGTAGTCGAATCAATTGTTGGAAAACACTAGTAACAAGTCCTGTTCGTAACGTCTCAGTTTGTAGACTTGGATTTGATAAGTGGTAAGATACCTAAAGGATCGTTTAACGATCAAAGAAGACACAGTTTCGATCTGCGTGAGATAATCAGTCATTATATGCATAATTCTGTCGGGATCTAGAACTAGATCAAACACGTCTTTCCTCCTAGGTTGTGCAAATATTCTAAAATTAGTATTAGTTCAGTAAAGGGGTCTCATTCCAAATTTCTAAATAAACAGGATTTGGAGTTTGAACGGCAGTAACTTTCTTTCCACTGACCACATTGTTTGCAATGGAAAAAATGTGCACCAATGCTGAATTGAATTTTGAAGTATGGAGATGACCAAAAGCCATTTCCATCTGTTGAAAACAAAGTGATCGTTCTTCCAGTTAGCGATGTTGAAGTATGTATGACTTGTGCGACCACCCCTGGCTGCAACTCTATTATTCATCGGGACTAGCTGATATTTCACAGAGAATCAATAGATGGTGATGTCTGGAACTAACAAATCCTTCTTCAATGTACAGCTCCTGGTGATCTCAAGTTGTTTATTGATCAATACTGGCGCCGGTCAGATCGCATCAGGAATGGGAAGGAATGTTAGTCCGATACTACTCCTCGAATGGATAATAAAAACCGTTCACACCAAAACATACGGACATACAAAAAATACTACAACATCGAAACTCCAAGTTCTTGATTAAATGTTATTATTTCATATAGTATATAATTGTAGTACATATCAAAACTTTGTATAACTTTATGCGGATTCGATTCCATAACCTTTTGAGCGAACTTTTCTTTTGCAGCCTTTCATTAGTCTTTCCTACTTTCTTCGAAACAATGCCATCTGGAATGAAATTTTGGGATCAATAGCTCTAGTTTCCCACCAAACTTCTTAAGGTTTTCCTTTACAATCGACCAGTACGTTTCGATCGAGAGTAGATTAGAGATGGTAGGTGGATTACATTCCTTACGAACATAAAGAATGTTATTCTGTTCATGCCATGCAATCGTGTCCTTGGCGTAATGGCAGCGGGCTAAATCTGAGCAGAACAACGTTTTAGTTTCACGAATTTTGCGAAAGGTAAGATTCGTTTTTTGAAACACTCTTACCGATAAATTTCACCGTTTATACCTGGTACCTGGTGTTTAGAATGGCTAAGATTTCAACCTACAAGAACATATAGCTTGCAATACAAGATACTTTTCAGGAAATTTTGTTTTGTATTTGTGATTTAGTTATTCAGAACCACCTTATCGACTAGTTACAGTGTGAAATTCAGAAAGGTGCTTAAACTTTTTTAAGTAAAATGTTTCATCGTAAAATTGCGTAAATATTTATGCAAGATAGCTTTTCTGTATGCTAACTCCGACGATGCCATCTTGAAAACTAAAAGCTCTTGTTAAAACAATACTTTCGATTGTTCGTTTGCAAACGTATTGGTAAAGAGCAAAATAATGTCCTAATTTCGGTGGGAGGGCCTTTATTAGCACTGGGAAATGTATTAGATTTTGTTCCAAAGAAGATTGCCAAATTTCGAACATAGTTTGGGAAAGGACTTAGCTTATAATAGAATTCATACGAGGATCAACAAAGATCTCTGATGTAATCATATAATCATACAAGGTAAAGTCAAACTCTGCGGCACATAACATTATTCTAATTAACCTATAAACAAAAGTTTTCTTTCAAGCTGCTTATACAGTCAATTCCCACCAATATGCCTAGACACATAAGAATCCTAAACTTCTCAACGGAAACAACTCAGCCGGCACACACGCGTGACCCAAAAAGTTGTTATGCTGACGTACATTGCCTATTTCCACTGTACAACGTGTGACACGACCATAAAGCTTAAAGTTTTCTTCCCCCATCACACCACGCTAGCGGTGGCGGCGCAACGGGGGAAGGAAACAGCTTAACATTTCCTAAATGCATGATTAACCTCACAGCCTGCATCGTTGGACGTTTTCTTACATACCGCACATATCTACCGGAGGGAGGCGGTATCCACACTGAGGCAGCGGCGACACAAAGTTTGGTGTGGATTCTCGTAAAACCCGATGGAGGCGGAAGTGTTGTGAGCATTTGCCAGCCCTGTGAACACCCGGGGATGACACATTTCAACCGCCGCCACCGCATCGCGCCAATTTCGTCACATGGAACACCTCCAAGAATAAGCGTGCCAAGGTAGAAGGTGTGTGGAGGTGTTGCAGCGGTGTTTCAATCTTGGCATCAGTCAATTAATCAGCTTGAGCGCCCACCACCGTGCAGGGTTTTGGGGTGACGCGATTCCCCAGTTGCCGGATTGAGTAATCGCCATCTCGGTACGGTATGCTCATATATGTTTGAGCAGACTAAAGTCAACCGATGATGGGTTTATTGTCGCTATATCGGATCTCCTTATTAGATCCGTGTGATGCAGCAGCTATTTTGGCTTGCTCAAGGCTGTATTTTTTGCTGCACTCCGGATGCATTACCTCAGTCTAGTTGAAAACCGAAAAAAAAACAAACAAAACATGACGGGGTATGCAAAGTTGCAGCGAGTCAGTAATTTGCAGCTTTTTTTGCGTCAATCCGTTCTCTGCCTCCGGTCGAATGCTAATTCATCGATTGGATTGCTTTCGCTCTAGCGGCATTCGCCAGAAGAAGAAAAAAATTAAACGCGTAGGCATTCAAGCGCAATGGATCTATTTTTTCCTCCGCAAAACGTCGGATATAAATAGATTCGTGATGGTTGAAGTCGAACACCGTCGTCAGCATCGGGCGGCTGCTGGTGGCCTTCTTATTGTATCAGCCGACCAAGACGAATCATCCTACTGCCGGAAGAGGGAACGACGTCACTGGAACCAGCCGGTGACGTTGGATTTCAGATGGTGTATAGGCCTAACGGCGTATCGCGTCTGGTAGGGTATATTATCACAACTAATTAGAGGTCATGATTTAATGGCTGTTTTTTGTGTGTAGGTAGATGAACTCATTATATTAAAGAAGCAATTCAAATTAACATGAGTTGTAAATTATTGAAGTAACTCATAGTTACATAACTAATTTATCAGTTACTGGGCAGACATAGCGAAAACATTCTCATGGCCCGTATTTACATAATCTAACTAATCCAGAAGTTTTTTTTTTGTTAAAATATGCTCTCGACAGCAAAGAACATCTCGTAGCATCCGGTCTACACAAGGCTTTCTAAGTAATCCAAAGATTCAGAACTATCACCGCACTCAACAAACAGTTGATATCCTAATCGGTTAACGCACGTTACGCAAACAAATTGTGTATTTTACATCTTCTCGGTGGACTAGATTCTACAGTTCGTAATCCTCGTGGATTACGTTAGCGCGTGAAAGCTATTTCACGAAGAAATTGTAGCAAACGCACACAAACAAACGCACAGCCGTTCCAGTTTCAACTTCCAATTAGCAACAGCGCTCAAAACTGCAGAAACTGTAGGAAGGAATGCTGAAAACTGCGATGATGCACTCATTTTAAGCTACCGGCTTGTTTTGTTTTGAGCCAAGTTGTCACCTCTATACGGATTGAGACCGTTCGTAGCAAAGTGCTAATTGAAATAGCATACACACGTGGAATTTGGACCGAGCTCGCCACATTTGGAAGTGGAACTTAGGACGTCATCACTCGTGAAATCTTACAAACTGTGATTTTCGGTAAGCCAACTGCAACAGATCAAACATAGGCCGAAGTCAACCGAGCTGTCTGAAACATGGATGAACGCCGCACACCTCTCACTCTCTCTCCCTCTGAAGTAATGCTGTATTTTCCTTTCTAATTCTCAAGCAAAGCACACGTACGTTACTACTGGCTCCCGTGTAGGTGGGCGTAGGCGAAAAACATCACGGTTTTACGTTTCCCGGGACCGAGAACGGTGGTTACCGTGGCAAAAGAAATTCGTCGAAAATATTCGGTTTTACTGAGCTCGACACGGTATACCGTGGTGTACCACAACGTTCCACATGACGAAATGACTCGCGAGTAAAGCGTCCAAGGTCTTCTACATCTTCTACTGGCGGCTGTAGGTAGGTACATATGTACACTGCAAAGATTGAAACTTACGGAAGCCCTGCCGCGGTGTTCGCTGAAAATATAAATGCCCTGGTTTTATATTTTTTCCGTCTTCGATTAAAAAAAAGGAAAGATGAAAAGGTTCATTTCAATTGCGAGAAACGCGATCTATTTATATTCGGCGTCAATAAGAACACCTGGCGAGGGGTTCGCCGATGATGGTCTTAAACGTTCAACGAATGGAAAGTTCTATTTTACAATTGTATATAGTAGATCGGAACTTTATTAAAATTTTAGCAATACGGTCACGGTGGTTGTATACTTAATGTATTATTAATATTATTTACGAATTCGCAAATGAAATTTTTTGGAATTGTTGTGGTCATTTGGCACAGTTTAATGCGGGAGCTTAATGATTCGGGGTCACTTAAGTTCTGAATCCTACGCACGCAATTTTGCCACTACAAGCGAAGATTCTTTACTGCATTTTTAGCGTCACCTGAGAACGCCTAAAAATCATTCGGTATGCGTGATGAATTGTCGCTTTTGTCAACACCATCATCGCTATTGCTGTCTTGAAGTACACACGGTCGACTGTTTTGAAAGGCTTCTTCGATTTGCTGACTACTCTTGAAAAAAAAAGCTCCATAAAACATCACCTTTAATAAGAGTAATTAAACTGAAGAGGAGTTTTAAAGGACTCTTGAGTGTCACAGGCTTTGTATTCGTATACAGGCTTGGCGTTCGGATTTGCCCAAGGGTCTGTATCTGAACCATCGGTTAGGCTAGATAGAAGCAAATCATAGTTCCTGCTTCCCGTACAAATTTTCTGCACCTTGTTTTTGCAGTCTACTTCCATTCACCGAAAATATCGGACACGAAAAGTTCGCGAAACAAATTAGAAGAATATACACAGTTATCCAGACGCGTTAAGCACACGTTGCGCTGTGCTAAAGAAATACACATCAAAGCACCGTTATTTTCGTTCCGGTAGTAGAAATTAGGTTTTACACCAACCGACATAACCCCACAAAATGAGCCGGATGAACTTCGTTTGACAATTCTCGGTGGTTTGTTTACATGGGAGTTACGTGAAGTTCGAATGTGACAGATGAGCACCCGTTGCATTCGAAATCACGCAACTGAGAAAGTAAACAAACCACCGAGAATTGTCAAACGTGTACTTTATTAATCATGAGTTCATTCATGTCGTCATCTTGTAGAACTCAATTGTATCGATCGAGATTACCTTGCGTGAACATCATGAGTTTACTCTCCCCGGTATCTGTACGACAGTTGTGCATTTCAGGAACCTCAAATATAGACCCCCTAAACCACATGTACGAAATGTACTGATAGGATTCAAACGTTCCGGCGCACCAGAATCTTTTGCATCACCCAACAGCATGAAACACTTTGTTCAGTGTGAGCAAGTTAGAGTCAAGATCGCCGCGTACTGTGAAGATAACACAGTATAAGTAAAACTGCACGATCTGCCTCCGGCAACACCCGATCATACTATTAAAGAGCTTATACCGTTATATGGTGAAAGACGATTTAAACATCCCATTCCTTCCTTCGTTACTCTGGAACCTGGATCTGCCTATTCTCAAACGACGCTGTGTACTTATGTCAATCAGTCTTCCGCGGAATAATACTGTAAACAATCAGCACGCAGCAAAAAAAAACTTGCGCGGGCGTACTCCATACAAAAAAAATGTCAAAGCAAAAAAATTACTCAAATTCCAACACCCCTGCTAAACTATCAGAAGAATTCCACGAAGATCCGTCCGAAAATCATTAAAATCGTGACCGATCATCTTCCGTTTCACCGGCATGGAAGACTAAACATTTTTCACAAGTAATATGATCATTTTGACTCAAGATCAATTTTTAAAAAAGGGGTAGACGTTCTTGCACGCAGCAATTTCAAAAAAAATGTTCGATTGCCATATTTCATACAGAAAAACTATCTGAGAACGAGTTACAGGGAATGAATACTTATACACACTGAAAAAAAAGTGTTATTTTCCACTGAACAAAAATTTGTTAAAAATATAAATTGCAAAAAAAAATTCTTCTAAACAAAGAAAATAAATATTTTGAATGTGCATGATGGAAAACTTATCAATAAAAAAGTTTTTCCATTAATAACTTTATACATGTTTTCAAATTTCATACTAATTGACAGACAAAACTGAAATTTTATTACAGAATAAATTCTAAATGTCATGTATCCGGAGGGCTCCCCGTTAGAATCAGACAATTGCAGACAAGACGGGAAATGACACCCATTAAAATTATGCTTAAGGCCAATTGCAGCGGGTCGTGATTCTAAATGTGACATTCATTGAACGTTCAATATGTGCGGGCGTAGGGACGATCGCGGGTATCATCAGCAAAGGGCTCGAGCGTTTGTGTGTTAACGTGTTCGTATGTCACGTGGGCGTTTGTATGTCGCGTGTGCTAGCGTGCATGTAACTTCGCGTGTATCAATTCGATTTCATAACCGTGTGTCCATTCGCATATTTGCGTGTGTTCTTGGATGGTCGAGCGTGAACCGTAAATCTAATACTTAATTTTCGGTGTACGGTTCAGATATTAAAAGAGAGTTAGTTCTTCCTTATTACTAGAGTTCCCGGTCATATTTACAGGAAACGTGTTCCGAATGTAACCGATTCATGATCGCGCGAACACGGGCATTTGTAGGTTCACTCCTGAGACCGCGATTGTAAATTTATAAGTGCTGAAACGTTCACTTAGTCACCAGGGTGTTTACGAGATCACGGGCGTAGGTGCGCGTGGATGATCACGAAGGTCTTGAGCGTCTGTATGTTAACGTGTTTGTCGCTTGCGCTAGCGTGCATGTAACTTCGCGTGCAGAATTCGATTTTTCAACCGAGGGGCCGTTCGCATATTCGTGTGTATTCTTGGATGATCGCGCGCGGACCGTGAATCTGATACTTAATGTTTAGTGTATGGTACAGATGTTAGAAGAGGGTAAGTTTTCCCATATCACAAGAGTTCCCGGTCATGTCCAACTGAAGGCGGCTAAGACCGAAGGAAGCGACTTCTTGACATGACCGATGCATTATCGCGCGAACATGGGCGTTTGGAAGTGCCCGCTTGAGACCACGTTTATAAGTTTACTAGTGCTAAAGCATTTACTTAATCACTGGAGTATTTTCATGTCTCTAGGACCGAGAGTAAAGACTTCCGAACGTAACCTATTCATGATTGTGTGAGCGGTAGGTTATTGCTTGAAACTGCGTTTGTAAGTTTATATGTTCTTCCACGTCATTAAATCACCGGTGTGTTTCAATGTTGGCGAAATCGCGGACGTAAGTATGTGTAGATGATTGCAATTGCATGTTGGCGTTTGTGACCAGGTTTGTCTTATCGCGTAGGCCACGAGCGTTTGTATGTATATGCGCGAATATGCAATTAATTGTGTTAGTGAGTGTTATTATGAGTCTAACTTAGAATATAATAAACCTGTTTTAATCCACCTAGAGGTGCAATTGTGCCTTTCTCATTTCTACAAACTATGATTTAATAGCTGGTTCGTACAATATAACATTGTGGAAATGTCTTTCATTCTTATTACACTTGGTAAGTATATATAAGAGCACATTTTTGCATTCATCGCGGTATCGGTTTGAATCGGAGTTTTCTATGTGATCGCACTCCACAACCCGTAACTCCGGAGCCGAAAGTCGGATGGAGATGGAATTTAATATCAGTTTCCGACGACGCAACACCTTTCATTTGAGACTAAGTTGATCAAATCGGTCTAGCTATTTTCGAGAAACCAATATAACCGTTATTCTGAATTTGGATGCTTCCGGATCCGTCGATGGTGGCCAGTATGGCCAAAGAGACTTTGAATGACTGTTGGTGGCCTAGATCTACAAATTCAACAGTTGTGTTTACATTTTGGAAAAAATTTCACCTTTTTACATTCATCGCAGAATTCGTTAGAATCGGGATTTGCTGCGTGATCGTACGTATCACCCTGTAATTCAGGAACCAGAACTCGGATCCACACAAAATTCAACAGCAGCTGATGGACCTTTCATTTAAAATCAAGTTTGTCAAAATCGGTTCAGAAAATTTCGAGAAACAAACCGATGTGGACAAATCAACAAATTTTGTTTTGTAACCATACTCTTCAACTCGTAATCCGGAACAAGATGTCGGTTGAAAATGAAATTCAATAGCAACCTATGGGAATATTATACCTTTCATTTGAATCTTAGTTTGTAAAAATCGGTTCAGCCATCTCCGAGAAATCGATGTGGACATTTTGTTAACAAATCCGCACATACACACATACATACATACATACATACATACATACATACATACATACATACATACATACATACATACATACATACATACATACATACATACATACATACATACATACACATACATACACACAGATATTTTGCGATCTCGATGAACTGAATCGAATGTTATATGAGACTCGGCCCTCCGGGCCTCGGTTAGAAAGTCGAATTTTGGAGCAATTGCATAACCTTTCTATATGAGAAAGTCAAAAGAATAATATTTAATTAGCTTAATCAGCATGAGTTCAATGTTATCTTCATGTGATTATATTTTGAAATGTTGGTGGAATGGGTTTGAAAGTGGAGAGAATGGGGGGTTAGTAGAGTGGGAGTGGAGGATGCGTCAGAAATCCTTCATCTTATTTCGGTATACGGGGTGGATGAAGGAAATGCGGGCGTGAGGGTGGTCCAAGGGGAGAGGAGTGATGAAGGAGGGAGGTGTAAGGGCAAGGCAAGGGGGGGGGGAGGGGCGGCTACGCAATACTCAACTGCATATTTTGCCTTCCATTTGAGACTTGGTTTGAGAAAATCGGTTCAGTCATCACCGAAGAACCGATGTGACTTTAATTGTGGAATATGCCCGGAATTCCGGACTTCCGGAATCGTCAATAGTGGACAATATATTCAAAGAATGTTTGATTGGCAATCAGTGATCTAGATCTGCGATTAGAAGTAATTTGGTGACCATTTCAATAGTTTTTAGCCTCTGAGGTATTACGATTGTACCGATTTATATGGGAAATTCCAGTGTATGCTTACTAACACCCCTGTAACTCTGGAAGCAAGAGTCAGAACCGAATGAAATTCAGCAGCAGTCAATGGTATTACTGTATCTTTCATTTGAAATCAAATTTGTAAAAATCGGTAGAGAATTCGTTGGGGAATATGTGTGATATTAGCTTAGGAACTTGGCGGGTTCCCCGGGGGCGTCATGAACCGTCATAGGTGGCCAATGTGGTCAAAGCTGCTTAAATTGATCATTAGTGATCCAGACCCGCAAACTAGAGTAATGTTACATCAATTTTAATATGTTTTACATCATTTTAACATCATGGTGGAACCAGTTTATATGGGAATTTGCTGTGTGACCGCACTCTTCAACCCGTAACTCCGGAACTGGAAGTCGGATCAACTAAAAATTCAATAGCAGCTTATGGGAGCGTTATGCCTATCAGATGAAACTACGAAAATCGGTTCAGCCATCTCTGAGAAAATTGTGTGAGTTTAAATGACACACACACATACACACACACATACATACACACACAGACATTTGCCTATCTCGACGAACTGAATCGAATGGTGTATGGTATAAAAGTCGATTTTTACAGTGATTGCATAGCCTTTCTTTATATGAGAAAGGCAAAAAGGAACCATAACATGCCGAATAAAGAAAAAATATACAAAGATAGTGGAAAAGTAAACCAATAGAAGCACAACAAAACAGACGAATGAAGTAGAAGAGAAGAATACATGTAACATGCACTCAAACTACTTCAACTTTATGATATATTCTTCCCTAAGGAGGAAAAGCTGGGTAAACACCAATCCTTCCCCCAAAGGCGAAAATTTTTGGTGAAACCACTCTCCTTAGGAAGGATTGGCCTACTAAGCCAAAACAAGTTCCGGCTTCGCTGTGTCCAATCGGCTTAACAGAACTTCTAGTCTAAAGGGAAATCACGTTTGACCAGTCGTTTGATTGGAAACACAAATAGTGTTTCCATTTTAGGATTTAGCGTCAAGCCGTCGCTAATCTATTCCGGCAATAAGTTAGTGTCGGATTCTGATGAGACGAAGTCGAAACGCACCCATGACTTTATTGCTTTGACTAGTCCAAATGCAGCAAATTATGTTTATTTAACCCTCAAAAAGGCAAGGGGTCCAGAGGCCCGGATAGTTACAGTTCTCTAGTTTCAATGAACTTGTAATTTGAAATACAAATGATCGAACGTTTTCGGGACTTCTCAGTGAGCCATGGTGATTAGCCATTGTAGACACAGCCACCACCTTACACAATGTAACAAACCCGTTACGGGCAAAAGAAACTGATGGGAATCCATCGGCAGTGGTGGGTAGCCGCTGTAGACACAGCCACCACCTTACACAGCCTTACATAAATGGCAATTAATTGATGCCAATCGTCGACAGGTTTTCAGTGGTGATCTTATGTGGCTTTTCTTTTATCTGTTCTCACGGTAAAAAGGGACATGTTTGTCTTTACCTGGAGGCATGTTGGTGGACTTGAGTGATTCGTAGTTATGCTGCCAAAGTTCGACTCACACCCACCCAACAGAAGACAAAAGTTAAGCTCGTAAGATATTAAGCCTGTTCCAATGACCCAGCCACTTCTAGTTTTCCGATCTGTATATTTCACATCCTTGCTCTTACTTGAGTACTATGGCTCTAAATTTTAATAACTTTCCCTACCCAGTAATCTCTAGCTAATTGAATGTCGTTAAAACGTAAGAAAATGTGGCCCGGACGGCCGTCTGTCAAATACCATTCGACTCAGTTCGTCGAATTCGGCAAATGTCTGTGTGTTTGCGTATGTATGTGTGTATGTATGTATGTATATATGTATGTGACCAAAACCATGCACATCGGTTACTCGGAGATGGCTGAACCGATTTCATCAAATCACTTGTCTCAAATGAAAGGTACAACGTTCCCATAGGCTGCTATTGAATTTTATTCAATTCCGAGTTCCGGTTCCGGAGTTACGGGTTTAAGAGTACGGACACACAGCAAATTCACATTTTTGCCTTTCTTCTATAGAATAGTTATGCAATCACTCTGAACATCGTCAACTTAATCCCGGTTTTTTTACTTACATAGGTGTTCTGTATTTTAACAGGGTCGTAGTTAGGGGAATACGGTGAGATCCCCCCCGCCCACATCACTCACCACCCTTCCCTAAACGGCCCTTCCCTCATCAAGTACCCCTCTACGCGGATAAAATTTTCTAATTCCTAGAATAAATTTTCCTAGTGGGTCTGAAAAACCAGTGCAAAATTTGGTTTGAAATGATTTTGAGTTGAGAAATTTTTGGCGGGGTCTAAATCCCCGAACCCTCCTCCTGGATTCGTCGCTGGTTTCAAGTGTTTCAGCGTCGACATATAGAGACCAAAGTTCGTAGCTGTCGATTTATTGAACGTATGTGTAAATCGCCCTGAATATTCAATAGGCATTTCCATCATTATATTAAACATAACATAGCCATGGAATCGTAGTTTGGATAAATGAGAAAGGCACAATTGCACCACTAGGTGGTTTAAAACGGTTTTTTTTTATATAAAAGCAAGGCTAAGCCCCATGATGCTTCGCACACGACTTGCATATTTTAGTAGAAGAGTAGTTTTGAAGCCTCCTGTTTCGCCTCATACCACATGGGAGCAGGACTCAGTGCACAGTCGTCCAGAATTCAAATTTAGGAATTTTTAGATTTCACTGAAACTAAACCTTTTTGCCTTATTATGTCTCTGGAAAAGTTTTCATAGTTTGTGGGCCCCTTCTTTTTGTTAAAGCAGCAGTTACGATGGTTCAAATTTTACCAAGATCAAAAATTATACTTTTTAGTCATTCTAGATAGAGTCATATGACCTTCAGTAAAGTTGTAGAACGATAAATTTTAGAAAAGTTTGCTGAAGACATGTAAGCTTTATCTTTCATAATTTCCATTTTACAACAAATTTAAAATCAAAGGTTAGGGTGTTTCTTAGAAAAACTGTTTTATTCAAATAACTTTTGCTGTATTTATTTAAAACTGAAGTAGTCTTCAGAGAACTTTTAGATCGTTTTAAGGTGAACAATCTTAATAGGGTTAGATTTTTCTAAAGAAATTTCTCTAACTCGAAAAGAGGCGAGTGATCTTATGCTTAAAACCTCTATAATCAAAACAAAAGAAATGAAAACTGCAAAAGTTATATTAACAATTTGGCTTTTCGTTAATTGACCATTGGTAGTATGTTTAAATTACTTTCACGTTGAACAATATTAAAGATATGGATTCGTTTTCATGATAACATTTTGCGCTTTACAAGACTATTCTATCATTTCAAATGGTGGGTAGGATGGTTCTAAATTTATTAAAATCAGAAAATTAACTTTTTAATTGTTCGAGATAGTTTTGCAGCCTTCCAGAAAATTGAAAAAATCTAATTTTAAAAAACTTTGTCGAAGACACTGGAACTCTTTTCATTTAACAAGAAATTTACCGAAAAAAAATTACGGTGTTTCTTAAAAAAAAGTTTTATCAATATGACTTTTGTAGTTTTGATTCTTCATTAAGATGACTTTAGAAATACTTTTCTTAATATACTGAACCTCTAGCTGCTTTCGTTATAAAGTTATATATTAGACTTTTGACTAAAAATGAACTATTTTTTGAGTAAATATTGCAGGGTATACAAAAAATACTGTATTTGCAATTTTTTGGTGATCCATACTACAAAGCAAGCTATTTCACATGACAGAAACCATATTTAATGTTAAGTGCTATTTGAAAAATTATGTTTATATGTAAGTGTTTTCATAACTTTGAAACGAAACAAGTTTAGTACTTAGTATATGAAAACAAATTATACACCCCAAAATAAGTTATCCAAAGAGTACTTTGGTGTTACATAAAAACTACAAAAGTTATAGAAATAAAAACCGTTTTTTAAGGAACACTCTAAAGCTTACATTTGGATTTGTCGTGCAAAAAATATAAAAGATAGAACATGTGTGTCTTCAGCTATTTTTTCTAACATGTGCTGTTTTACAACTTCATCGAAGACAGTCAAACGTTATCTCGAATCGTTAAAAAGTTCAATTTTAAATCTTTTCAAAATAAGCACCACCCTAGCTTTTGTTTAAACGAAAAGATGGGCCTTGCATAGTATAGCAACTTTCCTAAACATATGGTAATGCTAAGTTATTTAGTATTAGCAAAAAGTAAAAATTCGTGCTAAATTTACATTTTGGACCAGTGGATCAATACTTGGCTGAGATACTTCAAGCCGCCGGATGCCACACGGCCTTTAGGATGATATTGTGCAAAGAGAAATAATATTATCAATCTCCCTGCGAACCACAGAGGAAACTCATCCCAGTCACTCAACAAAAGGCACAAATCTCCGAACTAGGCGGGAAAAGTGCCATTTGAATTATTATATTCTACTTAGTCCAAGCAGAATTCAGATAACTTGCTTCTTGATATGAAATGTGCGTCGAGGTCGGAATACCGATATTTTGAATCGAAATGTTGCTAACAGAATGCCCTTTTACGAAACGTGGTTTATTTTGCACGATCTAGCTACATTGAAAAGATTAAAAAAGGAAAATTGAAACCACCGCCTCATACTCCCCATACAGTGAAGAAAGTTTTTCGTGCACGATTTGTGTCTGAACCATTATTCTACTTACATATCTGCAACATATTGGGTTGTGAACACTTACCTGAAAAGAAAAGTAAATGGAAACGCTTAGTAAAATTGTAGAGTGGCAATATTTATTTTTGCCTTATATTTATTACAAATTATAAATTATTCTCTACCATATACGTACAAGTAAATATTCATTGAAGGTATAAACCACTAACCGTTTCCTTAAATGGAATCACAATCAATATCAGATCCTAAATAATTAAATGATCAACCGTTTCATAGCTCAAATTGAAAATGAATGTAAAGTATAATCGAAACTGTTAACTAGGTTGAAAAATTCAGCACTGCACATCGAAAGCTTTTCCGCTGCCAAAAAACTGTAGTTTGACAAAACTCCCCTCCTTTTCTCGTGCAAACCGGAAATTCCACACAACGTAGAAATAAATAATTCCACAAACCATATCACAAACACAATCCGACAAAGAGGTAAAAATTGCTCAATTAAAGTGAACAAATACCGCCAGAGTCCGAAACGAAAGAGAAATTTGATGCCTCCACGAGTTCGGGGTGTAAAATTAGATTTAATTAGGCGCCATCCACCACGGTCGGAAAGTTACCGATACGGAAAGGTAAAAGTAAAATGCCGTTGATTTGTGCCGGTGGCTTCGATTACATATCCGCACAAAATCGGTAATGAATTTAATAAACCAATTGGACCATGATACGTTTGGAATTGGCCGCGATCGTTTGGTGTAAATAAATAGCCATTCGTATGTTTCGTAGTGAAAGTAGTCTTCTGAACAATTGCATCAAATTAGGTTACATTTTCTTTACTTAAATAAAATGCCAGCAGGAAACACATAATCCATCTTTGCAAGAGTCAATGGTTGATGAGATCCAAAATCACATCTAAAACCCCCTAAATGTCCCCACCTCAAAAACAGACAGTATTCCATGAGGTCAACTTTCGCGCCAAATTTCCTTGCATCGATTTATTATTCTGTCGTTTCTGTTCCTGACAGAAAATCTTTTCGCCGGATGTTCATGTACCGCGAAGAAAAACGCCTGCTCCACCTTTTGGCTTCCCGAAACATAATTCAGTCAAAGAAGTATGTCTGCTGTTGTCTGTTCTGTCTTCGGCTCCCGACCCGAGTGCTATTAGTAATAAGACAACGAACTCCCAGCGCGCAGCAGAACCGATATTTGTGTGTTTTACTTTTCTCGTTGTACCAACAACAGAACAGGCCGGATCAGTGTTGCCACGTGCAGAGATTTATCTGGAAAGTTACAAGTTTGTTTTGGTAGCACTTTTTTACAGCCTAATGTTGTATTTAGAAAACACAAATGTAGTATAGAGTAGTTGTGTTCTTATAGTTTGATTGCAAGAACAGCCATTATTTAGAAAATGCAAATTTGTAAATTTGGCTGAAAAGTAGACGACAAACAGCAAAGTTTATGATTTCTACCATCCTAAGATTTGTTATTAGTATAGCGACTAACTGAGACCTTCAAATCCAATTTTGAAAAAAACTCACAATGAAAACAATAATCACAAAAATACAATGGTCAAACTCAAATGTTATCCGAAAACTGGTGTGAGTTTAAGCAATACGAAATTCGCATATGGAAACTGATACCTTTATTCTTGCCGTTGTGATGTAACGAGATATGTGAGTATAAGCAGTAAAACTTGGAGCTCCGGTCACATACGATGGCCAGTGACTTCAGGTCTCTATGCATTAAACGGAGTGTTCTGATGACGAAAATGGAGCTTAGCCTTACATACGTCGCATATAGTCAATTCCATCATACTGAAAACGCAGTAATAATAACCTTCAAAAATTTGGCCCAGGCGAGAAGATACATTTTGTATAAAAACCAGAAATACGTGATTGAGTGTGACAATCGAATCAAGACACCGTAAATATGAAAATTTTAAAATTCGTCCATATACATACATAACTTGACACCGCGTACCTGCAATATTGTAATTCAGAGAAGTGAAATAACTAGTTACGATACGGAGGATACTTCAAGAAACTTGCAAGGGGTTCTCAACGATGTTTGTTTCATGAGAATTCCTACTAAACGTTGCCATTGAACAGACAACTATTGGCATATACAAGGTACAACATTATATGTGCCAGTTCTGTGATGAGACTTATGGAAAACTATGCTCAGAGGAAAAATCATCAACGAAAATCAACTCCATTACACAGTTTACAATACTAACAACTGAATCACAATTGGTAGCCAAATTTAAGGTTGCTGTACTGGCCACATTGACATCCAAAACTACAACATCCAGTACCTCAAAATATACAACCAGCACCATCATCGAGAAAGTAACTGCGAAAGGCGATCCCGATCAGAAACACATAACAAAAACGTTTCAAAACTGTTTCTCATGCTGTTGTAAATTTCTGTTATTTTAACTACTAACTAGACCAGATTTATAACACAGCTTGCTACGAGAATTGCATTCTGTTATAATCTTGTTATTGCATTCTGATCGGGATGGGTTTATACTTGTGACCCGTAAGTGCATAAAGCAAGAAAGAACATCGACAAGAGGGACGTTAATGATCACCAAAATGCACCGCAGCGCGAAAAGATCTCGGGGCGCACAATGACAAGCCGTGCGCACGGAATCTGCGGGACGCTAATATTCTTTTGTTTTATGTTTTGTGAATATATAAAAGACCCACGATTCCGTTCTCTGTTCCATTCCAAAGGACCAAAGGAGTGACATTAACCTTCTTAGCCAAGTCACTCCCAACGTTTTATCCTAACCCCCTATAAACTGAAACGGTCGCTACGGTTGTCCTCGTTTCTTCCTCATTCAAGTTTCAAAACGATTCGTTGGTTGAATTGTTCATTAAATAAATAACTCCTTGCCGTGTAATATTGAAACATCTTCAAACCAAACTCTGCACAGTAGGCCTGGCTGTTTTAAAATCTGCGACATATTATAATATGCTTCAAATATTAATGCTGACAAGAAAAACACTAAAGACTAACTGCTGTGTTTTCCAGGATGCTCTTCAATACTGGCTGTGTAAAGGTTAGAATAGAATAGAATAAATAGAATAGAATATAAAAGACCCGCGATTCCGTCCAGCTAACGCATTGATCCGTGTCAAATATGAGAATCAAAGATTTTTGAACTCACTAAAAGCCGGAACGTCAGGCAGTAAACGACAATAGTTTTACTCAAGAAGGCTGAGACAACCGTTTTCAAATAATTTTTATCATCTCTTCATCCCAGTCATTTGAACATAACCAATTAACTAGGGAACTAAGAAAATGTACAAGGGACTTAAAGCTCAATCAGAAAATTCATGAATCTAATGAAAACGGAAACTAAACATTTGAAAAGAGCAAATCTTTAGAAGTCAATAGTTAGATTTATATATTTGCGGGTCTTAAATATCAGGTAACAAAAATCATCTACATTATTATGTCAACTGTTTAAAAAGCGATTATATACTAGACTTTTCATATAGGTATGCCACGATAGCACGTACCCACGATAATGCATACACACTAAAAAAAATATTAAAATGGGATGACGTAAACAACCACACACAGCATAATTTTTCGACTGACCATACAATTTAACATCCTGTACAATTTTCGGTTATGTTGTGAGCTCACTGGTGAAATGTATGTGTGTAGCCCATATATTATCAGCTGACATTTTTTTTCTAATGACGCTATGGTGATACAATTTTCATATCGCGTGTAACGTTCCGTTATATTTGATGGAAGCTGTTTATTACAGCTCATTCAATGGAAATTTATCGGTATTTCTCCAATGGTGTACATTTTGCCTCGATAGTACGCCAACATTTTACTTCGATATTAAGCCTACAATTTCTCACTTTATTTTGTAAACTTCAAAAAAATAGGCCACTTTTAGTCTTGTGAGCTGTAAAGGGAATATTTGCGATGTTTGTTTGTTTCAATTGCCGTCAAGTTATACTTTATCGATGTTTTGGCTGTTTTCGGCAAATCGACGACTAATCTCCCATTCTAAACATACAAACGCTCGTGTCCTTCGCGATAACATAAACCTGGTCACAACCGCAAACATGCAATTGCAATCATCCACACATACCCCGCGATCTTGCCAACATTAAAACACCCCGGTAATTTAGTGAATGTTTTAGCACTTATAAAGTTACGAACGTGGTCTCAATCATTAACCTACCGCTCGCGCGATCATGAATCAGTCCCGTCCTGAAGTCTCTACCCTAGATCATAGCAGCCAAACCTCATGCCTTCAACTGGACTAATCAAAATGACGATCATATATACACGGCGACATGACCGGGAACTCTAATGAAATGGTAGAACTTACTCTCTTCTAGCATCTGAGCCGTGCACTAAAAATCAAGTATCAGAATCACGGTCCGCGCGTGATCATTAAAGAACATGCGAGTGGCCACAAAGTGATTGAAAATAATTTATATACGCGTTACTTACACGCTAGCACACGCGACAAACACGTTAACACGTTAAACGCTCGAGTCCTTCGCGATCATTCAAGCACACATACGCCCGCGATCTCACCAACAGGATAACGCCCTGTTGTAGCACTTATAAATTCACGGTCGGTCTCAATAGTGAACCTACAAACGCCCGTGTTCGTGCGATCATGAACCGGTTACGTCCGTATTCTCGGCCCTAGTAGCATAGGTCCAATGCCTTCAGGTGGACCAAACAAAAAATGACACTCATATCAGCTAAGCAACACGTTCCATGGCGACATGACAGGAAACTCTAGTGAAATGGGAAAACTCACTTTCTTCTAGCACCTGAACTCATACACTGAAAATTAAGTATCAGGTTCACGGTCCGCGCAATCATCTAAAAGCTCGTGAATATGCGAATAGACATACGGTTTTAAAATCGAATTTATACACGCGACAAACACGTTAACATACAAATGCTTGAGCCCTTCGCGATCATCCATGCAACCTACACCCGTGATCTCGCATACATGATAACATCCCAGTGTGAGTAACGTGTCAGCACTTATACATTTTCAAACGCGGTGTCAAGCGTGAACCTACAAACTCCTGTGCTTGCGCGATCACGAATCGGTCACATCCGGAAATCGCTATTCTCGGTACCAGCAGTCTATGCCTTCAATTGGACTAATTAAAATATAGACAGATCTCATATCCACTGGACAACACGTTCCATGGCGACATGACCCGGGACTCTAGTGATATGGAGTAACTCACTCCCTGTAAGAATGTGAATTGTACACCGAAAACTAAATATAAAAATGACGGTCCGCGTGACCATCCAAGAACACACGCGAATATGTGAATGGCAACACAGTTACAAAATCGAATTTATACACGCAAAGTCACATGCACACGAGCACACGCGACAAACACGTTAACATACGAAGGCTTAAGCCCTTCGCGATCAACAACGCTCACCTACGCCCGCGATCGCGCAAACTTGATAACACCCCGGTAATAACGCTTTAGCACTTAAGAAACTTCAAACGCGGTCGCAAACGCAAACCTACAAACGTCCGTGTTTGCGCGATCATGAATCGGTCACGTTTGGAAATCATCACCCTACGTCCTAGCAACATTTAGTTGGACCAATCGAAAAATAAAGCTCATATCCACTAGACAACACCTTCCATGGCAACATGACAGGAAACTCTAGTGATACGGAAGAACTCACTTTATTCTAGCATCTGAGCCGTACATAAAAAATTAAGTATTAAATTAAAGGTCTGCGCGCGATCATCCAAGAACACACGCGAATATGCGAAAGGCCCTCGGTTATAAAATAGAATTTATACACGTGAAGCTACATACACCTTAGCACACGCGACATACAAACGCACAAGCGATTGAACACGTTAACGTACAAACGCTCGAATCGTTCGCGATGATACACGCAATCTCGAAGTATCTACGCCCGCACATATCTGATCCATACAATAAATATCACATTCAGAATCACGCCCCGCTACAATTAGCATTGGGCAGTGTTTTAGTGGGCGACGTTGCCTGTTGAAGGGTTAGTTAGACAAAATAAACCTGTTTAAGTTATCCATTGTCACACCAGATTCGAAACAATTGGTGTAAAACCCGGAGGCCCAGAGATCGTCCCAAAACTACTGGAGTCTACGGGTCAAACTCGGAGGGGCACCAGCCCTACACTTCATGGAGCGACGTCCCCAGTAAATTCAAGTTTGATTTCGCCCAGAAACTGATGATCTAGCAAGGAATATGCAACTGCGGGCTCGATGGATTCAAACTTCAAGACTGTATAAGCAAGAGAATCTGGATAAATAAATATTACCTTTCATTAAGTCTCACAAAGGTCCGGTAAAGTTCTGGCCAGATTTCGCAAGCTACCACAGTGCCAGAATGTGCTACAGTGGTACCGCGACAATAAGGAGGATTCGGTTGACAAGGATATCATTTCATTTTTTCGTATAATCGAAAAGTATTGAGCAATTATCAAGATCTAATTAGTCAACACTGGAAAACGATACTAGACTCCACGCAGATGTCTCGATGTTGGCAAGAAAAAATGGTTGACTAGTCCAGTGTGCGGCAGATGGCGGGAACTTCAAATGCGAATTCACCCGAACGTCGTCCAAATAATTATGCAATTTCTTTTATAAAAATACAATTAAAAAAGCCTTCATTTGAACTAAATTTCATTTTCGAAATCAAATCAAAGCCGAAAACACCTGGTTCTATGTGCCCAAAAGAGAACAGAATAACACAGTATAGATGAAAAACTCCCGATACAGATGAAAATGTGGCAACACTGATTCGGGTGCCGGCGGGATAACGAACCAAAACTTCACAGAGAGCAAAAAGAAACAGCTCACCATTAAGCTGAATCGGGGCGGGGGGATTGTCCTTGGTTCGCTCGCTGAAATTATAGGTCATTCGCTCTTGCGCCCGACAGGCTGCTGTTGCTGCTGCTGCTGCTACTACTGGGCCGGGGGCCGCACGAAGTGAATGAGTTGTTGTGCCGCGGAAATGAGGGGGGCGGTGACAACAGGAGCAGTCTCGTCGACTGGCAGTAATAAATTTGCAGAACCCAAACTTGTGTTTGTTTCTTTCGGACGCGGTTTTGTGCTTGCCGTGTGCCGCCGGCTAGTAACATAGTGCCACCACGAGAGGTAAATACATTGACACCAGCACTGCCTATTGGCGCTGGGATAGGTAAGCAAGCATAACCGAAAGCTAGAGGGGGGAAGAAGCGCCAGTGATGGTAAACTGATAGAGAATGTTGAAGTCGCACAGTTCTTACGCATGATTGATGGATGGTAAAAGCAACCCATTTTAGTATAGTTGACATTGATATAGAAAATTTTCGTGAGGATTACGTCAACTGTGTAATTGTCTACAGGATCTGGTATTTATTGTATTACCGAAGTAAGACGCTGATTTCACAAACCTGGCGATAGATGTTCGAGCCTCAACCAGGAAGAATTTACATTGATACAAAGCATCATTGTACTAGTCTGGAAATGGTCCGATGATCTAAGAATTGTTTTAAAATAAATTCTTATCAATTTTAAGAACTCTCACTGTAGTCATAACTTAAACACAAACAAACCATAAAATTAAACGAATAATTCGCCTATTATCGATCGGTTCGAAGTTCAGCAATCATTTACACCCGAGTCGGTTGTCGGTTCCCTCCACAGCACAATTCATTGCAGTGCTTTATTCCGTCGTAAATCGAAAGCGACGCATTTGCTACTGATACGTCCGGAGTGGAGTCCAATCCCGACAAAGTGACCGAACCGAACGGAAATGTCTAATTGAATTACCGCTCCCTGTTTCTGATGAATGGTCTGGCGCTCGTGTGAGGATGAGAAACTTCGCCATAGCCTAGATAAGCGTCTTCTGATTTGTCATCCCATCACCATAGGAGCACGTGGAAACACACACACAAACACACGCGCACACCCACACACGAGCAAAACCGGACAGCGGAAACGCAAAAGGAATTGAGTTGTTGAACTGCGAAGAAGCTGATGGTCCGTTCCTGTAGCTACAGATTCTGCAAGTTCGCCGCTTTTCTCTTCGTTGACCAGCACGAACGAAGACTGGGGTGAAAATCGCTTTATATGCATGTACGGAAACAAATCAAATAAAATTTAATAATGCGTCACCATTGGAAGCAGGGTCGTAAACGTCAAGCGGGCGTCAATCAGCTGAGGGATAGATGTATGTGTGTAGGTTAAACAAACCATATACCTAATAACTGCGCCATGCGTAGATTTAGGGAAAAACAAAGTTCACTGTCGAATCGCCAAACAGCTACGTTGGTGGTTTGATTTCTTTAATTGCGTCTAAAATCATAGATAGTCGTCACAAAGCGTGTCATACATGCCAATTGGAACTACAAAGGAATATTTTGTATCACAAGATTAATTAGCAATTATGCGGCTTTTGCGAACTATTCAATTGTTGAAACGAAGTAGCGGGTTTCAAAATAGATTTAATTGACTAAACTACTGTTTCTACGCGCATTCTGTACGGATTTTCAAAATAATCCCTACGGATAAGGATTTTTAATGTGTTGGTGTTTCTGTTCGGTGGCATGATAAGTAACTCATTCAACGGATAGATTAAATATTAAGAAAACTGCTATAATTGACGTAATTTTTAGACGGATTTCCGAGCCGTGAAATTCGTCGACACTTCCAGCTAAATGAAATAGGTAAACATACGGAATCTATTCCCAGTCAAAATTTTCCAGAAATTTCCGTAATATTAAGGAATACGCTCATCGATTTTAACAGTCATACGATCAAATCAATTAGAATCTTTGATCACCTGGTTATTCGATAAAATAATTTCCATAGAAATCTCCCAAGAAATAAATTCCATTTCAATTACGTTTTTGATCTGACATAAATGTGATCAGTCTACAAGTCAACCTACACGTTATGGACAGAATCTTGAAGGAATAAAAATCAAATTAAACTAGCCGAATGAATGCCATGGTATACATTGGTCACCCGATTTTATTAGCACCCGTTTTTATCTACCCCCGATTTTATCAGCCTCATATTAAAATTGATAGTTGGTAGTTTGTTGGGCTCAAGTAGACTAACCATGCTGAATTTGAGTAAATCCTTTCCTCTCTTTTTTACGCAAAAGTATTGTTTTATTTTGCACTGTCCTCTTAAAGAAAATTTAAACTAAATAATCAGGAAAGGGTATGAAGCTATATTTAGGTACTAAAGAAGAATATTTTAAGAGCTTCGGTTTCTTAAAGTGAAAGAAAAGTATATGTCCCGATTTTGTCAATGTATCCGTTTTATCAGCATGAAATTCACCAAGGGTCTTCACTGTATTATACAAGTTTCGATTGTGATGGCGATCGAAGTATAACTCACATCACTGCTTTGAATGGTTCTACAGAATTCTCTTGATTCGCACTACATACTAGACTGCGAGCGTCAGTAGAAAGACTATCAACGACCAACCATGTTGATCCTACGATAAATTCTTGAGATTGGAACAATCTGGAGCTGATAACGCTAAATCATGTCTTTACGATAGACTAATTTAGCCGACTCGTACGATGGAATTTCGACTTTCAACCGAGGGCAGGGCCGAGTCTTTTATACCATTCGACTCAGTTTGTCGAGATCGGAAAAAAATCTACATGTATGTGCATATGTGTGTATGCATGTATGTATCAAACAATCTCGCCGATTTTCCTCGGAGATGGCTGGACCGATTTACACAACCTTAGTCTCAAGTGAAAGGTACAACCTTCTCATCGCTATTGAGTTTTTTATTGATCCGACTTCTGGTTCCGGAGTTACGAGTTGAAGAGTACGATCACTCAGTAAATTCCCATGTAAACTGGTAACACCATGATGTTCAAATAATGAAATACATATTATGTTTGCATGTTTGCAATATTACTTGGATATGCGTGTCGTGACCCACCGAAGACGCCTCGACCACAATGGCCATCTATGACGGTTCTTGATGCCTCCGAGAAACTCGCCAAGTTCCTAAGCTCATATTCTCTAGTGAACTCTTAACCGATTTTCACAAACTTAATTTCAGATAAAAGATATAATACTGCCATTGACTGTTATTGAATTTCGTTCAGTACTGACTTTTGCTTCCGGAGTTACAGATTGGTTATTGCGGTCACAGTAATTTCTCATATAAACCGGTACAATCGTAATACCTTATAGGTTAAAAATCTATTGAAATGAGCATCAAATTACTTCAATTCCTAGGCCTAGTTCACTGATAGTGAATCAAACTTTCTTGGAATATATTGTCCACTATCAATAATTCCGAAAGTCCCGGGTTCCGGCCATATTCCAGAACTAAAGCCACTTCGGTGATGACTGAACCAATTTTCATTGTCAGTTTTAATTGATATTATATGAAGTTGGCTGTTGCACCCCCTCCCATCCACCTCATACCATTCTTCCTCTCACACCCTCTCTCCAAAAAATCGTGACTCGAAATCCAGGTTGCTTTGAAATCATGTCAGAAAAAAAGTTGTAGAGAAATAATAAAATAAGAAAACCATTTTTTCGAAAGTTGTCGTACTGGAGCTGTATTGCTAGGTTCTCGGAAGGGCTCCCCGTCAGAATCATTCAATTGCAGCGGGCTATGTGCGGGCGTAGAGATTTCGCGATCGCGTGTATCATCGAGAAGGGCTCGAGCATTTGTACGTTAACGTATTCGATCGGGTGTGCTTTTGTATGCCGCGGGTGCTAACGTGTATGTAACTTCGCCTGCATTAATTTTATTTTAAAAACCGAGTGTCCATTGGCATATTTGCGCGTGTTCTTAGATAATCGCACGCAGACCGTGAATCTGATACTTAATTATTGGTGTACGGTCCAGGTGCTACAAAAAGTGAGTTCTTTGAATGTATGGACCTAAGTTGCTAAGACGGAGGGTAAAGACTTCACGGGCATTTGTGAGCTCGCGTTTTAGACCGCGTTTGTAACTTTGTAAGTACTAAAGCCTTCACCTTATTACCGGATTGTTATCAAGTTTTCGCGATCGCGGGCGTAGGTGAGCGTGGATGATCGCGAAGGGCTTAAGCGTTCGTATGATAACCTGTATGTCGTGTGTGCTCGCGTGCATGTCACGTCGCGTGTATAAAGTCAATTTTGTAACCATTTGCCAGTCACGTATTCGCGTATGTTCTTGGATGTTAATTTTGATGTTTAGTTTCCGGTATACGGTTCAGATTCTGACAGGCAGAGCCGTAGCGTGGTGTCCTGACACCCTTGGCGGAGTGTCAGTTTTGCCATTTCCTCTCGACGTTTGAACAATAATTTATTGTGTACATGAAAATGGCACGCTTATCCTAACTTATTCCATGACTTATCCTCACTTAGCTTATAAAGCAGATCAAGATTTCAACGCTCTTCAAATACGAGGGACACCCCGACCAACGGCACGCTATGGGCCTGAGTAGGAAAAATAAAATTGTTGAACGATGCGGCATTAAAAATACAACAAAAGTTGCATAACATTCCACTGGCACAAACTTAACTTGGACACCCAAAGTTTATTCGTGAATTAGGAGACTCAAAGTTTAAGTTTTTAAGTTTAAATTATTTTTTGAAGTTTTTTTATGCGGGGGATACGTACCGAAAATCTTTCGAAAGCGACGTGGACAATTGAAGTTTCCCAGCCTATTTCGGACAGAACCATCAATATAGAGCGCTAATAGATGATTAAAATTTTGTGAAATTTTAAACATTAGTCACTGAAGATTTATCTGCAATCTCATTCGAAGTCAGGTGTTTAAAGATGACGGACGGATGTCTAATAGGTATGAGCGTCACTTATTTTGTTGATCCAACTGAAGGCCTAGGCTGCTAGGACCGAAGGTAGATATTTCCGGACGTGACATTTGTAGCTTTCCGCTTTAGACCGCGTGTTAATGTTTATTAGTTTATTAGAGTTGTTTTCATGTTTGCGAGACCGCTGGTTTTAGTTTGGGTGGATGATCGTGAAGGTCTTAAGCGTTTGTATGTTAACGTGCTGAATGCTAGAAGAAAGTGAGATTCCCCATATCACCAGAGTTCCGGTCAGTCAGGTCGCGCCATGGACCGTGTTATTTAGTGGAGATGAGTGTCATTTAGTCCAATTGAAGGCATGCTACAAGGGGTAAGGGACTGTCGGACGTGACCGATTCATGATCGCATGAACACTTGTGCTGGTATACCTGCGGTTGGAACCGCGTTCGTGAGATTATAAGTGCTTAAACGTTCACTTAATCACTGGGGTATTTTCATGTTTGTGAGATCGCAGACGTAGTTGTGCGTGTACGAGGCTCAAGCGTTTGTATGTTAACGTGTTTGTCGCGTATATGTAACTTCGCATGGATAAATTCGATTCTAAAACCGTGTAGCACTTCGGAAATTCACGTGTGTTCTTTAAAGATCACGCAGATCGTGAACTTGATGCCCAATTTAGTAGAAAAAAGATCTCCCATATCACTTGAGTTCCCAGTTATGTAGCCATGGAACGAGTCGTCTAGCGAATATGAGCGATTTTTTTATTAGTCCAACATGCCACGCCTGTCCATGAGGCTAGGCCGCTAGGATCTAGAGTAGAGACTTCCAGACCTAACTCATGATCGCACGAGCGGTGAGTTAATGCTTGAGACCGCGTTTGTAAATTTATAAGTGCTAAAACGTTGACTTAATTATCGGGCTGTTTTAATATTGACGAGATCGCGATCGTAAGTTTGTGCGGATGATTGCAATTGCATATTCGCGTTTGTGACCAGGTTTGTGTTATCACGAAGACCACGAGCGTCTGTACGTTTTGCATGAGAGAGATTGTGAGTCTAAATGAGATAATATGCAAGTGGTTGTGTTAGTGAGTGTTAGTATGAATCTTGTTTAAGATAAAGTAATAAATAGAAAAATGACATTTCGAATAAATTACCAAACTACAAAAAGTTGAATAACTTTCACAATTTCCATCCGATTTAAGCCGATAAGTGCTTATGTTTATTGTCTATTAGCAGGCTTTCCCATAAAACTATCTTGATCAAACGCTCATATTTCTTTAAAAAAATAAGAAAAAATACGAAAAAGTTTAATAAACTCGTAAATAACATGAGAACCAGTAGTCGCCCTAAAACAAAATGTTCAAATGACCGAAAATGCACTCAATTACCTTTAATTCAACATAATAGTATTTCATATCGATGCACTACAACCGAAGATATTTGGATTTTGCTGAACGTACTTTTGATTTGAAAAGCGAATTTTTTATTGTAAATCGAAAACTGCTCGACTGTAAATTTTTTGGACTTAGTTTTCGGATTCAGCACACAAAATTTACATCAGAAATGGGTTTCAGATGTTGAAGTTCAGATTTTAATTTTTATTTTGTAAATTACTGTTATTAAAGATAGGATATTACTACCTTCGACAAAGTTTATTGTAGATGTATTTACTACAACTTTACAGAATACCCTAAGCAACCAATAAGCATTATAACGTAGCCTAATCTCTACTTTAGACCTGCATATAGGGCGGTCTTAAAAAACCGTTAAGCCCCATATTCTGATATGACGCTGGTATTCTGCCAGAAAAGGTGAAATATTGTGCTGTTACTGTGCAGAGATTGACAGACCGTTTTTGCACTACAATTGCTATTATATAGCACGAATGAATGTGTCAAATTTGTAAGCCCAATTTCGGCACAACTCATGCTAGCAAGAAGCTTCAATTCGCTATCATTTTCCGCAATGTTTTTGCGCTTTTCTATGTTTCCATTTCGATATCACGAACAAAAAGAAAAATATTGAAATACTGTTTAAAACTGTAATTGACTGTCTTCTAATGCTTTGAATGAATATCCTTGATGGATTTTTTTCTCATACGATATGAATACTGTTTTACGAAAAATATCTTTATTAAATCTCGAACAGAGGTATGCCTCACCCTTCACGGAAAGTGCGCTGCTTTCGCTGCATAGGCCTGTTTTTATTAGCCCCTTGGTGAATTTTGGGCTGATAAAACGAGGATATTGACAAAATCGGGACATACATTTTTTTCTATGACGCTAATATAGAGCTTGCGGCCATTGTAAATGCTACAATGAATTTTCAATGCAACATTGGTGCGGATATATGACCAATATTGCACAATGGTCTAATGTTAAGGGTTACTTGGGACACCGATTTGCCGTCTTTAATTCCACGAAAAAGAAAAGTTGCATCTCACTTATAGGACGATCTATATTTTTGCCTAAACAGAAGATAACCTTCTATAAAACCTTCCGCTTCAACTAACCATTTCGAAGTTATCCGAAACGAACACGTTTTTCGCTTTTTGATCTACTGTACAGTGAGATCGTGAAGGCGTTTTTATACCGGTACACTTGCATTACTCTAGGATCAGTTCACAAGTCATTCGGCTAAACAACCTTTCGGCCAAACGACTACTCAGCCAACCAACACTTTTTCGGTTAAACGACTTTCGTGAATAGCACCAAATTTTCAAACATCAAAATGTTAAGTCACAACAGAATGCTGTGTATGCCCAACTAAACGCTATTGATCTGCCATATTGTTTGGATTGAATGTTCCAAAAGAATCCAGTACAGCGCAACTGAAATATGATTGCAAATCCTGATGATAATAAATAAATTACACATTACACACTCGGTTTTATTTCAGCATTCACTTGAAACTGAATTGATTAGCTAGTATGTACGAAAAGGTCCAATAAAACAAGTGTGGGTATTTCCAGCGACCGACGCCTAAGCTCCAGAATTGCACCAGCACTTCCCCCGTCGTCGGTGTCGTCAATCGGCGGTGACCACAATTGCTGCCATAAACACCGGAGAGGAATATAATGATTGCAATTTTCTCGTAAAACATAACAGCTCTTGCGTGCATCAACACGAGCGATTTATGACCCCTGTCGGACGATTTCTTCGATGGTCCCTACACGAACTGCCCCGTACATATGAAATGAGCGTACATACAACACCACCATGGAGCATACGGAGGTGCTGCAATAACATTCCTTCGATTGGGAAAGGTCAGCAGCAGCAGTAACAACAGCAACAGCACATTCCGATCGGTTCATTGATCCAATTACATACATTGCATCAGGACGCCAACAGCGAAAGGCTTACCATAGTCATCCTTGTGCGACCAGGACTGGGTCAGCGTCGACGACGAGATGTAACACAGGCCGCTGGTCATCGTGGCTCCCCGGTACTAGGGTGGAAGGGGTGCTTTCACCAAAACGAAAGCTTCGCTACTGTTGAGCCTAAGCCAAGTTACGCGTCTATCTGTGGCGCACGAAAAAAAAAATTCCCTCGCACAGTCTATTATTACCGTCTGCGGTTTGACGATTCTTGCCGAAACCACTAACCACCGCCCGCAACGCGAAGATTTATTTTTATTTATTTCGGCGATATTTCCTAGTTCTGAAACACAACACGCCGTTAGGTCTCGAACTCACACTACCCTTTCGATTATGTAATTCGAACGACGATGGCACAACAAGCGACACAGCAGGCAAATCGCGCACCAAACGGGCAAATATTTATCTAATTTTTCCGCGAATCACGCACAAAACAAAGGCACATTTTCTCCGGACAGGGTATATCTTGCCGATCAGAACTACTCCCATTTAACACACAGGGCCTTCCGAACATGCGAACATTGGAGGAAACCGGATACCTCGCCGGTTCTTGGAACCAGACCGCGAACTAATTTGTAAGCGCGTCGTCCTACACCAGAACCGGGTTACATCCGTCCTGTCAGAACTTCAAAGCGATACTGTCTTACGCGGTACTGATTTTCGCTTGGAAACAACACTCAGATTGGGTTGGGTCGACTTCGAGTGTAGCTCGCGAGAAGAAACAAAGCGAACTGCTGCTGTGTCTTGGTGAGAATATAGGCGCAACCGTGCGGGCACGTAAACGAAAGTAGCAACAATGTCGTCTTGGTGCGCGCAAAATTGCGCTGAAGGGGTTTGAACTGCTGCTTTTGTTACTGTACAGAGGGAAAAAACAACTGATAGTCGCATATATCACAACGCGGGCGGTAGATGACACAAAGACTGGATGATGGTTAGTTACAGTAGAAAGAGGTAATAACGACAATACGTGAACAGCTGTGCTGCTGCTCTTTGTGGACTTTGCACAATAATGGGAAATTTCGATAGTGTTGGACTTTTCCGTGAAGCACCGTTAGAATGCTTAGATTTGGTAGTTGTAACTTTGGGTAAGTTCATTCTGCAACGTCGGAAAAATGTCATAGTAAACGCTAAATCTGCCCAAAACTAAACAAACAGATAAGCTTTAAAAAAGGGCAATGTTTGAAAATGTAGATTTGTGATTTATAGTAACTGTGGGGGAATGAACAACAGTGAGCTTAGCTTATGCTACGCTGGATGGAGGGTCCAGGTTAATCTTGGATCATATAGATTTGGAGCAACATCAGATGTTTCTTTAAGCTGATGACAACTTCTTTTCGACAGTTTTCACTACGCCACCCGCGTAACGGTTTGGTAAGGCCAATCTGGTGTCGACGGGGATCAATTAAGATCATCGGACTTTTTCTTAATGTTTATATAATTATCGTTTCGACTAAGAATCAGTAAACAGCCTCGATTAATTATTTGAATGGGACGTTCGTGTATGTCTGTGGTATGTAATCTGTTTTCGCTTCACATAGTATGGTATACTCGCCAAAGCAGCTTTTTCGATGTCTCCAACGACGTTCTCGTAACGACTTATTGCCTCCACAAATCGGCTAGTGCATGACATTAAACAATTAGACGTTGTCAGGTACTACCAAATTATGAATCAAAACAAATGGAAATTTTACAGGATTTATCGCTACACGTTTAGCTGATACTCGCTCGTATATAGGATAAAAGGAAAAATATATTATATTAGGAAATGTTTGTATATATTCAAATTTATAACTAAAAATCAAAACAATACTCAAGATACGCATCGATCTCTTATTACCTACAAGGAATCGGCTATCTTATTGTCATGTTAGATCCCGATTAACATAAACATAAACATTATTTTAAGAAGCGCTGGTTGATAGAACGATGACCTCAGAACATAATTTGCTCTGTGTGCGAAATGGGTCATCGTTTAGAGTTTTAATGACTTTGTAAATAGAAATGGAAATGATGGAGCGCTTCGGGGGGTTTCAATTTCATCAATGACAACACAACAAAAAACCTGTTGTAATCCACCTAGAGGTGCAATTGTACCTTTCTCATTTCTCCAAACTATGGATTAATAGCCGGTTCGTACAATATAACATTATGGAAATGTCTTTCATTCTTATTACATTTGGTAAGTATATATAAGAGCACATTTTTGTTTTCATCGCGGTATCGGTTTGAATCGGAGTTTTCCATGTGATCGCACTCCATAACCCGTAACTCCGGAGCCGGAAGTCGGATGGAGATGGAATTTAATATCAGTTCCCGGGGACGCAACACCTTTCATTTGAGACCAAGTTGATCAAATCGGTCTAACCATTTTCGAGAAACCAATATAACCGTTATTCTGAATTTGGATGCTTCCGGATCCGTCGATGGTGGCCAGTGTGGCCAAAGAGACTTTGAATGACTGTTGGTGACCTAGGTCTACAAATTCAACAGTTGTGTTTACATTTTGAAAAAAAATCACTTTTTTACATTCATCGCAGAATTCGTTAGAATCGGGATTTGCTGCGTGATCGTAGGTATCACCCTGTACTTCATGAACCAGAACTCGGATCCACACAAAATTCAACAGCAGCTGATGGACCTTTCATTTAAAATCAAGTTTGTCAAAATCGGTTCAGAAAATTTCGAGAAACAAACCGATGTGGACAAATCAACAAATTTTGTTTTGTAACCATACTCTTCAACTCGTAATCCGGAACAAGATGTCGGTTGAAAATGAAATTCAATAGCAACCTATGGGAATATTATACCTTTCATTTGAATCTTAGTTTGTAAAAATCGGTTCAGCCATCTCCGAGAAATCGATGTGGACATTTTGTTAACAAATCCGCACATACACACATACATACATACATACATACATACATACATACATACATACATACATACATACATACATACATACATACATACATACATACACATACATACACACAGATATTTTGCGATCTCGATGAACTGAATCGAATGTTATATGAGACTCGGCCCTCCGGGCCTCGGTTAGAAAGTCGGTTTTTGGAGCAATTGCATAACCTTTCTATATGAGAAAGTCAAAAGAATAATATTTAATTAGCTTAATCAGCATGAGTTCAATGTTATCTTCATGTGATTATAGTTTGAAATGTTGGTGGAATGGGTTTGAAAGTGGAGAGAATGGGGGGTTAGTAGAGTGGGAGTGGAGGATGCGTCAGAAATCCTTCATCTTATTTCGGTATACGGGGTGGATGAAGGAAATGCGGGCGTGAGAGTGGTCCAAGGGGAGGAGAGTGATGAAGGAGGGAGGTGTAAGGGCAAGGCGGGGGAAGGGCGGCGACGCAATACTCAACTGCATATTTTGCCTTCCATTTGAGACTTGGTTTGAGAAAATCTGTTCAGTCGTCACCGAAGAACCGATGTGGCTTTAATTGTGGAATATGCCCGGAATTCCGGACTTCCGGAATCGTCGATAGTGGACAATATATTCAAAGAATGTTTGATTGGCAATCAGTGATCTAGATCTGCGATTAGAAGTAATTTGGTGACCATTTCAATAGTTTTTAGCCTCTGAGGTATTACGATTGTACCGATTTATATGGGAAATTCCAGTGTATCCTTACTAACACCCATGTAACTCCGGAAGCAAGAGTCAGAACCGAATGAAATTCAGCAGCAGTCAATGGTATTACTGTATCTTTCATTTGAAATCAAATTTGTAAAAATCGGTAGAGAATTCGTTGAGGAATGGGTGTGATATTAGCTTAGGAACTTGGCGGGTTTCCCGGGGGCGTCATGAACCGTTATAGGTGGCCAATGTGGTCAAAGCTGCTTTAATTGATCATTAGTGAACCAGACTCGCAAACTAGAGTAATGTTACATCAATTTTAATATGTTTTACATCATTTGAACATCGTGGTGGTACCAGTTTATATGGGAATTTGCTGTGTGACCACACTCTTCAACCCGTAACTCCGGAACCGGAAGTCAGAACAATTAAAAATTCAATAGCAGCTTATACCTTTCAGATGAAACTAAGTTTGCGAAAATCGGTTCAGCCATCTCTGAGAAAATTGTGTGAGTTTAAATGACACACACATATACATACACACACACAGACATTTGCCGATCTCGACGAACTGAATCGAATGGTGTATGACACTCGGGGCCTCGGTTAAAAATTCGATTTTTACAGTGATTGCATAGCCTTTCTATATATGAGAAAGGCAAAACCTTTCTAGATGAGAAAGGCAAGGTTTTCAATATCATTGGCTCTCAGGGGTAATGCTTCGTGAAGTCAAAGTTTTCAGGGTTGAAAGTGGCGTGCTTTTTTCAGGCTTGAAAATGACGAACAATAATCCTGTCTCAGAATCTGACGGGAGAAAGCGTTAATTAGGTTTTACTATTCATTATGATAAAAGCGATTTGAAATGTAATTGCGCGTTAAGTTTTATGATAAAACAATAAGGAAAGTGCGTAGGTAAAGAACAGAATTGATTCACAATGTACTGCAAACTACGCGGAACAAAAATTCGTTCATAAATGTATGAAAAAATCACGATTTCGTGAACTGAATGATTTACAAAAATCGTGACCAAATTCCTGAAATTATGAAACTACGTATTCATGAAACTAAAAAGTCGTAGACGATTTTTTTACTCGAAGTAACGTGACAATATGAACTGGATCATAAAAGTGTGACAGATTTACAGTATCTTGTTTAGCGAACTATATCACGAACACGATTTGTGGCACTATATCGAACTCTCGGTGCTCAGCGCAGTTTTCGTTTTCTCTCCGGACATCGCGGCTGGACATAATTATATGATATTTCATGCAAAAAGCCTAAATTTTGTGAAGTAGTTCACGTGAATATTTAATGACCATGTGCAGAGAGTTGCATGAAATGGATCTCGTATAAAGATCATGACAATTCGTGAATTATGTACTAGGAATCATGAACCAATTCACGAACCTATGAACCAGGTCACGAATACATGAATAATATTTCGTGATTTTATTAACTATTCCACAAACACTAATGGTCAGTCGTTATTATTAGACTAGTAATTATAAATATATGATACATGAACAGTATTTTACGATTTTGTGTACTATTTCACGGCAATTATGGTCTTGCGTGACTATTATACTAGGAATCACGAACCAATTCACGTTTACATTATTATTTCATGATTTTTGTTAACCGTTCAACGAACACGAATGGTGAGTTGGCCGCTCGACAACAAACAAACCTTCTCGAATTTGTAACATTTACTGTAAATGGAATGGAGAACAGCAACACGTGGAAACCCGCTACACAGACTTTAGTAAAACATGCGATCATGTATGTTAATCCATTATTACTATTCAAACTGCAAAAACATGACATAGAAAATTAATTCTCGAATCATACTTAACGAACCCGATCAGAAACAAAACTATATCTCCCGTTGTTACTTGTTATAATTTTCTGTTATTTTAACTACTAACGAGACCAAATTTATAACACAATATGTTACGAAAATTCCATTCTGTTATAATTCTGATCGGGAAACCCGAGCAAACAGATCGTTTTCAGAATATACCCTCTGAACCAATTCGTATCACCTCTGGCCTACCCTACTTAGGCCCTCTTCTTTTTATTTTGTTCGTAAACAACATCGAATCAGTCCAAAAACAATTTCTTTTGTACGCACTTCGTAAACTACATTGTACGACATTACCTCTTCCATCGTATAAAGCACGTTGCATGCTCATTAACATACAAACCCTAAGAACGCCTCAAATTTGCTATGCTTTGCTTTATCAACGACATTATTGCTCAACGTGTACAATCCGCATCATTACTTTAGCAAATTATTTTTTTTGTACCTAGCCGTCATCTAAGAACTCGAAATTTGTTTCAAAAACAATCTTTTAGGACAAACTATGCTAAAAATAGCCCCGTCAATAGAGTGATGCGTCATTATATTAAAAGTTGTGAAATGATTGACCTTTCCATGTCTAGAAAAAAAATTCAAATTCGACTTAACCGTAGAAATAATGTATAGTATATAAATAAATATTGAAATACCATTCTATATAGCCTGCATATGTTTGACGAAATTAAATAAATACTAGGAATTATGAACCAGATCACGAATGCATGAATAAGATTTTCCGATTTTATGAACTATTTCCCGAGCACGAACGAGCAGTCGTGACTATTATACTAGAACTCACGAACTAGTTTAGGAATACAATATGTCATGATTTTGTGAACTATTTCACAATAATATAAGATGTAAAAATAAAAAAAAATGTATCGGTCTTGCCCGTAACAGATAGAATTTCCTTAGCAGCTTCTGCGCAAGGTTTTCCGTGGAATAGCGGCTGATCACAAAATTTGCACGTAGGTATCGGTCCTGGATACGTCACTAATGTTCGCTGAATATATGTGACACCTTGAATTGATTTGCATTGGATGGTCAGGTAAGAGGGGATAGGTTTTGTCAGACGCATTCTCACTACACGCATGCCGTTGTGAAGACCTGGGAAGAATGTCCTCCATGTATTAACGGTATCCACTTCTACGTATTTTAACATGTGTTCTTTGACGCTAGCATTGGTATGCGGTGCAAGGTTATGTAGCTTTACTTCAATAGTATCATCGTCTATATATGCTAAGATGCAGCATAAAGTGTCATTAAATTCGACGGCGTGTTTCAAGTTATTCGGTGAATTCAATGTTTCTGCTTGCATGCTGGTTTTAAACATAATGGGATAAAGGTTTTGAACATCATGACGCAGATGATGAAATTGCACAATATTAACTTCTGTTACGCTGAGCTTCATATTCACCTTGAACAATTGCTCCACTTCACGAATCAATGGTCTTACTGGACATTTCCAAAAGTCATCAGCAAAACAGTTTGATCGCATCGGAGAATAAACCTAAATAAAACTTGTATTGTTACTCAGTGTTTGTTCACGTTTCACACACTACTAGGTAGAAGGAACGAAATTTTGAGTTGGCTAAAGGACAAAGCAGCACACGGGTAGATTTGATTGCGTGCCCTGCTGTACCAGCGGAACGAGTCTTAGCTGAGTGAAAGGAGAAACCAGACTGTAGTACGAATAGTAAGTTGTGACTAATATACTAGCAATCATAGATCAGTTCACGTATACATGAATAATATTTTATGAACTATTTCATAGCACAGCATTTCAGCACAGATATTGAATTGTGACTAATATATTAGAAAAGATGAACTAGTTCACGATGATCGTATGAACTGATGAAAATATTCCGAGTTTTGTCAAATTCACGTTGAACTCACGAGAAAAGATGCTTCGATTTTGTTCATGATTTGCTCAGATCGTGTTAAGATATAATAAATCATGAATTAGTTCTCGTCATATAGTCGGACTGTGTATAATCTACCTATATCTATGAATAAAATCACGAGTCTACTTTTGGTTTTATGAATAATGCTCATCTAGTTACAGAAAAACGACAAGCGCGACTGAAAAAATGAACAAATATCTACACTAATAAAAGCATTATGCAGGTGTTACTGAAAATAAACATACTTATAAAATATATTTTTGTTCATGGTTCCGTTTTCGTAACGTAAAACTGGATTGTTCCAGAGTTCATGTCACTTTATTGAAGATTTTGAGAACAGTTTTCTCCATGTAAGAGTTATCGTTAAATAAAATAAATATTTGTTAAAACTTCTTCAAGCTATAGCTATACGTATTTTTTTTTTATTTAATCCGTTTGTTTGACACGACCCGATACGTAAGCTTAACAGGACCGTATGTCTCTATGGCAATCAAAACTGATAAATAATAAGTACACAGTGTGGTCTGAGAATAGGAAGATTCAGGTTACAGGGATAACGAAGGAAGGAGTGGCGTTTTACAGCAGTACTGTCACTGTACGAATACTGTTGAGAGCATCTGGGAAAAACTCCTCACTTATTCATCGTGACGAAGAAAATTTCTCCATATTGCGATAGAAATTTATTAATGCAGCGGGTGTTCCCGGAGAGATTGTGCAATTTTACTTTTACTGTATTATGTTCAACGTACACAATGTACGTGAATCTAACATTCTCATATTCAACGAATTGGTTCATGTTGATGCCAAAAACCGAGGTTTCTATTTCGCCGTAACGTTCAAATCATGTATGTTGCTGAACATTTCAAGCAAAAAAAGTCAAAGTTTTCCAAGAAATTTCTCGTCTGGCAAGCAATATGTGGTTGTGGTCTACGAAGACATATTTTCATCTTAACTGGCTTTACCATTTATCCGAAAGCATAACGGTTCGGTTCTTTTCGGCTTGACTTAGCGTCTTACCATTACGGAAAAGTAGCTAAACTCTGGTATGGACTCAAATAACGTTTTAAATGACTTTGTGCAAAAGCTGTGGAAAGTGGCAAGATACGGGCATTTCGATACAAAGCATAAAATCAATAAAACTCAGTATGTTATGCATTCTGTTTTGATTACACTGCAAAATAAACATATTGTTTCTGGTTAACTTGGCGATTATATAAAATACGTGGTCAAAAGTACCTTCAACATCTAGAAAAACTCCCAAACATGATCTTATGAAATCTACTTGTTAGGAGTCTGGCAACTCTTCTTATTACTTTTTATTGAGATACAGTGAAAAGTGTCAGTTTGGTGAAGAATTTTTTGAAAAAATGCGGCGACCTTTTGGACAATAAAATTAGCACGATTTTGAAAAAAATACTCTAGACCCTTTAAGTTAGTGATGCGAATTTGTAAAAACAACTATTTTTAATCCGAAAGTTTGGTTTATGAGTGGTAAAAATTGCAAAGAAAAAAATAAAATGAATAAATGAACGTCTGCAATTTGTGGCCTCATTTTTCAAATTATCCTCAGAATCTAGGGGTTAATTACTGTTAATCAGGTGAAAACCATTTTATTGAATTTCTGATCCAGCCCGAATTGCCTTTATATTTGCACCAATCTCGTTGGAAAAACATCAAACATTACAAAGACTGACGTTTTCTAACGGGCGGTAGCAGTATATTTTCAAATCAGTTTTTATTACGAAATAAATATAAACATATTCTAAACTAAGTGAGAGAAATCAAAATAATTAACTTGCTTAGGATGACTATGGTCAAGTAGAAGTGAAATCAATTATTTATATTAAATATATGGTGTTTTATAGAAACTGGAAATTTTCCATAAAGAGTGAATAACTAATTGACTGGTATCTTAAAAAAGCTCATTTTTGGCTCAATGGCTTTGTCAACAAGCCGAATATGAACTGAAGAGAATCCTTAGAAAATTTTAAGAGAAGCCATGGTACCCAAAAACGCCCTGTATGGTGAGTATAACGAACAGGGCACATCATCGGACCATATTTCATTCAAAATGAGGAAGACTGACCCGTCAATTGTGAGTAGAATCGGAAAATTTAAGCCAACTTTTTCATGGCATAATAAAGATGAGTTTTGGTTTCAACAATTCGACACTACGGGTTCATCAAGTTGTCGCTCTACACAGCCAGACAGCTCATTAAGTTTCCACAACAAGCCATCGGCAACCAAATTCCACCAAAATGGGGACAGCACACCATTCACCTTCATTACACTCCTAATCTCTACTCTCCATGTACATAGATGACGGTTCCTAAGCATTGCGTGCATCCTGTTCGTGCTATGAAGAACGTACACGGCAAAAAGTTGTCAACGAAGATATAATAGTGCAGTTTCCAGGTTTACGAACAATTGAAACGGCTCGGTCGGTATGTGTATGCTGAGAAAACTCTTCCATTCTGTGAAGTGGCTTCGAAACAAGAAAGCGTTCGGGGACATATTTTGTTTAAAAGAGTGGAAAATCCTGCTGTGTCGCACAATGACATTGTCAAATTGTTAAATATTGCGAAAGCTACTGTTACCAAGGAACTCAAAAACCACCAACTGCGTCAGACGTTGAAAAGAAAGTTAGTTCCGGTGGAAATCATTGTTTGTAATTCGTTTCGGAGCCACTGTCTTCCGTTCCATTGCGTTCAAGAAAAACCCAAACATTTCAGTCCGAGATGCAGCAAAAGGAAGTGAGTGTCTCCATCGTTTTTGGAAAGGGAAGCAAGGTGAGGGTTTGAAGTCATTCAAAGTAAGCGTTACTCCAAATCGTATCGTGCAAACACGCGTGCGCGGAAGTGATAGGATACACTGTTGAACAAATTCGAATGCTGGATAATGGACGATAGAAGACTGTAAAGCGTACTTAAAACAAATGCCGGGACTGGAATTTTATACCTCATTGTAAAGAGGTAATGTTGCTGAACGTTTCAAGCAGTAAAAAATGTCAAAGTTTCTCAAGAAATTGGTGTGTTGGTTGAACCAGTAGAATCTCGTCTGGCAGACACTATGTGGTTGTGGAAAGTGTCAAGCAGAAGATATGGGCAGTTGGATACAAAGCATCAAATCAATAAAACTAATTATGTTTATTTTGATTGCACTACAAAATAAAATTTTTGTTCATGGGTAACTTATGCGTTTTTCTTGGCCATCAAAAAAAATACGCAGTCATGCTAGAATAAAGTCCACCTAGAATCCCAGAAAAAAATATATTTTGTCATTGGCCCAACATCACCTACATTGCGGAAACAAAGTTCCGGGGACATTCTACAGGTTAATACAATTAACCAGAGCATCACACGTCTATTGATTGAACTAGTAGAATGACAAGGCCATAAGGAGGGGTAAGGGTTTAAGCGTGAAATTTTTTTTTCTTCGCGAATTTTTTTGGAACTTTGCCTGAAGCGAATTGATCAAACATTTTGTACGTTATAAAGTATCACCTAAATAAGATTCTGTAATTTTTCTATGAAAAAATATCGATAACGACTCGGTGTCGAAGTTTTTTGTGGTGTTACCTGCATTCAAAAACTACGCAACCAATTTCTTTCAAACATTGCATACACATTCTATGTAAAAAATACCTAACCCCTACGTTGAGTTTTCGAGATAAACTTTCAATTAAGGGGGTTTTTCACTCATTTTAAATAAAAATTTCTATTTTTCACGAAAAATTCTGCCTGTTTATGAGTAAAACCCCTCCTAATTGAAAAGTTCTATCAAAAACTCAACGTAGGGGCAAGGTATTTTTTACATAGAATGTGTACGCAAAGTTTGAAAGAAATCGCCACCCTGCAGAACGACTTGGAGTATATAACATTTGAGTATAAAGTACTACTTTTCATAATGGAAATCCACGAATCTCATAAAATCCATACAATTAATAAGGACACCATATATGCTTTGACTAAGGATATAGATTCTAACTGAGGTTTAGAAGACAATTTGAAGAGAATTTGTTTTTTAAATTTTGATTATAGAGGTTTTAACCTTAGGGTCATTCGCCTCTTTTTCGGGTTAAAAAAATCTCTTTTTGAGAAATTCCTAATCCTATGTGCGGGGTTGGGAATCGAACTCAGGTGAGCTGCGTACAAGGCAATCGATTTACCAACAACGCCATGCCCGTCCCCACTACATTGGGTAAAGTGCCTATTTTCACCATACTAAGGACGGTGCCTCACTAATTCACTAATCACTCGGACTACAATCAATGGAATGCGTACATATTGGCATCAACAGCTTTGCTTCGTTGCACAGTGGCACCTCCCCATACAAAGTTGTGATAAAATTATCAAAAATTCGTTCAATCGGGTTAATACACACGTTAATAATAGTAGCCATCCACACGGGATAGCTGAAATGGTTAACAAAACTGCTAAAAATCACAATTTTTTTAGTAATATGATGTTTTTTAGTAATTTCGAGTCAGATTCATGGCAAGTGACCCATGGAAGACCATCTCAAAAACTGTAAACCGTGTAAAGATAAATTACTGATATTACATTCAATTATTTTTTCTTGATGCAGAACAAACGTAAATGATTTCTGCACAAAAAGCTCACATTTATAGTTTAGCACACTCATTCTCCTTTCCAAAGAACTCTAAACTACTTGAAACGGCCCACAGTGGCACGACGAGTGACAAAACCCCAAAAATCAATGTCTTGTAATTCTTTTGTAAATATTTATTTTATATTTCTCTCAATTTTAATAAAGGTATCTCGAAATTTTACTATAATCGGATGAAAAATGAATTTTTAACATGTCGTTGAAGCAAGTGATGTCGAGGATTTCTGTTCAATTCAATTCATTAGAATTTTTAGTACCTTAGAGTTTCAAATGGCGATATCTCAAGAACTACACAGCCGATTGGAGCAATTTTAAGTTCATTGAAAAGAAGAATGAATATGCTAAACTACAGATGGGAGATTTTTGTGCAAAACTGATTTACGTTTGTTCTGCATAAAAAAAAACCCAATTAAAAAGTTTCATATCATATCAGTAATTTATCTTTATACGTGTTCCAATTTTTGAGATGGTCTCCCATGGGTCACTTATCATGAATCTGACTCAAAATTTAGTGTAGTTTCAAGATATAAAGGGCTCATTTTGCGCAAGTTGGTATATCTATGTTTTTGAAAACACCTATATGGAGACGCCCTGTAGCTAATAAATCTTCTTACAAATTAATTGCCTAAACAACATCATATTACTGAAAAATTAGTGATTTTTACTAGTTTTGTCAACCATTTCTGCTATCCGATGAGATTGGCTACTATGATTAATGTTTATATTAACCCTTTAACGACCAACATATTCAAATGGGTTTATATAAAAGTAGTCGAAAAAATGAAATATGGTATATCGAAACTGATAGCAGAAATGGATTCAGCGACCCAAAATTAGTTAAAACCCGAAGTTTTAGCCACATATACCAATTTTTGTAATTTTGTCACAACTTTGTATGAACAGGTGCCAGTGTGTAGTTTTTGCGATATCACCATTTGAAGTTCGAATGTAAGAACCATTCTTAAGAATGGAATTGACCAGAAATGCTCGACGTCACTTGCTTCAACGACATGTTAAAAATACATTTTTTATCCGATGATCGTAAAATTTAGAGATAATTTTATTCAAACTGAGAAAAAAAAATAAAATGAATATTTACAGAAGAATCAAAAGACATTGATTTTTGGGGTTTTGTCACTCGTCGTGCCACTGTGCGTTGTTAAGAACCAAGATAATAACACTAATGCGCAGAAAACAGTGAAATACTCGAGTTTGAGCGCAAAGAAAACTCGAATCGTGTGCCCCTATTGTTGCGCAACCATTTGGCCCAATGCGTTGAGCAAAGATGACAGACGCAACTCTAACCAACGGCTTCAAATGGGTAAGGTGAAAATAGAAACATAGCGAAAATGGGCTCATTACCCTATTATGTTCTTAGTATTTTATAACGAAATTCTATGAAACTTAACAGGTTCATATAATTAGGACGCATGGTACGTGGTTTTATTGAGGTTATAGAACAACATGGACTAAACCTCAAAATGATTTTGAGTACGTAGGATCTGTATACGTATAACACCGGGTTTCCTTAGAATCCGTAAAAAAAGATTGTTTATATCGAGAAAGTGTGGCCCGGAAGGTATTGCAAGAGTGTGAACCGACAGATTCAAAGCATACGTCGTGCTGGAACGTTGGATTGATAGTCATTGTTCCGTCCGGAGAAACCGTTTGCGAGCGGGTTATACTTAATAATTTTGTGTCTTCAAGCTACCTAACAGGATGAATAAGCAGAATCTAGTAGCCAGAAGACGCACCCGGATGATATACGTCCTAGTTCACACGCAGTATAGAAAATGGCTTCTCTTGGACGACGAAACCTAAGTCAAGACAGATTTCGGACATGTTCCGAGACAAAAGTTTTATCTGACCAGATTTATCAAGCGTCACTACAGTCGGGAGCTATAGTAGTACCGCGACATTTCCGGCTAAATCAGGACACTGCGTTGACCAATCATGAACCCTACAGATAGGCGGGAATTCCAAGGTAAGTTCTCGAGTTCATCCGAACTCTCTCGGAGTAATTTTGAAAGTATATAAAAGTCCTCAATTTGGCTAAAGTGGCGTCAAATCAAGCCCGAGAAACACCTGGTTTCATGTGTCCCGGTTTTAAATAGACCAGACTTTGTAAACTTCAAATGAAGTTGTTGCATAGACGCTCTTAAGTTCAGATAGATTAATTTGGGGGTGGTAACACCTTGGTTTTCGGCATTGGTTTTATAAGCCACTCGTTATATGTTCGAGCCCAACACAGCAAGTATTTTTTATGGTCAGTAGAATCAAATCACCAACTCTGCAACCGTCTTGTATGGGGACTAACGGCTACGAAATTTTTCGAAATAGAAAGACATATTCCAGGTAATGTGCTTTTTCAGTGAATAATATTTTATTTATTTTTTTGAATGAAAGCAATTAAATGTTTCCCTATGGGAATATATATTGCATAGTGCCAGGCGTATGGCTCCCTAGCCGAAAAATAAGAGCTTTCACTTTTTTGTCAGCAAACCCGAGCTTCTGCTTCTGCTTCATGGACATCACTCGGGGCAGTTGCTTTGGGCGTCATATGTGTTATGACTGTTTGGATATAGTGTCTAACTAGTGCTAACTTGGGGACTAGTTCAGATGAATCGTCTAACTTGGCCCCAAGTTGGTGCTAGTTACTGACGAGATGAATTCGAAACACAACAATCCAACTTAATCCCCTTAATGACAAAAGTACTTTGTATGGGGTTGATCTGAGCAATGTAATGATTTATGAAAGAATTTCTTTGCCAGTCAGTACCATCGACATGCAGTATCCTGCAAAAAACTTTAGTATTTAAACTTTGCTCTGATTTCATGCCTTCTTTCATGATCACCCAGACTACCAAAAATCATGGTTAGGTTCGATATGCTACAGTGTAGGGACTACTGTGCCATTCATCTTCATTCATTCTTCAACGTTGTCCTTTAATTTTTGATCGTGTCTTTACTATCTCAGTCAATCACCACTCAATTGACGCTTGTTAGGACCGTAGAAAGACTAAAAACGGCGCCTTATATTTCAGATACATCCGAAGAAAACACTATTCGATTTCATGAGGTTTGATTCAAGTGTAATGAATAAATTGTTACTACTATTTACTTACAAGTGCAACAGAGCTTTATTTTTAATAGTGAGTTTTCAGAACACTTACCTAAAAAGAAACAAAAAAATTACAAACATTAGTCGAAAAAGTTTGAAACTGTATATATTTATTTCAGTACAAATTCATCTGTTATAATTACGATGCTAGAAACAACACATCAATAGTAGTACTAATTTGCTCGCCAACCTTCCATCCCAATTTCGGCAACCTACCAATTTGCGAATGTCAGCGAACAAATCACCTACTAGTACTCAAGGCGGCACCTACGCATCGCACATCGCTCGAAAATTTCAGGAAGTGTTTCTCTCCCTCCATCGATGACTCAGTGAACCTTGAGACAACAACGAGTTTTGCCCCACAGCCGGCTGCCATTCAACAACAGCCGAACCAGAATCGCCAAAGTGCCATGAATATAACTATCAGTACTTCACACATTCTACTACACACAACTCACCACCACCACTGACATCACCATCATCTACGTGAAAAATGCATAAGCTATGCGACCCCGTGGAAGGGGAGTTGCCACGGTCGTGGCACCAGGAGCTAGTAGGTGCAAAGTGCCACTGGCAAGTGAAGGCAATGTCAAGCGTCAAATCCGCTCTCCGCTTAGCTGCTAGACTCGGTGAGCAGCGACTAGAGCGTCTTGGAAAGGAAATTAGGAGCGAAAAGTATTTACCCCCATCCTCTTAAGTGAAACCGGGAGGGCGCGATTTGGGGGTGGAAGCACCTACCGCAAAAGATACTGTCGTATGTTGCCACCAGTAGCCCGAGATGCAACTTGATTGGTGTGCAATAGTGTGTGTGTGTATGAGTGCAGTAATGGACTTGGTGAAGAAGGCACTTCTTACTGGCATGTTTACGGCTGCTGCTGCCGATGGCAACAGATTCCGTTCTTTGTTAGAATGCGTGTAGGTGGGTCGGTAGGTAGGTAGAAGCGACCGGGTTGGGTCTGTTCGGAAATTGAAAACTCTTAAAAAACGCTCATGACTGCAGCACTGGAGGAGTGAACTCTCCAACGCATTGTGACAAAGCGATGGAATTGCGCGACTGCTGCATCTGGAGAACAGTTGATTTATGGCAGACGGAAGTAGTTCGGTTTAGTTTTAAAAGCGAGGAAAATCATAATTTAAAAAAAAAATCAGATGCTAAATTTGTCTTTTTTTTAAGTTTACGAAATTGATTTCTATGATTACTTATACTTTTTTAATAGTAGAAGCTACAGTTTTGTTGTATTAGAATAAAATGTCTTCAAGAACTTTAAGTCATCTGGAAGATGTGTTGACAAAAAATGGAAACTACAACTTTGTCGAAAACATTGGAGCTCTATGTCTTCGACAAAGTTGTTAACGAAATTGTGCGGCACCATCCCTAGAAGGTCCAAAACAGGTTCATTACATGATTTATTTAATTCAAATCGAAAAACTAAGAATTCTGCATTTGAACTTAATTGTCATCGGGGTTAATCAATGCTTATCACATGTGTACACTCAAGAATATCGCACTACTCACAAGCATCAATTAACATGTTTAAGCTCTACTAATGTTCTAAATAAATTTTGTTGAATCAAAGCCCCAGCCTATGCAAGTAAAGGCGACATTTTCCAATTAGCGCTTCGATCCGAACAGAAACGAACACGCGTAAATCACAACCAACGCTGCCTGACGCCTCCAGTTATGACAGTCGATATCGCGTGACCGGGGATTACCCGTTACGACCCACTGCACGATGTCGTCGGTCGTCATTGTTGTCGTCATGCCAGTCAGCGTATCCAATACGAAAGATAGAAAGTAAACTCGAGCAAGCGTGGCTCTGATTACCTTTCTGAACCTACTGCTGCCGCTGCTGCTGCTACTACTACTACTAAGAGGCCATCAAGAAAAAGTCAACCATTCGATGAACCTTGTATGTTTACCCAAAATTCAAATGTCAAACTGCCCTTTCTCAATTACCACTCACGGTTCACCGAGCTCCGATGATTGTGGGATGGATACGGGTTCAACAGTCTATCGCATTTTTTGTTCCAGAACGTGCGCGAAGGCATGAGTGGGAGGAGATTCACAAAATTCCACGTCGCGCGGTTGTTGATGATTCACCGGTACCGAAGTACGCACAATATGCTCCCACAGCCAACAAAAAAGGTTCAATCATTCCTAACACGTCTACGGCATATTCCCCCTACCCTCCCAGGCTGATGGCGAGAATGTGTCAATTTTCCGAAAACCCCTACACAATCTCTTCTACACGGGAGAAAAACGCTCAACGCTCTATTTAAGAACGCTTTATTTTTTTGTTTGTTTTTGCTGTTCCAATGTTAAAAATACGATTTATTTTGAAAGTGTAGTCTGCTGTGGTTTTCGTTTCTGACTGACCGGATCGCTATGTTCTAGGCAGTCAGTTGGTGATCGATCCGACGGTAGCTAAACCGTTGTTGCCAGTTTGAATAATCTATTAATACTTCATGCGAGCAGACATACGCAGAACGATTCGCTGAAGTGGCCCAAACGACATTTGGTCTGTTAGTGAATATTACACAGGGAGTCGTGATTTCTCCAGACGGGAAGAATGATAGGTTAGCAATTGTTCTGAAAATCTATATTTTAATCCTGACAAGAGGGCCGAGCATCTTATTCCATTCAACTCAGTTCGACGAAATCGAAAAATGTCTGTGGGTGTATGTGGCAATAATGTCACCTCCGGTTCCCATAAATTGATGGGTAGATTTACATAAACTTTATTTGAAATAAACGGTAGAATGTTGTTATCGGCTGTTATTAATATGTATTCTGATCCAACTCCGGTTCCGGAGCTTGATAAGTAAGGTCACGTAGAAACCATCGATTCACATCGTTGCCAGCATAATAACAAAACCTGTTAAAAACCACCTAAAATGCAGTGCCTTTCTCATAACGTATTCTAGGATTCCATGCTTGGTTATTTTTAGATAAATTCGGAAATGACTATTGCACTAATAATGCATCACTGGCTGGATAAAAACAGATTTGAATGTCAGTTTGCAGTTTGCGTTTTGTGTCTAACAGCTGAATGCCAGTACTGACAACGAAAGCACAACGATTGCACCTAGTATCTCCAAACCAACATCCAGGTCCACCAGTAAAAAAGGAAAAACGGATTTAGGACAGCAACCCGTACTAAAAATGCACTAGAAACAAATAGGGACTTCCAATCAACATCCAGAAAGCAGTGGTGATGACATGGACGTTGACGATAACGCGGTGATGGCAGTGGGACTAACCGCTAAGGTACTGTGAACAACGCAACTATTACTTCACCGCCAAGAAAAAGGATGTCAACGCGCAGCAACATAACTTAATGTTATTTATTTATTTTTAAGTATTGTAAAAATATAAGAGACCCACGGCTCAGTTAGGCTAATGCATTGGTAATAATTCTATGTTGTTGCTGTAAAGCTTAGGGAAACTGGCCAACCAAAGCAATAGATTTCATTTTATTTTTAATCGTTGCCTTCAATCCAAAGAAGCAAATACACCGAGCACGAGTCAGCTTCCTTCAACGCCCATACTTCATGGCCGTACAAAGCAAATGATATCCACAGCCACAATACGCTTTTTTAACTTACGGTTAACATTGTTAGCACATGTCACTAGCACTTCAAGATCTATAAATTCGTCGACAACCTTGGACCACGCTGATTCCACCATCAACACCGTTCGGTCTGCCACGCTCTCTACCAGCTGAGAAACCGGCCGACCGCAAAATATGACCATCGTCGATTCGAACGAAACTTTGCAGGTGTGTTCGCTGTATGAATCTCCATGATATTCTCTGGCAATTGGAATATTTTGATACAAGAGTAATTTTTCAAAAGAGCGTAAACGTTTCTACTTGTATGAATTTCAATTTTTTTTTGTTCGATTATTGTATTTTATACAGCAAAACTATCTGAGAACAAGTTACAGGGAATGAATACTTCTATCCGAAAAAAATACACTGAAAAAAATGTGTCATTTTTCAAAAAAACAAAAATTTATAATAAAAATTTAAATTGCGAAAAAACCCATATTTTTAAATTTTTTATATTTTGTTACCAAAAACCTAAAAAGAAAAGATACATTTTGATTGTGATTGCATGATGGAGAAAAAATCGGTAAAATTTTTTTTCTAATAATAACTGCGTACATGTTTTTAAATTTCATACTAATTGACATACAAAATTGTAATTTTATTACAGAATATAATTCTAAGCACCATTTAAAATCAAAATGCATTTAACAAAAATCTTCCAAAATGCGATAGTTTTCGAGATATTTGAAATTTTGCTGCTTCAAAAACAATTAATTCGTGTAATTATGCTCTTTTTAAAAGTTATTCGCGTTACCCCATCAAAAAATGTCAAAAATTTAATGTTTATCGATTTAAAGACGTAAAAGCAACCTTTTTAGTGTATTTGGATCATGGAGAAGTTTTCAATAAAATAGTTTTCCTAACAACTTTTGACATTTTTTTATAATTCTTACTATTTGCAGTCAAAAATACAATTTTCTGTTTGAATATGATTCTAAACGCCATTTTAAATCGAAATGCTCTTAACAAAAAATTTCTAAAATGTAGTAGTTCTTGAGATATCTTAACTTTTGTTTTAACAACACAATTATTTTGTTTTATTACGACCTTTTCATAAGTTAGTCGCGTTTCTCCATCAACAATAACAGGTTTTTCAAAAGGACCGTAAACTTTCGTGTAAAGTTTCATTGGAATCTAAGATGGTCGGTCACGATTTTAAAGATTTTCAGACGGATCTTCGTGGAATTCCTCCACTGCATTGTACTTTGTGTTGCCAGAGTTTATAAACAGTACAATTCCGTTTTATTGCACATCCAATTCGGATAGACTGGAGAGTACATCATCCTGCTTCAATCAATCTAACATCTCAAAGAAGACGAATGTCTTTTCGGCTATTTTGATGCTTGATTTTGACCCATCCAGCGTCATACGAATCAGATTAATCAGCATGTTCAAGCATTACCTGCCACAGTTCGTTTAGTTTCATTGAATCGTACGCCGCCTTGATATATACAATCAGATGGCGAGTCCGTTAATGGTATTTCTAGAATTTATCCAGAAATTGTAGCAAGGTATGGTCATTGGTCTTGAAACCCGCTTTGCCAACAAAGGCGCCATCTACTGAACAGAAACACGAGAAAGAGCCTTGTATACGGCATTGAGGATCGTTATGCAAATGAGGCTGTTCAACCAATCCGAAAGCATTTCTTCTTCCACTCAGATCATCCCAATCACGCAGTGGATTGGATCGTACAGCCGGTCACTTCCGACTTTTCGAAGTTCGGTGCAGATTCAGTCCCAACGGCCTTATCGTTTTTAGCTCTCGAATAGCCTTTCGCACTTCGTCTATTGCGGGTGGATCTACATTTTTTTATATTAGAGTTACGATTCACCTTAGGGCCAATCGTCTCTTTTATCAGGTTAGAAAAATCTCTAACCCTGAGTAGAGAATCCAACTCAAGTGAGCTGCGTACAAGGCAATCGATTTACTAACTACGCTCTGTCCGCCCCTAAGCTACAGCTAGATCGTTATTGCCAATCCTAATTCTGATGGTGCTTTCTCTACTCGTTTGTCCATTCAATTGCAACTCAAAGTACTCCTTCCACCTGGCAGCAACTCCTGTATGATCTGTCAACCTGCATCATGCAGTGGTCCCAAACCCAAAAGTACTTACTGGCTTTGGATGATGTTTTCGTGCTTAGGCGTCTTCAGAAAAGATTCACAAAACCCGACATTGCATAGCATTGCACAGTGGGACGAGCCCGGACTTAAGTCCATATATGAAGGTTATGCGATATTCTCACTAGTATTTTTCTCGTATCAGCTGAGCTATCAGAGACATTTTCGCGAGATTTCAGGTGATTTAAATGCAAAATGAATTTTTGACAGCTTTTTGAAGGGCATAACTCAAGTGTTTTTTGCATTATTTGACTAGAGGAACTATATACGGTTATTCTCGTTTTTCAAAGAAACGGTTGATTTTAAGAATTGCATTACTTCACCAAAATTATCCGTGTGATAAAATTACATCGTAAAATCGCCAAAAATAAGTCACTAGGTGGTTTAGTTAGTGTTTAGATAACTGTTTGTCATGAATTTTTATTGAATTCGAACTTCTAAAGCGATAACAACAACGACGCCCGTGAATGTTCGCGATGACACTATACTCATTCGAAAGCTTTTCATTTTCTCTGTAAAATGAGCCTATGCTAGTTTTGCGAAAACTTGCGATAAGCAGTCAAAATTTGAAAAAAACTGTGAATGGAGACGCATGGTTATTACTGATATTTAATTTTAATATTCACTTTATGACTAGAATAATGACTCTAATTTATGCACAACTTTCAAATAGCAATTAGAGCATGATCTACAAGGGTTTCACTAATGATCATGAGTAAGGAGCCGAGTGGGAAATATGGTTTTTAAGTGGTAAAGGAATTATGAATGTTTAAAATATTCAGTACATATTTTCAACCATCTGAAATGTGTCATAAAATGTTTCATGAACTATTTTTGCTAACTTACGTAATAACTGTCAAATTGTGTGAACACAGTTGAGTTCTAGTCATTTGGTGAGACTATTTTTTCCGAGTTTTCATAGCACTGATATAACTTAAGGGTATACGATATTATTCAAATAAAATAGGACAATTTTTAAATGAACCATATACGCCAAAAAAGGATTTTGGATTTATTTTAATTTAAGGTATGAAATAGGCAATCTAAGCAACTTAAAACACACCTGCGAAAGCAAAATCGTTAACCATCTTGTTGATTAGTGAATGTAAATCAATATTCCACTAAGACGCTCAAAATGTTTGTTTTGAAAATGAAAAAAATGTAGTTTTCATACCAAGTAACCCACTAATGAATTAAACGTTCCAAAATCAGACAATCACATCTTATTTGATCCTTAAAAATAATATAGTCATTTCTAAAGCCCCATAATGAGATGTCAATCAATTCGTTTCAATACGGAAAATAAATTTCAAAATTACAATTGAAAGAAATCATTATAAAAGACAAAATATATACTTTTGAGCCACTCTAATAAGCAGTAAAGTTAATTTCTATTTTCTATAACCAACATAGGAATTCAGCGCACAAAAATGTCTTTAAAATTTTTTTGAACCTTTAAAACAAAATAATTATTTTTGAGCCACCCTAATGTATAATGAAATTTTTTTGCAAATGTTAATATCAAAAACGATTTAGCACACGAAAATTAATATACACAAATTTTAAGAACGATTTAGAAAAAAAATATTTTTGAGACACCCTAATGAATAGTAAATGTTCATTTTTGAAATGTTTTAATATCGAAAACGAATTCAGCGTACCAAAATTACATAAAAACGTCCTATATGAACCGATACGGAAATGTTGGACTTTAGTCCACCTTTTGTTCTAAGTCGTGCCACTGTGCATTGATTCGGGTAGCACCTTCAGTTTTCTTAAGGGGGTACTTCTCAGGAAACAATTTTGTAGTTATTTCGAAATTTCAACCGAGTTATACATGTAAATATACAGTACTACTTACGACTAAAAACGGTACAATATACAATTATATTAGGCTTTCGGAAAGTATTATTATAAAATAAAAGTTAAGAATAAGACACATCTTTCGACCGCCTGTTTGCAAGCACGAGAATTACTTTAAATTTTTCGCATCCTAGACCGTTTCCAGCATTTTTCTCCTACAAATCAGCTTACGTACCTGCAACATACCCCATACGCCGTTTGATAGGTGTGGTTAGTTCGGGCCAAACGTAGTCTTTAACAACAAATCATTACAGTGCAAATGATTAGGGGAAACCGAGGCTATTAAGACCGAAGGGGGTTATTGAGACCCTCTCGATTTCTCAGAAAATCATAAAACTTTCTAACTGTCGTACATATTCGTGGAAACGCCATTCTGAAACATTAATTTTAAGAGATGAATCTCAAAAACCAGTTTTTTTTAGCAAGGAGATAGTGTTTAATTTTTTTTGCCTTCATCAAAACAAGAATCATTATGATGGCAAAGCCATGATTGAAGTAACAAAAAAATTGAAAAAAATGTTTTGGAAACCTTGAACATTGAGGCTCCTTTTTTATGTAATGATTTTTGATTGAGTGAAAACACAGACATTTTCAATACGCTCCCCACGTTTGTGCGAAATGAGCGTACGGCGCTATTCGGACCCCCTATTCCATCAACAACCGTTCAGCGGCTGCGCACACGATTGCACACGTCACAGCAAAGAAAATACATGATGCGCTAATCAGCAGCTGTGACTACCCAGATAAATTTTTAATGCAATTTTTTAATGTAGAATACATTTAAGCTTTCAATATAGGGGTCCCGTTTCAAAATATCGGCTGCGGCGCCGCGTCAGATTTTGAACGTTAATAACTTTTATCATACCTAACAGAATGATTTGATTTTTAGGCCAATTTGTTGCAAATATGTTCCTCTATGCTGTATTAAAATTTGAAGTATGTATAACATGCACTAATAACAAAAAATTGTGTTTTGAAAAATCTTTCGAAAACGACTCGGAAAAGTGAAAATTTTCAGCCCATCCCGCACAGAGCCGTCAAAATGGTGGACCAACCGAACAATAAAATAATGAAAAGTTTATATATAGGTCCACTACATGTTTGTTCCTATGGTTATTCGCATTGGGTTGCTTGACGAGAGCAGTTGGTGGGGGAAAGACGGCATATTCCTTTGGTTAGGCCATTAGAAGCCGGACGGAAAGGAAAGGCTCATGCACGGCACGAGAACGAGCGAGAAAGCGATAGTAGTGCATATTAGCGCGATTATATAAATATCTGTCGGTCGGTTTTTCTCATCATTCGTATTCGTTCAAGCACTAGCAAGCAGCCAGTCCACCGAAGGAAAGAAGTTGGCGATGACGACGGTCGGAAAAAGTGCCCCAGCTACTGGTGACTCATCGCAACCCGATCAGGAACTGTCGCCCTGCAAGAATTTCGCCCCAACTAAAGGGCAACAGAGAAACTAATCTGTGTTCTAATAAGAGTTAAAGTGGTTCACCGTGTCCGCGGGGAGTGCGTCTGAATTATGCTCCCGCAATAAAACAATAAACGGTTCTTTACAGGACCAATTAATTGTGTTCTAATAAGAGTTAAACTGAAATTTACATTTTATGGTGTATAACAAATAATTTTCAGAAAGCTATATAAGAAATACGATGTGTGGAAAGAAAGAAAGAGAATTTAAATTATCCTCTCTCGCTCGTTTTCGTGCACTGCTTTTCCATTCCTTTCTGCTGCTACTACAATCATAACTAAAACGAATGTGCGTGTTCTCCCACCATCTCATGGCCAGTGTTGCCACAATTGCATGTCGCTATAACAATTTGAATTATTTTATTGATCCTCTCTAGTATTGATAAAATATAGAATATGCAAAGTACACTAGTCGCATGCTTTTTTTCGAACTTTTTGGCAGCCTCCGTTGATTAACTGCATAAATCGATTTGTTTGTGCAGCTCCTTGCTAGTAGCAAACTAAATAGCCTTTATCAGCGCTAACAAATAAGACAAAAGAATTTAAATTTGTGAAAATCTTCTCCTTCCTTCTTTTCAAATCTGCAACATTCTTTGAAAATATTGAAAATGTTGTTATTGAAAAACTGAACATGCAAGTTTGCTAGCACTGGCCACTAAATTGAAGGCGATGGAAAGGCAGAATATTCGTTTTGGTTATGCTAGTATTGGTAGCCGAACGGAAAGGAAAGGCACAGGAATGGCACGAAAACGAGCGAGAGAGCGATAGTAGTGCTTTCTCGTGTTTTCATATATGAATATTGGTCGGTCGGTTTTTCTCATCATTCGTATTCGTTCAAGCACTAGCAAGCAGCCAGTCCACCGGAGGAAAGCAGTTGGCGATGATGACGGTCCGCAAAAGTGCCCCAGCTACTGGTGGCCCATCGCAATCAACTACCGATCAGGAACTATCGCCGTGCTAGTATTTCGCCCCAACTAAAGGGCAACGGAGCAACTAATCCGCTGGCTAACATTCCAGCGTCTGGTTCGTAAGGTTGTGTATTACTTCAAAGTCGAGCTACGCTTACTAAACTCAGCCGTAATGAAGCCAGTGATGCCTACTTGGTCGGTTTGTGGGAGTGGGCGTAAATTACAATAAAAGCAACCGTTACGGTTCTTTTCAGGACCAATCAATTGTGTTCTAGTGAGAGTTAAACTGAAACTTTCATTTTAAGGTGTGTAGCAAATTTTCAACAAGCAACATAATACGTTGTGTGGAAAGAAGTAGCTTGCACACGGAACAAAAATTTAAATTATCCTCTCGCTTGTTTCGTGCACTGCTTTTCCATTCCTTTCTACTGTTATTATCAGTATTACCAAAACGAATGTGTCGTTGCATGTGTTTAAGAGAAACGTTGAAGTCGCATGCTTCTATTCAAGCTTTTTGGCAGCCCCCGTGAACTAACTGCATTAAATGGTTTTTTTGTGCAGCTCCGTGCTAGTAGCAAACAAAATGGCCCTACTAGTGTCTGATTCGTGAGATTGTGCAAGATTTCAAAGTCGAGCTAAGCTTATAAAGTTCAGCCGTAATGGTACCCGAAGAAGCCAGTCTTGTCGTTTTGTTCGAGGCTACAAAACAGTTCGCCAGGCACGTAACTATCATGCCAAAAATATCCAACGATCCAGCGCATCACCATCAACACCAACGCCGATACCAAAGGTTCTTTTCAGAACCACCATTATTACCATAGAGAATTATTTGAAAATTTCCCATTCAAACGTGATTCTGTTGAATATTATTAGATTTAAATTAACGTCTCGAATTGAAATCACGACGCTCCGGTTATGTGACAGACATTACCCACCCATCTTTTTTTATTGTGACCACGACTAACGGTTTAATATAGACACCCCATTTCAATATTTCTGAAGGAACAGAAGGTCGAGTTTGGAAAGTTTGTAACTTTCATTGTACTTAACCAAATTACACAATGTTCGCACTAATGATTCAGAAATATGATCAGGAATCTTCTGTTAGATTTGTAAGTATGTATAATTTACATGAATAAAGAAAAATTGATTTTCAGGAATCAATTATTATCTGTTCTTCCATTGGCCAGTACTACGCGACTTCCTCATGCTAACAATTAATTCATCGTTAGCCATCTCCCTCACCAAGGCCAACAACGCCAACAAAACCGGTCTTTTTCAGGACCACCATTATTTTTGTAAAGAATAATTTGAAATATTCCTCGCCCAAATCACCTTTTGTCCGAAAATTCCAATGAGTATCAAAATATTTAAAGAACGTGTTCCTTATGTATTCTACATCTCTCCGGTTATGTCGCAGACATTACCCACCCATCTTTTTGCTTCCTAAGTAGTTTCTTCAATAAAGATTTCGTAGGTCAACATAATTCCATTGTTCATTCATTTATTTAGTTCAACATCAAGTTCAACACTGAATCAACAATTTGCTTCCACAATACTCGATTTGTAGCTGAAGCTCTCCAACGTCAGTTACGCCCAACACTCGCCAAATCATTTCCATCTGGTCCGCACATCGTGCTCTCTGCGCTCCTCGCCTTCTTGTACCAACCAGATCATTAGCGAACACCATCTTTGCAGGATTGTTGTCCGGCATTCTTGCAACATGCCGCGCCCACCGTATCCTTCCAGCTTTGGCCACCTTTTGGATACTGCGTTCGCTATAGAGTGCAGCGAGCTCGTGGTTCATCCTTCACCGCCACGCACCGTTCTCCCGCACACCGCCGATGATCGTCCTTAGCACCCGTCGCTCGAAAACTCCTAGCGCTTGCAGGTCCTCCTCGAGCATGGTCCAAGCCTCGCGCCCATAGAGAACCACCGGTCTTATAAGCGTTTTGTACATGGTGCATTTGGTGCGGGGGTGAATCTTTCTTGACCGCAGTTTCTTCTGGAGCCCATAGTAGGCCCGACTTCCGCTGATGATGCGTCTTCGGATTTCACGGCTTACGTTGTCAGCCGTTAATAAGGATCGTAGGTAGACAAAATCCTCCACTACCTCGAAGGTATTCCCGTCAATCGTAACGCTGTTTCCTAGCCCGATCCTGTCGTTTTCGGTTCCGCCTACCAGTATATACTTTGTTTTAGACGCATTTACCACCAGTCCGAACTTCGCTGCTTCGGGTTTCAGGCGGGTGTACAGTTCTGCCACCGTTCCAAATGTTCAGGCGATAATGTTCATGTTGTCCGCGAAGCATGCAAATCGGTCGGATTTCGTGAAAATCGTGCCCCGGTTGTTGAGCCCGGCTCGTCGCATCACACCTTCCAGAGCGATGTTGAATAGTAGACACGAGAGTCCATCACCTTGTCTCAGTCCCCGTCGAGATTCGAATGGACTGGATAGTTCACCCGAAATCCTTACGCTGTTTTGTACACCGTCCATCGCTGCTTTGATCAGTCGAGTCAGCTTTCCGGGAAAGCTGTTTTCGTCCATGATTCGATACTGTCGTTTGCCGCCTTGAATTCGATGAACAGGTGATGCGTTGGGACCTGGTATTCACGGCATTTCTGGAGGATTTGCCGTACGGTGAAGATCTAGTCCGTTGCCGACCGGCCATCGATGAAGCCGGTCGATAACTTCCCACGAACTCATTTACTTTAGGTGATAGACGACGGAAGATGATCTGGGATAACACTTTGTAGGCGGCATTCAAAATGGTGATCGCTCGGATGTTCTCACACTCTAAATGGTCGCCTTTCTTGTGAATGGGGCAGATCACCGCTTCTTTCCACTCCTCCTGTAGTTGTTCGGTTTCCCAGATCTTGACTACTAACCGGTGGAGACAAGTGGCCAACTTTTCCGGGCCCAACTTGAAAAGTTCTTCTGCGATACCATCTTTGCCAGCTGCTTTGTTGTTCTTGAGCTGTTGGATGACATCCTTAACTTCCCTCAACGTGGGAGTTGGTTCATTCGCGTCCTCAACTGCACTGGTCGTCCGTCAGCAGGCTCCAGTCCTTTTCCCTATAGATTTCGGCTTGCGGCACGAAGCCTTTGCGGGATGGATGCGTTCAGCTTCTGGTAGAACTTCCGTGTATCTTGAGAACGGCCCAGCAGTTCCATTTCCTCGCACTCCGCTTCTTCCAGGCGTCATTTTTTCTCCCGGAAGAGGCGTGTCTACTGCCTCCGCTTCTGTTTGTATCGTTCCACATTCTGTCGGGTTCCATGCTGCAGCATGACCGCTCGCGCTGCATTCTTCCCCTTCAAAACCGCTCTGCACTCCTCGTCGAACCAATTGTTCCGTCGTCTCCGTTCCTCGTACCCGACAATGTCCTCAGCTACGTTGTTGATGGCTGCTTTTACTGTTCTCCAGCAGTCCTCTAGAGGGGCCACGTCGAGCTCTCCCTCGTCCGGCAACGCTGCCTCGAGGTGCTGCGCACATGCAGTGGCGACATCTGTTTGGATAGTTTTGGGTGCAATTTAGGGTCGATGTTAGCGCCACGATAGGTCCTGACGTCGATAATGTCGGAGAAGTGCCGTCCATCGATCAGGACGTGGTCGATTTGCGATTCCGTCTGTAGCGGTGATCTCTAGGTGTAATGATAAGGGAGACTGTGCTGGAAGAAGGTGCTACGAATGGCCATGTTGTTGGAGGCAGCGAAATGAATGAGTCGAAGGCCGTTCTCATTCGTCAGCTGGCGAGCGCTGAACTTTCCAATCGTCGGTCTGAATTCCTCCTCCTGGCCTACCTGAGCGTTTAAGTCCCCAATAATGATCTTGTCATCGTGGCTTGGGCAGCGGTTGTATTCTAGTTCGAGCTGCGTGTAGAAACCGTCTTTGTCATCATCAGTGCTTCCGAAGTGAGGGCTGTGCACGTTTATTATGCTGATGTTGAAGAAACGGCCCTTGATCCTCAACCTGCACATTCTTTCGTCGATCGGCCACCAACCGATCACGCGCCTTTGCATATCACCCATCACAATAAAAGCTGTCCCTAGCTCATGTGTGTTGCCGCAGCTCTGGTAGATGGTTTGATTACCTCTAAACGTTCGCACCATGGATCCTGTCCAACACACCTCCTGCAGCGCTACGATTCCGAACCCGCGGTCCTTGAGAAGATCGGCGAGTACTCGGGTGCTCCCGATGGAGTTGAGAGATCTGCAGCTCCATATTCCGAGCTTCCAATCACTAGTCCCTTTTACGGCTGGCTCGCAGGGCCTCACACCAACCCCCATTGTTATTAAACATAAAAAACGGACAGTCTGAATTACCCCGTAGGGAGGTCCGACTTACCTCTACATTGTAAAAGGTTGGAAAAACTTAGACTTTTGCAAATCGTCGCCTAATGCTAACATGGAATGGCGCAAATGAATTTTTATGGCTCCAAAATGTAGCTGAGGTTTCAAATTAACAATTAGTACCTTTGTTCGATGAATTCTTTCACATCTACTCACCTAAAAGGGTAATTTTCTTAAGTAGGTCCGAATAGCCCCGGGTTCCCCTATTGGAAATTTCGTTTCAATGATAAGTAGGAAATTGAATCTAGAAAAAGTTATATTTTGACGTCCTCTAGTGAGTGGATAACGTTTCGCTTTTTCTCAATTTCATTTTTTTAAAGTAATTGTAACGAGTTTTTTGAAAATATAATTTCTGGTTTGTTTTATGTTAAGCTCTATTAAGGAGAGCACCATACTATTTTGTTAATTGCACGGCCTAGTGAAATACTCGTATTTGAGCACAACGAATAATAGTGTCGAGTGCGCCGATTTCCGCTCTATCAGTGCACAATCATAGAAAATCCCACAAGAATTAAATTTCGAAGATTCCAACAATGGAAATCAAAGCATTCACAACAACACCCATATTAGTCAGTGGAATTCTAGAGAAAATTTACAATAGGACGTAAGTAACAATGAGAGATTTTCTTTGGGGTCTTTCTCTTCTGTTCATTACTCGGCCATTTCAACATTTACTACTTTACTCTTTGCATAATATTCTAGTAAAAACCGTCGGCTTTCGATATGTACTGGAAAATTAGTGCAAAGTGTTGTAGTGACGTCGTAATAAACGAAAGAGAAAGTAAACAAAGAGAGGCTCCCAATGTTACTTACGTCCTATTGAAAATTTTCTCTAGAATTACTCTCAAATGCACACTCTTTTCTTTTCTATGCGAACAGCTTTTATTTATTGCCATGTTTGAAATGTGAAACACAAACTAACCAATAAGGAAGTGCATTCAATCTCCGCCCACGATGAACAAGAAACCAAAAAGTCCCATCACTTTCGTGTCCGCACTATAAATGTCCTACACAGGATTAACCGGCCGTTCGAACGGGGCAATTTTATAATAGACATGCGATGCATTTATTTTCTTTGCTGTTTTCTTTTCCTGTGCTTGCCCCGATCGTAAAAAACCCCATAAGTGTACAAGTAGCAGATCCGCCCGATTGATCCGGTTGAACACTCGGCTGTCGCCGTGTGCTCAACTTGCTAAATAACTCGGCTTCTCAAGTTTTAAAGGCAGACAGGAAAAAAATTGCTACGCGAATGTAAATAGACATCATTAAACGCGAACGGTAATGTGTGTGTGCGAGCGGTTGGTGGACGGGTGGAAGCACCCGAGAATGTGCTGGTAGACTGCTTTCCTAACTTTTATTTATAAACACGGCCATATCGACATCCATCCCGACGAGACGTTCGATCGAGCTACGACCGGGTACGTCCCGGGTACGGGGTGTTTTGCCGATAGAAATTACTCGTTTGTAGCATAGCTTTCCCTAACATTAGCTGCTCTTCAGTATGTGATTCGAAATTGGTCAAATCAGGGTGCATCAGGATGAAATAAGTTTCCGAAGCTCAATCTACCTATCTAGCAACTAAATAGAATGCTGCATAATAAGTGCTTTTGAATAACTGATATGGTAAATCATTATTCCAGCTTAAAGTTTTTTGTTTATTGTTAACCAACGTAAATTATATTGAGCTATACAACAATGGTTGCGCGACAGTTTTTTAAGGTAAATTTACTTCTGATAGGGGAACATGGGGAGACTTGACCAGGTTTTCATCTAAAACTGCATAAATCTCTAAAAAAGCCTTCAATACCCCAAAAATCATTCAGATATAATGCACAAAGTTATTGCGCGTCTTCATGATTTTTTGCAGAATTTTTAATTTAATTTTTGAAAAATTACAAAAGTTTTTCTGTGATCGTTCTTTCTGGTCAAGTCTCCCCATTGCGGGGAGACTTGACCAAGGCGTGGGAGACTTGACCAAGAGAATTTTGAAAAATCATAACAAAAAATAATGACATAAAACATACTGTAATTATTTTTTCCCTATTGTCGAGATCCTTAGGTAGCAGTGAAAAATATGAAAGGGTTGCATTTGATAAATTTTGATTTTTTTAAATGCATTTCTTTTTAAGGATTAACTGTACTGCTTGCATTGCATGTTCACACGGCACGAAATCAGTCCTACTATTGCTAACTTTGCTTACAAATTTTAAAATATAAAGACTTATGTTTGGGGTGGGATTTTTTTATGGCGTGATTAACATTAGCAGTAGATACCAAAGCATAATAAATATTAGGAATTTTGTATCTTTCTTCAGCTGATCGCCACTTGGTCAAGTCTCCCCATAAAATCTTGGTCAAGTCTCCCCAACATTAGTTATTGCGTTCAATTTCATGCGAATTCTAGTAATAACTATTCCAATGTTCCAGTTTATGTAAAATCATTTCACTGCTTCACAAGGATTAAGATGGTATATTAGTCCTTTAATAGTAATTAGTAGTCGAGTAGATATGTCCATACAAAGTTTGATAAAAAATTACATCATTTAATGCAAATTTATTAATCACGTAATATTTTCTGCAAGGAAAGGATTTTTTACTCCAAACTTTCAAAATTACCTTAAGGAATCGGAACAAGTACAAAAATATTTTTGAAAAAAAAATTAAGAATCGAATAGAAGACGCCATAGCCGAAAATAGAATTTTGCGCTTGGTCAAGTCTCCCCATGTTCCCCTAACTTAGAATATGTGGAAAGTAAAATCCGACGTGTTTCTCTTCAACGTGCTGAAGTGGTTTGAACCTCCAAAGTCGTCTATCAAGTAAAACATCCTATCGCACAGCTTAGTCAATTTATTAGTGTTGATCGGTTTAGTCGTAGTTCTCGCCAAGACGAGTTTTAACCGCAACTTTGGATGGGACAATACCAAAACCTATAGAAAATCGTGATTGATCCGATCCGATTCAATGGTTCTGGTATGGTACTCTACAATAACGTAGAAAGGTCATATCAACCGTGTGTACGACGGATGGATTCGTATCTCGAAGGTTCATTCCAGAGTGAAGAACTCTCGCACATTATAGACTTTTTATGCTCACTTTTTTCCGTTGGCCTCTGTCCGCACTGAGTGTCAATCACCGATGCTAGAGAGGTGTTTATACCATCTGGATCCTAGATATCGGCCCATCAATACATGAACCAGGATCAACGGTTTTACTTTCCTTCCGAAGGAAGATGTCACCACAGATTTTCACCGCACAAAATTTCAACGACCTCAGCTAGGATTGAACCCAGACCTACTGGGGTGAGTGACGGTCACGCTTACCACTCAACCACCGGCACCGTCACACATTATTGTCTTTCTATGAACAGCTGAAGAAAGCTGATTCATTTCACAGTCATCCAGCTTATTTGCGAATGTCAATCGCAGAAGGATCTCGATAAGCTTCGATTCTTCTATCTAAACTACTATCGATAGGAATTCTTTACTTACGTTCCGATTTTTATCGACCGTTTCTTCTCCTCGGAACTCGTTTCTTTTTCTTCTCTTCGATGCTCATAAGAATATACTACATTCTGGACCCTCGCCTCTGATAGCAACTGTTTATCGTTGTTGGCGATCCGTCGACGGCCGTCTGCAATAAACCTCGCTTAGTAGAATCCAAATCTTTCACGTGCTTCTGAAATGTACCAGCTTTCGTGCCGATCAATGAGTGACCGTATCTGCGTGCGGAGGATAAACGGCAAGTTCTTCAACTATAGTTTGATGAATGCCCATGCACCTGACGAATTTCGCGCTAAATCATATTCAGAGTTGGCAGCACCCTCTCAGATTTTAATGAAACTTTCTGTACCTGAGAACTTTGTCACAAAAAGCCACTTTGCATACTTCGTTTTTTCAAAATTGATCTAGACTGTCTTTTGAAAGGGGTTAAACTTTTTTAAATGATTTTTTTTTCAAATGGCTACATTCCAAAAATGACAAATCCTACAATAAATGTTGTTGGAGTGATTTTCACAAATTTAGTCAAATTTTGAATAAAAATATTGAAAAAATTCTTCATTGACTTCTACACTGAAAAAAATCGAAGTTTAAAATCGATTTACAAAAAAACATCTTTGATTTGGATGAAATGTTGTTCCAAGATAGGTAATTGTGTTCCCTACCTACCGTCAAAAATTCAAGTTGGGCACTTTAAGGGAAAAAAAGTTTTTAAAAAAAGCTTTTCCTAAAACTAATTTTTTTTAGTGTATTTTTATTGAAAACTAAACTAATAAAAGTCATAATCATCTCAGAATCCAATTTCTCAACTGCTAGTTGCCTGATACATGCAAAAAGTATCAGTAACGAATTTGGTATATATTCATAACAAACTTGTATGAGGGCAAAGATGAGCCATTTACCATCATCGATATATGCGAGGTTTAACTAAATACCACTTGGCCGTGCACGAAAAATTATCTTGTCTATATACCCGCCCGGGAAGTAGAGATTGATGGTGTAGTCTCCAACAGAGGCCTTAATTGCGAAGTATGGGGTTCGCTCCTTCAAGAACCCTTTGATTCAGCCAGGGAAAATTCTGGTTCGCAAACAATTGCGTTCAGGAAAAAATCAAGGAGTATTTGAACACAACTTATTTTCCATCAGCCTTATGTCAAACCTTTCGCCGAATCTGCTCTTCCTAACTTTGAACTTTTGGGCGGGGCTAGTCTACCTGTTCGCCTTTCTGTGCCGCGAGGCACGATCTCATTGTAGAAACAAGGCACGCTGTGGAAAATGCATATAAATTATGTGGTGACAAAATGAAACATTCTTTTAAGGAACACTCCGATAATGCAAAAGAGCGCTACGCCACCGACAACGACCAATTTCTACGTTTCCTTGTACACTAAAGTACGAGAATCTGACCATCCCATTGTGGGAACATCTTCCTAAAAATTTCCGAAAGAGGAAAACCAGTTTTCTCTCCTAAGATTCCTCGTAAAGGCCTGAGAGTGTCCCTTGAAGGGTGCTGTTACAAAACCGAAGTAAGTGGTTCCTGGTCTCAGTAATCTTAGAAACTAGCAGGAATTTCCACATGTGACATCAAAAACCTCAAGTGTCCTTATATTTCAGTCCCTACATTTTCCCCCAGGTTTTACACAATGCATTTGCATTGCGATTAAAGGACAGACGAAACGAGTACACGACGCGAACAAACGTGAACAGTTTCCTACCTCGTGGTAGGCAGAGATTGCTTAGAATTATACGCGAAAGGGACTTTTGAACGTCGGATCGTCCGAATTTTTCCCAATATACGCGACGCTACAAATGCAAATGAGAAACTTGATGAACGCTGAAAAACTCGAATATTAGCACCGGTCCGTCGACGGATTAACGGACGAATCATCAGAGAAACAATGTTTCGTGTGGTGGCCAGGGCCTACATTGTGTATTCGATTTATCCTGTGATTGGAATACACGGAACGTTCGTCATATGATGACAGCTATGCATCGCTTTTATGCTAATTATTATGACAGTAGTGGTGAATGCAATTATAAAAGAGGCTGTGCTGCAAACATTCTCCCCACAAAATTGATGGTTTTATATTTACCTATCAACGACCATACCCACATCGTTACAGTTACAGGAGGCTCTCCGTTTGATGAAGCACGGAAAGCACTCTTTGTATTTCCTGGGGAAAACATAGGAGTTTTTGAGTACTTTATCTGAAAAATCATAGCAGATTACCTTAGTTTGAATTTTTTTCGCAGTGCTCCATTCCGGGTAATGAGAAGGCGGACATTTAGGCATTAGAAGTTTTTAAATATTTCTCCATAGAGGACGGAATGGATTAGAATGATAATGAGAAGGTGGACATTTAGGCATTAGAAGTTTTTAAATATTTCTCTTCGGAGGACAGAATCCCAAAGGTATCAACAAACCTTGGTCCAAGAGAATGGATGATGGCAAGGCCCATCTCTGGCGTATTGAGGTCGTGGAGAGGTCGCGATATTAAACATGTTGTCTGGTCGTGCGCTAAGTATTCTAGTACCAGATCTCCGTTAAACGAATCCCTTCGGCCTCGTTTCAGTGCAGTCTCAGATGCTATACCAAATTCGTTACTCATACTTTTTGCATGTATGGGAAATTGGATTATGAGATGATTATGACTTTCATTGGCTCAATTTTTGATAAAAATTAACTGAATAAAAATCAGTTTGAGCAAGGAAAAGTTTTTTTTCAGATAGTTTTTTATCCTTAAAAGTGCCCAACTTGAATTTTCGACGGTAGGTAGTAAACATAATTACCTATCTTGAAACAAAATTTCATCCAAATCAAAGATGGGGTTTTTTGTTTATCGACTTTAAATTTTTAAATCGATTTTTTTCAGTGTAGGAGTCCATGAAGAATTTTTTCAATATTTTTATTCAAAAATTTGACAAATTTTGTGAAAATCACTCCTACAACATTTTTTGTAGGATTTGTCATTTTTAGATTATAGCCATTTGAAAAAAAATGTTAAAAAAAAGTTTGACCCTTTTCAAAAGACAATCAAGATCATTTTTTGGAAAAACAAAGTATGCAAAGTTGCTTTTTGTGACAAAGTTCTCATATACAGAAAGTTTCATTAAAATCGGAGAGGGTGCTGCCAACATTTGTTCGAGTTGGCGAGAAATTCGTGACCTACAAACGACAAACAAGGTGAAAAATGAGTTCTATGAGCGTTTAGACCTACGAGAAGTGCCCAAAAGATGTTTCTTCATCAGGTACCCAAATGTGCAGGTCGGGAGCAAAAAATTCTTTCGTCCTGTTATAATGGAGAGCTTCTACTCAACCACCAACGACGGTAGTTAAAAGATGCTTTTTATTCAAGATAACTGTTTTTAAAATTGTGAAAGTTTATGGAACAATATTAAGCGCGATTGGTTTTTTTATAATGTGTTGTACAAGTAGGTAAAAATGACGATTCGGCCTTTTTGGAAACTCACTCTTCTTTATTTAAGTATTCCACAAAAAAAATCGTTTATTTCCAATCAACATAAATTAGTGTGTCCAACGAAATCATGTAATTTTCTAGTGTGTTAAACTTTGTAGAACATATTTAAGCGATATAAATGCATTGTTTGGCTAAAATGTCAAAAAACTAATTTTAAGGTACCTCTACCAACACATAGATATATAACCCGCATAAATATATAGCCAAATGAAATCGTCAGCAAAGTTTCTCCAAATTAACCGTTATACAAGGTTCAAAAAAGAAAATAATATTTTTATTTTTTAATAAGAAAATGGTGTCTTAAAACTGTGACGGCGCCGGTGGTTGAGTAGTAAGCGTGACCGCCACTCATTCCAATTTGCCTGGGTTCAATTCCAGCCGAGGTCGTTGAGATTTTTCTGAGGTGAAAAAATCTGTGGTCACGTCTTCCTTCGGAAGAGAAGTAAAACCGTTGGTCCTCGGTCTATGAGTTTGGTGGATCGATATCTAGTCCAGATAGTGAAGTCACCTCTCTGGCGTCGGTAAAGAAGAAGTGATCCAACTTCTATACTCTTAGTAACAAAAATATCCTCCTCCTGTGATACTTGTGGAGTGCGTAGTAGTATATACGGCATCTAGCAAAAGCAAGTATCGGACTAACCATTCCTTCCCTTTCCTTCCGCGATCTACGTTCGGGCCTGACCGGCGCCGGTATTGATCAATACTTTAGGATTACCAGGAGTTGCACATTGAAAGATGTTTCGCTACACCCAAGCATAATTATCTACTTATTCTCTGTGCAACATCAGCTAGTCCAGATCGATAACGGAGTAGCAGCCAGGGGTGGTCGCACAAGCTCAAGAAAATGGTGTCTTAAAACTGGAGTACCAGCTTAATGAAAATACCAATCAATTCGTTGAATTTGCTGAGTTAGTTTTCGTCATAAAGTCATCAAAAGCCAAAAAATGGAAAATGAAGATAATACTCACCAATTTGGTATAATATATATTTAGGGCAATCTTTCTGGATGAAAAAAACCATTGAAAATGAAAATTATTAATCTTATGGTCTATATTATCAATGACCTTGCCGCTGACATCGAAATTGGCGTAAGTAATCCTGGCCTCAATTCTCATCTGAATTCATAATACCTCACACTTTTTTAGTTGAGAAAGTTGTATATCGTCGATGAACCGGAAAATTTATTAATTTGAAACATTTACCACAAAAATTATGGTCTTAAAAACATTGTCCTTTGATGAAAAAATTTTGATTATGTTTGGGTTAAGAAAGGTATTTTTTTTAAATCCCTGCGGTTCACATAAAACATTTTTTCATTCCCTTAGAAATAAATGTTATACGAAGAAATATAGTTCATTAGTTTTTTCGTAAAGCCCTACGCCAATTTTAAAAAACACAGTTTTGAGAAAACGCCGTTTATAGTTTTCAGTCAAGAAAAAAGAAACTTATTGCAGTTGCAATTCCGAGAACAGGCTTTTGAAACTTTGAAAAAATATTTATATCTATCGATTAAAACAAAACCAAAACACGATTTTTGAAATGTCTTGAGGGACTCCCAAGTAACAATTGAGGTTTTATAGTATGCTACAAGTGCAATCTAAGTTTTATGAGTGGCTATAAAACTACCATAAATCTCAATTGTTACTAGGGACTGTCCCCCCCCCCCCCCCAAAGGTACATGGTATCTTTGGCAAAGTGACTCCAAAATAACTGTTGTACAAGGCTACCGAAGAAAATACCTGGAAAAGATTTCCTAAAATGGAACCCAATTAACCAGGTGTCGTATAAGGATGACCAACAAAAATCGTACAAGCATACAATTTTTATTGGAATTTTTATCGGATAAATTTTGTGTAATCGTATGTATACGCATTACACAAAATTTATCTTAAGTAGTGCGCAGTGATAACTCCTTACGATTCTCGTATATGAGTACAAACTAAGTCGTATAATGTATAAAAAGGACCGTTATTATTGCAGTAATATACCACAAATACGACTCCACAAATGTGTGTCGGTAATAGCCAAATTAATCCAAGTATTGTACTCCAAGAATAGTAAATCAAAGGGTGGTGAAGCTAATTTCGTATGAAATGCTGGCTTGATACTGACTTCAATTAAATTCCCAAAATAAAATATCGAATACGAATTTGTTTTTTTTTTTGAGACGAACATTGAAAGCCAAAGGTAGGGGCTTCCGCACGTAACCGATTCATAATAGTGTGGGAACGGGCGTTAGGATAATCGCACTTGAGACCGCGTGCCTAAGCAAGTTTCTGTTAGAGGTCGATCAAAAAGCTACAATAATGTTCAACAGAATATGAATGGCTATTTTCCTAGTTGGCACTTAAAAGGAAGAATTACCGCATTCAAAAACCAAACTGCCTCAAAAACGTTAAGCCTAACAAACCATTTTCCCAACTTGATTGCTCTATCGAAAACTTAACATTGATAATTGTATAATCATCGTCATCGTAAACATTTAATTGAATTGAAAAACACAATCATTCCACTTAATTGAATCTTTCAGCACCAAATTGGCAGGTGTTTGTTAGTTCTTTATATCAGTTTTATTCTCAACAAAGTCGTTTTCACAGCGTCTAGAAAATTTTACCAATGGAACAACTTTTCTTCTACAAGGATGTCACTTGCCCTTCATCCTGCACTTCATCATCAGTACTGTTCGGTATCTTCCCTAGCAGCAGCGAAACATCGCCAGCAACAGCAGCGCCCCGATCCCAATAGATGCTATCTCGGCGACGCCACACGCACTCGCTATATCTCGGGCCCCCATACCACCAGCAACGCCGAGACGGCGAACGAGAGTCGATGACTGTGCAAAAGACGTAAACTTCCTTCTCTCGGTGTCGACCAGTTGCTAAGTGGTAAGAATCAGTCCCGTCTGGACCGACGGGATACGGGAGGGAGTTCGTGACTGGTGAGCAGAAAATTAGATTTTCACACTTCTACCATGATACCATGAGCCAATATTGCTCACTCCATGGCAACCCGATTCAATGTTCGAAACGTGCCATGGAGGGCAAATTTAGTGGTACGCTCGTGTCCCCATTGTTTAACCCCTAGCTGGACTATGACTAGCGGCTATGCGAGAAAGAGAGAAAGGAAAAAGTCTTGGGTCAACCGAGAAAGAAAACCCAACCCTCATCACTGATGTGGTCGAAGAAAATTGTCCGGAACTGCCTCAGCGATTGATGAACTGTACGCGGAATTGACAGCCCGACCGATATATGTCTCAAATTATTTGATAACGACGAGAAATCGAGCCCGACCAAAGGCTGAACCAACAATGACCTGCATTTTTTTTATTTGAATGAGACTCAAAAATACACAATATAGAAAAAGATAAACTGACAAGCAGTTGTGCAACGTTTTGGTTGGTAACTGCAATGTCAAATAGTTGGTTGTCAGTCACGAGGCAAGTCGCAATATGACTTACTACGCACACAGAGAACAGTTTTGGTAAAAAAAAACCACTGAAATCATCCACGGGCCCTATCCCAGACGGCATGCATATGTAATCACAAGGCCAAATCGCCGTCGCTTAGAAAATGTAGGTCAGACTGACTGACAGGCGTTTTACCCTGAACCAGAAATAACCGAAAATAGCCCGGTGTTTTCCACGAGTGTCCAACAACCCAACTTGCACGTGAATACTAAGTGAAATTATTACGCATTCGTTTTTATTCCACAAAGCGCGGCTGATAACACCTTATCGGTTGTTTGGTGTACCGGAGCAGTGAAACTCACCCACAGGGCCGATGGCGGCGGCGACGACGGTGGTGCGGCATAGCGCCACCACGCTATCACCATTATGTGCTAGGCATCATCCGGCCGCGGTACCCACTGCACTGCCGACGGTGTTTTTATACAATCGCGTGCTCTTTCGGCATTGTTACAGGGCGAAGATTACGGTGTGTAGGAACGAGTTGCTCAACAAAACGCTATTATTCATATTGCTATTATTATTATTATCATTTGAGCTTTCTAGCTACGTAAGCGTGGAAAGAAGAAAATGCTATTGCGCATTGTTCAAACTGACGAGAGCCTGGCGATTGACTTACAAATTCATTCAAATCTAAACCAACGTCAGCATCCATTTTGATCTACGAGCTATAGTGAATTGGCAATATTTTGAAGGATGTCTTGTGTCACCTCTTTTTTGAAATGTTTGTTATAAATATTATCGGCACAGTTTGACTAACTTTGTCGGCGCATATTGGTCCTTCTAAATGATATTCTTTAAAATAGCAAATAAACAACTTGGCCCTCATCAAACTGTCTTTTATATTTCATAGAAAACCTGCTTTAGTGGTACTATCAGTTTGACATCGGTGGCGTCAATCGAATTGAAGCTTTTTTGAAGCTGACCGCACTACATTTCATTTTGTTCAGTGTATTTATGTACCACCAGAGAATTGATAATGTTGGTGACAATCATGCCGGGGTAATACGCATTGTTATGGGTGAGTAAGCTGGCGGCACATACTACTACATAGTTAAAATCGACAAATAACAAAATTTAAATGGTTGGAATGTTTCCAAAACAAAGAGGAGTTCAGTGCTGTCAGTACTGCGTATTTCAAATGAAATTTTAGGTACATTTGCGTTTATTAGGTAAAACAAAAAGTACTAACCTTATATAACGGAATAAGACGTGTGATATAAAAATGATATCACTTAAGGGGGGTGAGGGTTTCAGCGTGAAAAACCCTTTGTTGCGAATTTTTTCGAACTTTGCGTGACTCCTCTCCAGTCGATCAAGCAGTTCGTCATTTCGAAAACCACACATCCTGCACGTTCTCTCGTAGGCTGCGATGAACCGTGGCCAGTCTTCAGGATCTCCTCCGAACTTTGGTAAATCTTTCACTGTCTGTCTCGCCGCTAGATGACCATTATTCAGAGGCACGTCGTCACCGTTTAATTGCTGATGATTAAATGTCACGTTCTGACGTGGTGTAGATGTTACCACCGGTGGCAGCACGGTACCTTGATAGGTTGGAACAGGGTATTGGAAACTGGGAACTACCGGATGCGAATAGCTGGCTGTAGGACGCGAATAGCACGTTGTTGGATGTGTGGCCGTCATAATTGATTGCTGAGACACAGCTGAGTACGTTTGAAAAGGTGGTTGACTCGGCGGTACTGCTGCTGGGTGGCTGGTAAACAATGGTTGATAACCAGGCACAGTTCTCGTTACAGTCACACCTGGTAAAGGACGATCGATATCACCAACACCGGAGGCATAATTGTTATGAAACTCAGGCGGAACAGAATTACCAAAAGACGTCTGCAGACCAGAGACCACTACTGGGACATAGTTACTGGGAAGACTTTCCCGAGTCGACACTACTACTGATTTTCGTAGAAGCTCATCGTATACCGGAAGGGGCGTTTCATCAAAAGGTTTAAACACTTCTTTCCCTATATTCTCCGTGTTGTTTAGCCAATCTTCGATCTTGGCGCAGGTCTCGTTTGTTGCCGATTCCGAGTCGCTCATCTCCAGCATTTCTAGATCTAGAGCTAAACGCTCCTCTAGCTGCTTTTTCTCCAGCGCTTGTCGTGCTTCTAGAGCTTTCAATTGTAGGTCGCGGAGTTTTGCTGACCGTTTTGACACATTCGAGGTCGCTTTGCTACTTGTTCTGGTTGACGTGGTGCAGTTAGCATTAGAGTTCGCTGATCGTTCTATGCTATATTGCCGATCCGCTATGTTTTCCGAGACTTCATCTTTCTGCCTTGGCTGCTTCGGAATTGCGCCCTGAAAATCACTATGGAATGCCTTAGATCGTGTTGTAACAACTCCCGACAGCGAACCTTGTTGCAACTGCAACTTTCCCTTCTGCGACTGATTAAACTGATTCTGCTTTTGCTGCTGCTCAAGCCGTCTCTGATGTTTTTCAGCCTGCTCCAGGTGTTTTTGTTGCTTCTGTTGCCATTGCTTCTGCTCCCGTTCAAGATGCTCCAACTGTTCACGCAAACCACGCCTTTCCTGCTCCAACGATTTCCTTATACACCCATTACAACTCCAGTCTCGGTCCCGAATACTGTCCTCCACGTTAACGCACTCGTAGTGAAACCACACATCACAATCGTCGCACTGCACCATTCGGCTATAATCGAGTCGTCGACACGTACCACATCCGGCTCCCTCATCGCCAGGAGAATCGCTTTTTCCCTGGGTACGTTTGCCCGCACTCGCTACGCTACCGCTTGACATCCCCGAAAGTTAAACGGAAAATTTAATTTGTTCCCGAATGGCAACAATACGTAAATCAAATTCCGTAAATTTGAACAAACTCAACGCAAAAACGATAATTCAATTTATTTAGAGTCCGTTAAATTTTCCCTACCGATTAGACACGATATATCTATATACAACTTCATCGATTGCTTCATTTTACTTACGTTTAGTATTTTCACTTATTTCCGTCACTTCCGGGAAATGGTCTCGTACGGTCGTCTAACCCTACATATTTTATTGTTATTTAGGTTTAAGTTTTATAAATATTTGCTTTACCTTATCATGAGCTCGGTTACCTGCAATGCTTCAATAGCACGAACTAGCTGTAACAGTCCTGTGATAAATTTTAGGTTAAATTCATTGCTTTTTTATCTTTATAGCACATTTTACCTCTAGCCTTTAATAAACTCAACCGTACTATTAATTATAAGAATTCAGCACCGTACTTTTAGCTGTTAATCCACTCCGTACTACTATATATAAGCAACCTTAAAACAATCCTAAACCGTACTTCTAGCTATTAGAGTTTCAATTTAATTTCGCTTTAATGACTATCTCAAACCACTTTTTTAATCTCGATATCTTTCTTCGTCGTCGCTATCCTTTTTTTTGTTTGTTTACCACTGACTTGTCAGTTACCCGCTGTCCCGCTTGCAGCTGGGGCGGCTGACCTCGTTGAGGGTAAATTGATAACGGAGGCGCGTTCGCATGTTGCGTAACACGAATTGATCAAAACTTTTGTACATTATAGTGTATCATTTTAATAACATGCTGTAGTTTTTCTATACAAAAGTATCGAAAAATGACTCGGTGACGAAGCTTTTTGTGGAACGTCTCTGGGAAAAAAACATGGTTTGCGGTGTTACCATTGCCATTCAAAAACTACGTAACCGATTTCTTTCAAACTTTGCATACACATTCTATGTTAAAAATACCTAATCCCTGCGTTGAGTTTTTGAGATAATATAAAACCGCTTTGGAATAAATTGTGCTGTATTGTATGTGGTTGCGGTATACGCAAAACACAACTTCACAACAAAGGCTAGACCTCGATGGCAAAAAAGCAGGATCAGAAAACATACACGGTAGAGAACATCGTTGATGACATTCATTTCGGCTGTATTGTGGATCAGCTGTATTAGTTACGGCGTCGTTCATGTTTTCGTGTGTTGTCTGTGAAAACGCATTATATTTGGTACAGTATATTTAATCAATTTTTTTTTTCGAGAGTTGTCTTACTGGAGCTGTAGAGCTAGGCTCTCGGAAGGGCTCCCCGTCAGAATCACATACTACAATTTGCAGACGATACAGGCAATGTCGCCCACTAAAACACTGCTTTAGGCCAATTGTAACGGGCCGTGATTCTGAATGTGATATTCATTGTACGGTTCAGGTATGTGCGGACTCGCGATCGCGTGTATCATCGCGAAGAGCTCGAGCATTTGTACGTTAACTTGTTCGATCGCGTGTGCCTTTGTATGTCGCGTGTGCTAACGTGTATGTAACTTCGTGTGCGTAAATTCTATATAAATGCCGTTTGCTTTCGCATATTCGCGTGTATTCTGGAATGATCGCTCGCGGACCGTGAATCTGATACTTAATTTTTCGTGTGCGGTTCAGATTCTAGAAAAAAAGTGGGTTCTTACATATTACTAGTGTTCTCAGTCATGTCGCCAAGGAACGTGTTACCTTGTGGATATGAGCTTTATTTTTCGAACGGTATAACTGAATGTATTGACCTAAGTTACTAGAATGGAGGATAAAGACTTCCGGACGTGACCGATTCATGATCGCGCGCGTTTGCGAGTTCACGTTTGAGACCGCGTTTGTAACTTCGTAAGTACTAAAACGTTCACGTTTTTAGCGGAGTGTTGCGATCGCGAATGTAGGTGTGCGTAGATGATCGCGAAGAGCTGAAGTATCGTTTGTTAACGTGTTTGTGTGTATGTGCCACGCGGACCGTCATTCTAATATTTAGTTTTCGGTGTACGGATCACATTCTGACAGGGAATGAGTTACTCCAAATCACTAGATTTCCCGGTCATGTCGCCATGGACCGTGTTGCCCAGTGTATATGAAAGCTTTCTTTTTAATTGATTCAACTGAAGGCATGGACCCAGACTTCTGGAATCGAGGACAGAGACTTCCGGACGTGAACGATCGCGCAAGTCCGGGGACTGTAGGTTCACGCTTGAGACTGCGTTTGAATGATTACAAGTGCTGAGACGTTCTTATTATCACCGGGATGTTATAATGTCTGGAAAAGCGTGGGTATAGGTTGCGTGAATTGTCGCGAAGAGCTCAAGCATTTTTATATTTGTTTCGATTTTTATGTAGTTTAGTGGATATGAGCATTATATTTTTAATTGGTCCACCTGAAGGCATTGGACTTATGCTACTACACAGAAAAAAACCTATTTTAATCCACCTAGCGGTGCAATTGTGCCTTTCTCAATCATGAATCACGAGAATGTGTGCGTTGTTTATATTCATTAAAAACTTTTAAATGCATATATTACATTTTATTATTATACATCACATGACAACTATATACCGGAAAATAAATCATTATTCGAGTTCTAAAATTTTGAAAAAGAAAGAACATCCACGGTAATATTGAACTGAAAAAAGGTGCGAAATCGGCAAAGTCCCAAAAAGTCGATTTCCATAAAAAAAAATTTTTCGAGATAGCATAAAATCTCGACGTTTCATGCATTTTAAAGATATTTGGCATCAAAAATACGAATTCGATTTCTGAAATTTCATGGGATCCCCCCATTGAAAAAAAAAATTGAGTTCCGGCTTATATGGGAATTTCATATGTGACCGGACGATTTAGTCTATATTTCCGGACCCATATAAGCGATCCGTACGAAATTTTATAGACATCTGTGGGGATATTATAGCTATCATTTGGGACTAAGTTTGTGAAAATCGGCCCAATTATTTCAGGGAAACTGATGTGAGTTCGTAAATTTTGAAAGATGGCCGCTTTTCCCGGGCGCTTCCGGAACCGTCTGTGGTGGTCAATGTAGTCAACGAATGTTTGGTTGGCCGTCGGTGACCTAGAACAGCAAATTTAAGTTGTTTGAGAGACATTTTAGCGAAATTTTTACCTTTTTTGCTTTCATCGGAGTATCGGTTTGAATCACAATTTGCTATGTGATCGCACGCCACAACCTGTAACTCCGGAACCAGGAAGTCGGATCGGGATGAAATTAAATAGCCATTTACGGGGACGCAATACCTTTCATTTGAGGCCAAGTGTAGTCGAATCGGTCTAGCCATCTCCGAGAAACCGGGGCTTCCGGAACCGATGATGGTGGCCAATGTGGCCAAATAGACTTTGAATGGATGTTAGTGACCTAATACTACAAATCGAAGCAGTTGTGGTCAAATTTTGGAAAAATTTTCACCTTTATACATTCATTGCAGAATTTATTAAAATCGACATTTTCTGCGTGTTCGTACTCATCACCCTGTAATTCCGGAACCGGAAGTCGGATCCATTAGAAATTCAATAGCAGCCTATGGGAACGTTGCACCTTTCATTTGAGACTAAGTTCGTCAAAATCGGTTCAGCCATCTCTGAGAAAAATGAGTGACATTTTTGGTCACATACACACACACATACGCACATACACACACACATACATACATACACACATACATACACACACATACACACACATACACACACATACACACAGACATTTGCCGAACTCGACTAACTGAATCGAATGGTATATGTCACTCGGCCCTCCGGGCCTCCGTTAAAAAGTCGGTTTTCAGAGCAATTGCAATACCTTTCTATTGAGAAAGGCAAAAAGGTGCGAAATCGGCAAAGTCCCAAAAAGTCGATTTTTAGAAAAAAAAAATTTTTCGAGATAACATAAAATCTCGACGTTTCATGCATTTTAAAGATGTTTGGCATCAAAAATACGAATTCGATTTCTGAAATTTCATGAGGTCCCCCCTTTGAAAAAAAAAAAATTGAGTTCCGGCTTATATGGGAATTTCATATGTGACCGGACGATTTAGTCTATATTTCCGGACCCATATAAGCGATCCGTACGAAATTTTATAGACATCTGTGGGGATATTATAGCTATCATTTGGGACTAAGTTTGTGAAAATCGGCCCAACCATTTTCGGGAAACTGATGTGAGTTCGTAAATTTTGAAAGATGGCCGCTTTTCCCGGGCACTTCCGGAACCGTCTATGGTGGTCAATGTAGTCAACGAAAGTTTGGTTGGCCGTCGGTGACCTAGAACAGCAAATTTAAGTTGTTTGAGAGACATTTTAGCGAAATTTTTACCTTTTTTGCTTTCATCGGAGTATCGGTTTGAATCACAATTTGCTATGTGATCGCACGCCACAACCTGTAACTCCGGAACCGGAAGTCGGATCGGGATGAAATTAAATAGCCATTTACGGGGACGCAATACGTTTCATTTGAGGCCAAGCTTAGTCGAATCGGTCTAGCCATCTCCGAGAAACCGATGTGACTGTTATTCTGAATTTAGATACTTCCGCCGGGGCTTCCGGAACCGATGATGGTGGCCAATGTGGCCAAATAGACTTTGAATGGATGTTAGTGACCTAATACTACAAATCGAAGCAGTTGTGGTGATATTTTGGAAAAAAATTCACCTTTATACATTCATTGCAGAATTTATTAAAATCGACATTTTCTGCGTGTTCGTACTCATCACCCTGTAATTCCGGAACCGGAAGTCGGATCCATTAGAAATTCAATAGCAGCCTATGGGAACGTTGCACCTTTCATTTGAGACTAAGTTTGTCAAAATCGGTTCAGCCATCTCTGAGAAAAATGAGTGACATTTTTGGTCACATACACACACACATACGCACATACACACACACATACATACATACACACACAGACATTTGCCGAACTCGACGAACTGAATCGAATGGTATATGTCACTCGGCCCTCCGGGCCTCCGTTAAAAAGTCGGTTTTCAGAGCAATTGCAATACTTTTCTATTGAGAAAGGCAAAAAATATTGGTAAAAGTAAAAGTGTTCCGCTCTTAGCAAAAAACAACCAACGCCTACTATTGAGTTGAAAGTAAAACTTTTAAATTAATGAAGAATAATAATCAAAATAAAAGTTTTCCTTTTAATTTAATGAAGAATAGTAATCCCAATAATAATTTTATTGTCAAACTAAGAGTATGCGTTGGTTGTTTTTTGCTAAGAGTGAAAAGCTTTTATTTTTACCAATATTTTTTTTCTGTGTGTAGGGCCGAGAACAGGGAATTCGCGACGAAGCCGATTCATGATCGCGCGAACACGGGCTTTTGGAGGTTCACTCTCGAGACCGGGATTGTTAATTTATAAGTGCTAAACCATTCACTTAGTCACCGGGGTGTTATGCTTTTTACGAGATCGTGGGTGTGGTCAAGCATGGATGATCGCGAAGGACTCGAGCGTTTGTATGTGGACGTTTTTGTCGCGTGCGCTAGTATGTATGTAACTTCGCGTGGACACATTATTTTTATAAGCGTGTGGCCATTCGCACGTTCGCGTATTCTTCAATGATCGCGCGTGGACGTCTTGTCTAGTTTTTATTTCTATTGGTCCAACTAAAGGCATGAATCTGGGCTGCTTGGATCAAGGGCGGAGACTTCCGGACGTGACCGATTTATGATTGCGCGAGCTTAGGTTCTTAGGTTCCAACGTTCACCTAATCAATCGGGGTGTTTGAATATTGGTTAGATCGCGGGCGTTTGTATTTGTGACTAGGTTTGTGTTATCGCGTAGGCCACGTTTGAACGTTTGGAATGAGAGATTGTTAGTGTATTATACGAGATAATAAGAAATTTGTGTTAGTGAGTGTTAGCATGGATCTAATTGAAAATATAGCAACAAAAGAAAAGTGCCTGCAGAGAGAATTGGGCCCTAAACCCACATTGTATATTATTTGACCATGGCAGTGGATAATAAAGCTCGACAAGTTAAGTACTAAAATTGATCACAATGTAACTTAACAAAAAAGAAAATAATCGTGTCCCAAGTTTCTGTAATATAATCATTGTAATACTGCTTTGGTGGAAAAGCCCCCGGACCGCATCAAGGTACAGTGTCATGCCGAGGGCAGTACAGTATATTTAATCAATGTATAAAGATTGTCAAGTTAGTTTTTTCTTATGTAAAAATTAATGCTAAACCCTTGTTTAGTGTTGGTTTTTCGATATTTTAGTTTTTTGAAAAAAAAAAATACGGACATGGACGATAGGTCAGCCATTTGGTGATACTAGGTCACTACTATAATGTAAATTAGAATTATGTTGACAGGAAAATTATGCGCAATTTTGCGCGAAAACGCAATAACGAAGTGAAGAGGTCATAAAGAACAGTATTCGATCAGCCTCTACACAATTCAAGGTTCTGTTCAAAACATTGCGTGCTCCTGTGAAAGGAAAGTGCTCGTCATCAATGAAAGCGCGTCAGATATTTCGCGTGAGTTAACAGTATGATAATTTAATGTGTTGTTGAAGTAGATAATCAAAAAAAACATGATCCAAATAGAGAAGGAAAAGGAACTACAACATGCACAACTTCAATTCCACACTCTGACGATGACGAGGACACCGAAGATGTCATTCGCAAGTACAAATTCAGATGCAGCTGACGAAAAGACATGTTTCGTCAGCATTTTATTCAACATTTCCTTCCGCGATTTCATCATTTTTCACATCATTCGCAACTTTTTCATTTTCTCGCCTGAATGACTTGTGAATTTATTTGTGTTTTTAATTTTTAAATAATCTGCTGTATTCATACTCTTCAAGTAAAAGTTTAACTGCGGATGTTCTAGGTGTATACATTGTTTTATCTAACCTCGACCTATCGTACTCCCAGATTTTGAAAACATCGAAAAAAGTTCCGAATCGAGGTGAACTATTAAGTCAGCTTTCGTTCTTTTATAGATTAATATTTAATAGCAAAATAAGTACCGGCGACATTCTAAAAAAAACAAATCAGATGTTATATTATTTATGCAAGTTCTAAATACTCAAATTTAACGAAAGGACATTGTAAATAGTTAAAATATCCAGTTACTTACAAGGGGAGTTATATTCGTTAATCTTCTAATGCCACTTTGCTGGTCGGTGTTTTGAAACCGACTCCTTATGTGCTAAAAAGTAAGGTTAATTATAATCGCTATACAGTAAAGACCCGATTTTATCAGCACTCGATTTTATCAGCCCCCGATTTTATCAGCTTTTTGACCCGATGTTAACTTCATATGAAAATTGATAGTTGGTAGTTTGATGGGTTCTAGCAGACGAACCAAATTGAATTCGAGCAAATCCTTTCTTGAGAATATTTTTCTTATCTTAGAGATCCGAAATGCGCGTTTTTTAAATTTTTTTTATATTTTGCATCGTCAGACCCCTTTAAGTTTAAGCTAAATAATCAGTAAGGGTTATGAGGCTATATCTAGAGGCTAAAGAAGCTTAGGTTTGTTAAAAAGAAAGAAAAAATATGTCCCGATATTATCAATGTCCCGGTTTTATCAGCCTAAAATTCACCAAGGGGCTGATAAAAACGGGTCTTCACTGTATAAGCCTTGCATGGTATCGAAAGTACCGGTACAAAGGAACGTAAGAGAAAAAGTACGTTTAGTCTTGCGGTTGTTATCGTTCATCTGTTCAACACACTTAAGACATTCCACTAAGCTGTTTGAAAAGTTGTTTAAGGTTGTTCATCTGTTTTTTTTGTTTACCAAAATAAGTGATGTTCAGCAGGAAGTACAGGACACACATTCACCACACTGGATGCTGATTTTAAATATTATCGGACGGTCCAACACACTGGATGCTGATTTTAAATATTGTCGTATCCGCCGTTAGGTAGAACGTGTATTGATGTTGATGGCGAAAATGCAGTTAAGCTCACGAAAGTCCCCTTTATATTGTTTCATCATACATGAATTGCTGTACCGATAACGCTCCATAGTGAAGCTGAGGCTGAAGGCTTTTTTTGTGCTCCTCAACCTGTAACATATCGTTTCGTGTAACTTTCGAATGTATTTGGATGATTAAAAAATCAAAGTACGATAAACGATCTGTTACCGCATACTTCCGATAAGTTCATTTCGTGAATGAGATCGAAATACGAAAAGGGAGATCCGTTACGTTTGAAGCTCAAATAAACTCCTTCTAGCAGTGCACTCGTGTCATAGCAATACGGCTGACTTGATCTATTAATTCGAGTCTACAATACATTATACTAAGCCATAGTAATTCTCAGACCACATTCTGTGTATATCGAGATCAGATCCCCACGTGTCAGTGCTGTAATCAGAAGGCCATACAGCCTTCAGTATGATCTACCAAATCGCAAACGAATCAATCTTTTCAATCGACACGTTATTCGGAGAACTGTAACTGCGCGCCTAGTCCGCCCGAACCAAATTTCACGGACGGGTTAAATTTTGAAGCAATAACTACTTTATTTGGTTTGCTGGTAATTCATCCATCTCAGATGACCAACTCGATTGTGGTGATAATTCTTTGCAGACTATCTCCGCCATCCTTCCACTCACACGATTTTTGTGCATTAGGGAGAGGATGACGGAGAATGCCTGCAAAAATACCTTTAGGGACATACATTCGAATTGGTCCTTTGAGAAATTTCAATACTGGCACTGCTTTCATGTACAGTGATAGTTTTTTTTATCAAAGTTGTACTGTAGCAGCATAAGGTAACCTTAATCGAACCCGTCCTAAGTACTCATAACGTCCACATGCAAAAATCGTTTTAGTTTTAGTTGTCATAACTTTTGTTAAAGACATTTTTGGTAACCTCTAAATTTAAAATAAAAGTAATACTTGTTATGATTAGATTTTACCCTCCTGTACAGCAGTAAGTCGTCTACACGAGTTACAGACATTTCCTCGTCGTTCCGCATGCACCTAAACAGCTCACTCCCTCTTTACGCAACAAAGTTGCATCTAGCTGTATCACTTTGGAGGGCAAATCGTACCGCAAAATGGCACCCTTGGAACGCAGGCGATAAAAAGGCAAACGTTAAATGCACCAGCGCACAGTATTCACGGTGGACTACCTCTGGATTATTGCAACCACCTGGGCTTGTATAGAATGTAGTGCAACATAGAGTAGTGGAGTGTAGTACCAGTTCAGGGTAATGGAGCGCATGCAACTTTGTCTCCGGATGTGTCTAACTGTCGGATTTTAGAATGATCTTTACTATACATTTGGGTGATGCTGGGCTTCGCCGGAGAGAAAACTGTGGGATAGTAATAAAGTTAGAGATTCTGACGCGAGCGAATAAAAATTTATGATACATGCAGGATGGTGCTATCATGGATGCGCCTGCGGGCGATAATAACTACTGTGTCGGAAGGTTGTTTGGCTTCGACAGTGAAATGATACTTTGTTTGCTGTATAAAGATCGCCTAATCCGGCTTTAAGATTAAACCGCTCGAATATTTTTAAGATAAAGTATTTTATTGTGTCATGCTAGGCCCCCTAGATTCCACGGGCGACCGCTCGAAACAAGACTGACCCACAAAAAAAATCGCCCGCAAGGTACCTGTTACGCATGCCGTTGAATGAATTGCTCCAGTTTCGGTTTATCCATCCGGTAAACGCCATTTTTTTCTGGGTTTCCTAAATATAAAATCGCACATAGACGATAGGAAACAGAACATGCGAAGCCAGACGCGATGCGGTGTTTGCTTATATTACGTACAATATCGCAAACACCAGACAACGTCGACGACGACGACGTTGACGACGCAACAGCAAGGTTTTTTTTTTGCGTTGCTCATCCCCAGAAACCAAGCCGAGTGAGTTTTTTTGTGTGCACAATCTTATCACCATTTGGGCTATGACGCACTGTTAACCGCACGCGGTAGACTTGTTGCAAATATTAAACGATGGTAGTTACACTTTTTATGCATAATGTGTTTGAGATTGTTCAGGTGGGTTCGTGATAACCTTTTTGCCGCATTCATTCCGCTCGAGCGCACTTCGGCTGCCTAAAATCATTCCATGGGGTGTTCCTTTGTGATCGGTACGCGCGGCGACCTGTTGTCTATTGAGTGTTTTCTAGAGCTGTTGCGATTCAACCTGACGGAGCAAATCGATGTCAATAATCTAATGACTACTGGTGGTACGCATATCAACTGAAGTTAGACGTCACTTGAATGTGTTTTTATCTCTCTTCTGAAAAAGTTACTTGACCGTTTGATTATGAAGACGACTGTATGAAAAATTATTATTTAGGATTTAGATTGAATGCATACTTTAAATATGTAGACCAGATTAATGTTGTGTTATGATGTAATGTAATGTAAACTAGAACGAAAATGGTCTATGAAAAATTTCAAAGTTAATCGTTTAGTAGTCTTAAAGACTCATAGATTCACTGTTCCAATTATGTCAGTGGCTTATTTACTAGTGTTATAATTAGGATGGTGAATCTCCCGAGACGCTTCGAAAAAAGTTGTACATCGTAACTTAAAGACTACTAAACTAATCACTTTGAAATTTTTCACTTTGAATTTAATTGACCCCTTTTTCTAGCATCTGAACGGTACACGGAATATTATGTTTCAGATTTACGGTTCGTGCGCGATCCTAAAGGAACACATGCGAAAGGCTCACGAAGGTTCATGCACGTTAACACGCGCGACATACAAACGCCCACGAGAACGAACACGTTACCATACAAACGCTCGATCCTTCGCGATGATACACGCGGTCTAAATATTTACACCCGTACATATCTGAACCGTACAATGAATATCACATTCAGAATCACGGTCTGCTGCAATGGGCTTTAAGGGGTTAGACCACCGTAGAATTAAAAAAAAATCGAATTTTTATTTATTAGCCTTCCCGAGCAAATTCTCATGGGTTCAAACACCATGCAACCCCATAAAGATACCATGAACATGGTCCGCGCCAAAATTTACAACCATCTAAACGCCATGAAATGGTCTCAAAAACCCATAAATACACCAAAATAAGATTTTTAAATGGGATCTTCTGGACCATGGCGATGGTGTTTTCATGGGATTAACCCATTCCAAACACTATCAAAACACCATGCAGTGGGAGTGAATTTGGACCATGATCATGGGGGCATTATGGGCTTTTCGTTTGCTCGGGTTAAATGTGCTTTATGTTGTTAAAAATGATATCCCAAAAAATGGAAGCCGCAAAAAAATTTAGAAAGGTTAAAATTTTCAATTCTGCCGCAATGCCTTTTATGTACGATGTTTACCCCAAGTGTACTGAAAACTTTAATCGCGTTTTTCTCGAAACCACCTTTTTACGAGCTGGCCGGAAATTTTCACAGAATTTCGAAATTTATTTTTCCAGCAGCGTACGTTGGATTTTTTTATTGCCAAATTTTTTAGTCAACAATTTTGTGTCGATTTTTATAACATATTCGCGAGCTGGACATTTTTTATTATACCGCTTTTTTTGGAACTCCGCCAGTGAAACCATTGTTCATTTGAGAAACATCTTAATCTGCCAAAATTTCGCGTCAATTTTTTTTTGACTATCAAACTAACAACAGGCGAACAAGCAGGCGCCTGTTCACTATTAACACCTGTCAGTCGTTTCATCTAGCAAGTCAAACTCGTAAGTTGAACAGGGCTGGTGGTCCGAGTGCCATGAAAAAATGACCCCCAATGGGCCACCCGTTTTCTAATCTTACCAAAAGTTTGTGCTCCGAATTCGAATTTAATCGGACAAGTCTAGCTCTCGGATCAAGCTGTTGGAAGTTTATTTGGGATTTCCAAGAATTTATATGGAGAAAGCGTACCAGAAAGATCAACTTTATTGTCTGCAATTTTGTCGAAGACTGCAAATACATTTTTCTTCCTTTGGTTTACAGCAAGCTAATGACATTACTGGTGATAAGTATTTTGTGAAAGACAACCTGATCTACATGCCTGCATACAGGGTTGAGATCGACGGTGTGATCACCGACTCAAGTTTGTCATGCGTGGATCTACTGCAGCACAAAGTTGACTGTTTCAAGCCTTCCTTGATGCAGTGAGCGAAGATTTTGAATTGCAATCGCACAGGACGTGACAAAAATGTATGTTCTATCAAACTAGTATCGAGTGTCATTTGGCGGGTAATTACGTCTTGTTCAACAAGGTTCATCAACCCGTTCGGTTATTTGTACCGCGCATCGTGCATTGCAGTAAATATAAGCAAATAGGCATTGTAGCAATAAAGTCCGGTGTGGTAAGCGTAAGTGCGTAGAAAGTAATAAAGAAATGTTGAAAAGTTTGTCTATTGTTGGAAGACTTCAACTGATCTCCTACCACGCCCAGTGCAAGTTTTCCTTTGAAAGACACTACGTTCACCACAACAAATCATTATGCTTTCTTGGCACAAGAAGGCTACGGCTCTGACGACCCCCTCGTGAGGACATTTGTTGCTCCCCCTAAAAACTAGGCAGATGAGTTTCCTTCCCAAAAAGGTTTCTCTTTAGAAGTCGACAAATACAAAAGCGGTGACACAAAGTTCAAATAAGGAGTTCCCACTGTGTCTAGGACCTTCAAAAAGGACCTTCAAAACATTTTAACCAGCGATTAAACTTAGTGCAGAACCGACATCGAAAATATTTCAAGTCTCACGGTACGATATGTCTTCTCGACGATAATCAAGGTAGCTTACTTCACGATCTTTGCTACAGCTTTTAGGAGGTGGTCCGCTATACTACCCTTGAATGTGGTGTGCCCCACATGTTTATATAAAATTGAGAAAACAAGCGATAATGTTTTCAATAATTTTCACATGGAAATGGCAACCTTATTATGATTTATTTGATGAAGCAGCTCACGATTTCAGCTTCCTCCACTGAGCTTGATTCTTTTGACGGGGGCCAACCCGGCTAACCACACACTACGGGCCTGCAAAGGAACGCCCGAGCCTTTCGCGATGATACACAAAGACGAACATGCAATCGCCATCATCCACGCACAACTACCCCCAATATTTCGCCAACACATGATTTGTTGTCATGACATATAGCACTTACAATCTGATCGACGCAGTCTTAAGCGCAAACAAATAAACGCTTATTCCCACGCGATCATGAAGATCCTACGCCAGCACATCTGAGCTGTACACTCAATATCACAATCAGAGTCACGACCCGCAGTGATGGCCTCAAGCAGAGTTGTAGTGGGTGACATTTCTCGTCTCATCTGCAATTGGAGTGAGCTATTCTGACAGGGATCTGTTCCGAGAACTAAGCTCTTCAGCTCCAGTAGAACAACTCTAAAAAAATTGTAGTCGGCAGAATAGTTTGCTGTCAAAATAGTCGATGTTGTATCGTGATGAACTATTCCACGAGACTCGGAATATTAATCATGGATCCATTCAGACCTCGTGAACTGGTTCATGATTTGTTGTATATTTGTCGGCAATCGTCGGCAGTTGACAATATTATAAAATACGTTCCAATCTCATGATATATAGTTCAATATCTTAATTGCACAGGACACAGAATATTATTCATTGGTTCGGGACCATAGCCATGATTCACCATTCGTGCTCATGAATATGCTAACAAAAACATAAAATGCGTTGCCATTTCATTGTATAATTCATGAAATATGCAATTTTGTCTATAATCTTAATATTTCCTCGTGAACAATAACAAAATTTAACATCATTCATATAATATTAATATAATTCACGCAACATGTGCGCAACAATAAGGCATCTGAGTTTACTTTAACATTTGTCACAATAGGAAATGGGGAGAGGGGACTTTGAGAATTCAAAAATCAGTTTTTTCGCAATGCTATAACGGTGATTCTCGTAGTAGTGACTCGTTTCACTTCTGTAGTTTTCTGCTTTCACTGCGCCGCCAGAGGAACGATACTATACTGTTAGTGCAGTGGATAAGCAACAAAGCAGTATAAATTGATTGCTTGCGTTATTGAGAGTATTTTTTCGCTTCTGCTCTGGGCGAGATCAGAAGGTAGACTGAAGCATAATTTACCAATACAAGTATCTTTTAATCATTTTATTTCAGCTGGCGTTATTTAATTTTTGACAAGCTTATTCCAGTACCGATATTTTACCGGTGCTGAATGCTTCAGTATCGTAGAACCGATACTCGCCAAAAAGGGTCGGTACTAGGAACCCTAGTGGTGCGTTTATTTAGATCTTGCTACAAACAACATATAAACACTTTTTAGGAGGTACTCAAACTCTGAACTGACGATTTACGCAAGGAACCACGTGCAGCCAAACGGAAAGTCGACAAAAATTTGGAGATAAAATCCAACAAGCTCATCTACAAATCGTATTCATAAATGGCAGATTGACGATCGTTCTATAAGAAAGTTATAGGAAATTCCGTTTTGGTCGTTCTATTCTGACATTTTTCTGGCTTCTGTTCCGTAATGATTTTCAGAGAGCACCTAATGTCTGCCGACCTCAACAAACTAATATGAGAATCGTTATTGCTATTTACATTCTTATTGTTAGCTTTTCCATAATGCAAATACACTAAAAATCGCTTGTTTAAAGCGATAAATATTTGATTATTGATAGTTTATGATAAAGAAAACAAATAATTTCACGGATAAGTTGCTTTTAAAAATTCCAAATATCGCCTTTTTAAGATTTTATTTATAAGCATTTTAATTTGGAAAACATGTAGAAACATATTTTATAATTGAATTATAACTGTAAATTAGCATGAAATTTAAAAACAACATCGTTAAAAAACATTTATAATGATAGTTTCTCCATGATGTAATTACATTTAAAATGCTTTCTGTCTCTTTAGGCTTTTGTTGACAGAAATAAAAGAAACACAAAAAAATGTTTTTTGTAATTTAATCGTTTTAACATAGATTTGAGAAATTTCACAACTTTTGTTTCAGTGTATTTTTTTTCGTGCTTTACTATTCATTCCCTGTAACTCTTTACCTTACAGTTTTGCTGCACAAAATACGGTAATAGAACATTTTTTTTGGAAAATGCAACATGCAAAAATCTCTACGTCCTCATAAAAAAATCTCTTCAGTCAAAATGATCAGACTGTGAAAAATGTGTAGTTATCCTTGTCGGTGACCCGTGTAAAGTATCACCGGTATCGAAGATTGGTTTAGATTTTAAGGATTTTCGGACCAAAATTTGATGAAATTCCTCGCCTGAAATGTGAATAATATGCTTCTTTACTGCATGTACTAATACTTGTTGTCTACATGGGTGGTTCAGGATTCACCACAAGTAGACAATGGCCCCTGGAAAGCATATTCATATCTAGTAGTTTAGTTTTGTGTGTTTACCTTCCAAATCTCACCGACCGGCAGTGGTATTATGAAAAAAGTTGTCTGTTATACGGTATGGTCACCACATACAAAAAACTTAATATGAGGATATAGTAGGTGTTAGCTCTACCAGTTTCTCTTTGGAAAACGACGGAAAACCTTGAGCTACATTCCGAAGCCATTTTACCATCGGATAGCTCCGATAAATTATAATACGAGAATAACATTTATACCTGTATTATAATCAACCTTTCCGATGGATTGAGTTTATGGCATAATTAGGCAATGTGTCTCACCAATGCATATCGTTATTTACATTTGGTTGAACCACATATTGGCCTTGAAAATAATATAAAACGATCTTACCGATATCTTGCTTATTTTCTATATTTTGAAGTACATGGGATTGCTTTCCCATTTACTTCAAAATATAGAAAAGCTACCCGGTAAGCTTGAACGATAATCCAGACAGCTATATTCAGATAGCACAGCATTCGTCAAGCAGAATTAACCCATTCATGCCCATGTTGTTTGTGGACAACAACGTTTTTAAACAGCTATAACTTTTAATTGAGGCGAAATTTGCTCACAAAAAGAAGTAAGGCTAATAAATGTGACTATTGGCTTTCATTTGAGTATTAACAGTTACAAGGATCAGCTCTAGAACTGAAGTTATTACAATTAGTCTGGTTGAACTCCGATGGAGCAGTGCTGCCAGGGACAGTTTACGTTGACGACGGAAAATGAATTTTTCATATAACTTCGTTATGTTGCAATATTAGTGAAAGCTGATAAAACTTATCAATTTAGACTATTTTCGGCTACGTTTTCCACGGAGTTGGACTATTGTAAATATTCTAGGAGAATTGTAGTGAGCATTGGAAGGTAAAAATTGAGCAGCGTCCAGCACTGCAGGGTAAGCACCTTTATGAAAAAAGGTTTTTCGAGTTTCTTGATACCATCGTTTTCAAGAAAAAATAGTTTTGAATCCCTCCACGAACTAGAAATAAGTTGGGCATGAAAGGGTTAACCGGTGTATTTTTTGTGGGTTAAATCACGCACATACTTGCCAAATTATTCGAAAGAGGCGATAAAATCGCAACGCAAAATTGCATTATTCTCGTAATATTGTTATCAGCACTTTCAGCAGGAGAAGCAACCTGGTGAATTATACTTTTCGACTCACACTTAAATATGCACGCTTTATATCCCTAAAAACTATTTAAAACATTTTGGACGAACACGTGGACACGTCCGAAAAAAAATCTTGTTGTGTCTTAAAAATGTTTAAAGTGCCTAACAAGAAAGTAAAAAGTAAAAAAATTAAAGAATATTAACAAAAGTGTATTTATTACAAGAAAAAATACTGTTAAGTTCACCAATAGGGGAGAGAGGGTAACAGTGGATCAGCAGGAACTATGAAACATTCGCAATAAAATCACAATGCATGATCGGAATCGTCTAATTCCCTCATATTTCACAATTTCTAATTCTTTACACGTGTTGCTATATTTTGGAAGAGATCTGATAACTCTATCTCTTTTAATGGATATTTGTTTGTTTTGTGATAGCCAGAGTAAATTTGCAATGATAAACATTATTCCATCTTTATGAATTTCATTCATTGAATAAATGTTTAGTCTATTGCTATTTATAGCAAATTTTATGCTCAACATTTGCCGCGAACAAAGTTTTTTGGTAACTACTCATGGTTCTGTGTGATTTCACAATTTTCATGAATAGACCCATTGGGTAACTGTGAAACGATGGCGTATGGGGAACAGTGATTTTTGTTTGTTTTTGTGGTCTGTCTCAAAATGTCAATGGGTTCCGATTTTCCACAGTAAATACTACTCATATAGTTCAAAATTAGTAAATTTGGCCAATTTTTGTAGAAATTGTCTCTGATTTCAGGATTGCAGCTAATATGCATATATGGTGGTTCGATGTTACGCGATGATATAGTGGATTCTTTCGTAAACAAACGATTTTCGCCTCAATATAACTTTAATTCAAAGCGTTAGGATCATTCTTCGTCAAAACAAAAGAATAAAATTTATAAATAGAATATTTCACTATAGACGACATCGTGTTTCATAGTTCCTACCCATGGGGCACACTGATACATTTTACCACCAACTGTTTATTATCCAAAATATGTTATTTCCCGTGAATTTTACCAGCTGGAAAAAATATATGTATTAGTTAACAACATAGTGGCACTATGTATCACTTTTGATTACACAAATAACATGTATTATCATCAAAATTAAATTGTAGAAAAAATGTGTTTCATTGTTACCCTCTCTCCCCTACTTTTCACATTCAGTGGATTCAGCCTTAACAAATAATTCATATTTTTTGGGATTTGGCGTAAGTGGCAATACCTTATTTAAGACATTTTTGGTGGTATCCAACGGGAAAACTGGATCTAGTGGCAGGATTCGAAGATGCAACCCTTGGGACTCCGGCCAAATGCGCAAACCCTTATGTTATCCCTGGGCTATGATGATGTCCCAGGCAACAGTGAACGTACTCTGACTCTAAAGCGTGATCACATTTGGGATCATCCATAAATGACGTAGCATTATATGGTGGAGGGGGGAGTTTTGCATTTTGTGATGATGTGTAACGACGGGGGAGTAGGGGGTCATGTCAGGCTACGTAGCTGTTTTAAAGAGGAATAACAAACATCGTTTTTCATTTAAAAAAATGCGGGGATAGGGAGGGAGAGTTACCGTCAAGCTACGTAATTACCAGGAGGTATTTAGAGGTTTGTTACGAAATGCTACGGCGTTAAAAATTACTCAAAAAATGCTACGTCATTTATGGATGGACCCTTTGATCGATTTAATTTCCCCGCTAGATTCAGTCTGGCTAGTTAGCGCCTAAAATTATAAAATGTATCGGGGGTCGACTCTTGCGCAACGTTCCAGCAAATACTCCTCTCTGCGAGTGGAGGAAAATAAATTACCAGTTAAGATTCTCCTGAAGACGAAAACAATGAAGATTCTTCGCTTGGAATGCATGATGGCGATGGACAGATAGAGCGACAAGTTGGCTGATAAAATAAAACACCCAGTAGGATCCAAACTGTGATTTCCGAACTTGCCTGAAGAAATTTGCGAGCAATTACGTACTTCCTGTAAGTTCGTACGAAATTACATTTCCAAATCTGAGGATTTAAAATACTTGCTCAATTTTCCCTGTTGTTCAAGTAAGATAGTGGCTTGATAAGAGAGTGGAGAAAACTGACTTCGATATCCCGACGGATTACCTGTTCTGGCATTTCACAAATGTAGCAGCTTCTCTTGTCTACAGGTTCGCTAAACATGTCCCGCTCTGTGGCAATTCCAGCAAAGCGCGCCATTCTACTGTTCGACTATCGACGTGACCCTGGGTGGTTGCAAAGTTCGTATTGATAGTTATAATTTGCTCATTTACACGCCGATCACCGTCTTACCACTTTCTTAGAGCATTTACCCTCTCTACTTCGGAGTAGGATTCTGTTGACTCTTCCGTCTCGTTGATGTGTAGATCAGTTAAGTTACATGTCGATCCTTCTCGAAACTGTCTGGGTGCAGCATCGTTCGTATAAGTATGGAACGGTACGCTTTTACAGATCTCGTGCCGTTCTATAAGCCAGTTTGAAATAGTAGTGTGGGTGCAAGTTGTCCCAAGTGACTTCGAACATCATTTCCTGATCTAGTGACGGTATAATGAGCATTTCGTATGGGGCTTTTTTCGAGCTGGGTTTTGCAAACTTTCTTTGAAAATTGAGGATGATCATTTTTACTGGCAGTTTGATAACTATATAACAAACGTAAAAATATGTATGATGAACTTATTGTGAATAATAAGGAGCCATCATCAGAATTCAAGCGAACTACTCATGTTCAAAAAAGGATAAATGTCATAGAAGTAATTATTGAAGCAATATAGTAAATAAAATTACATTTGCAGCACAATTTGTTTAACTCATTCACAATCATTGTAATCTAGTACAATTATACTCAACGTTTGCACTATTCCACCGGCTCGACGACCAGG